>NC_081183.1:195020057-195352520 GCF_029867415.1 Vicia villosa | reverse complement strand
TACTGAAAAAGTTGGTTACTGAGGATTTTTGTGGTGTTTACAAACTTTGTACTTTTTTATCAACTAAAGTTCTGGGATTAGCAAAATTCTTTTGAAAGGCCTCCTTGTTTCTATGTTGGGCTCACTTCTGGTATTATATTGCTTCCTACCATTTCAAAACTGTCATTTATCAGGGTCTGGGTTGTTGTATGATTCCTATTACAGCCATTTAGGCATATAATGTTGTTAAGGATAAATAATGCATTCCTTATTATCCACTAAAGTATGGGTGCGCGGCACTTAGTGTTGCTTTAAATTGAAATATTTTTCCCTCTTCGTGTTTGGTCACTGCAATCTGCATCTAGTTTTTTTCCCCATGTCGGTCCAAAAGAATTACGTGCAAATCTATGTTTGTTTTGCCTTCAGTTGGTGGGAATGTTTTTGCCGTATATAGAACAATGGTTCTCTGTGCATCACAGATAGGTCTCAGTCATGTTGCAACTTGCAACTTGTTTGTTTCTAGGTCAAGTATGAACATGAAACTGCCCTTGTTTGTTTCTAGGTAAATTACGAACTTCAAACTGTCCAGATCAAAACATACGCATGCAGTTGTATCGGGGCAATGGAATAAAAGTGTAGGTTGTGGTGCCTTTGAATCTATAATTCTAAACTTTATGCATTCAAAAATAGCTACCGGTGAAACTGGCCGTCTTATTTTGAATGGATTGACCAATTGTTGCTGCCTATGGTCTATGGAAATATCATATTCATGTTGCAGCCTGGAAGCGGCGGGTAAAACAGCTTCTTGATCTTATTGTAACTTGTTTCAATGTCTACTTTAAACTTGTGGGTGCCGGAATACAAGAGGTAACGGCATGCATCACAATGTCTTAATATAGTAATAGGAAAATGGAAAATGGAAAATGTTCACCGTTAATATAGTTATGTGATAGATATGATAAATTGGTGAAGTGATAGAAAGAGCTATAGATTGAAAGAGCTATTACAAAAGTTCAAATTTATTAAGAAAGGCAATTATTCTTAAAAAAAAGGGTAATTGTAATAAAAAGTTGTAAATAATGTATGAGAATAATACTCATGCATTGATATTCATGCATTGATATTCATAAAATTATTTTACACATGCATTCAATTAAATCATGATAAATAGACATTTGAAGCTATATTTTAGGAAGAAACCTATAAAAATGACACTATGATGTGATTTCATTGAATGCATGTGGAAAAACAGTCCGTGCATAACAATTAATGTCATAATGTATCTTTGCATAAAAAAAGTCATAATGTATCTTCATTTATCATATTTATCCAAACAACCATTAATATCATAAGAAAGAACAAAATGTATATTTATCAGTTGTAAGAAAAAGTTAATAATAATTAAGGATGGAGAGAATATATATCGAATAAGACATTTAGGAAATATTAATTAACTAACTGAATCACAAAACTAATCTTCTTCTTTTTTTTATCACTCAAAACTAATCTCTTCTAAAATTTTGACAAGTGTTTTAATTTTAGTTTAAAATAACTTACTTTTCTCATTTTAAAAGTGATCAGTTATTATTCGTCAACTTCATCTTTTTATGATGTTACTTCATTGTTCTCAATTTATTTATTTGTGTTATGAATAATAGTAAATAGATGTGGATGTTCATTTTCCCCAATCTTTCTATATTTCTTAACTCCTATAAATTAAGTTCTTAACTTTTGTGTATTCCTTGAGTTAATGATTTTTATTGGTCATGTACTATAAATATGGATCATGTTGCAATGTTAAGGTAACTTGAAAGAGGATGATAATACAATAGTACTTTTTCTCTCATTCATCTCTCCTTCATCTCTATATTATTTTGGTTAATTTCATAACATGTTATCAGCACGATACTCTACAACGCGAGTGATGATATAGCTAGGTTCTACGTTATTTTTCTAATCTTAATATATTTGAATCAATATAATACAATTCATGTTTTTGTTACTATTTTTTCCTTCATATAAATATGTTTATTTTTTTATATATTTTGTAGAGAAATTGATTTACCTTGTACAATAATATTAGATTTCTTTTATCATTCTTGTTAAATTCCGGAGAATTTAACATTAAGTCGTTATCTTAGAGATGCTGGTTACTTGTCAGATTCTCACAATAGTATATCATAAACAGGTTATTTTTTTACATGTGATGGTACAACCATTTCATGGAGATCTATGAAACAACTCATGGCAACAACTTCATCAAATCCTACATAACTATTAGCACTACATGAAGTCACTTCGAAGAAGACATTTTAAGCAACGACTACAAAGAATATCGTCACACATATAGTGTTTGCATGAGGGGGAGAAATACATATGTTTTGCACTCTTTTTTCCTTCACCATGGTTTTGTCCCACTAGGTTTTCCTGGTAAGGTTTTTAACGAGGCAATTCACATTCAAAGGATATTGTACTCTTTTTCCTTCACTAGAATTTTTCCCACTGGGTTTTCTCTAGTAAGGTTTTAACGAGGCATATCCTCAATGAACATCCAAGGGGGAGTGTTATGAATAATAGTAAATAGATGTGGATGTTCATTTTCCCCAATCTTTCTATATTCCTTAACTCCTATAAATTAAGTTCCTAACTTTTGTGTATTCCTTGAGTTAATGGTTTTTATTGGTCATGTACTATAAATATGGATCATGTTGCAATGTTAAGGTAACTTGAAAGAGGATGATAATACAATAGTACTTTTTCTCTCATTCATCTCTCCTTCATCTCTATATTATTTTGGTTAATTTCATAACAATTTGCAAATAAATCACTGAAAATTACAGTTTAAATATACTATTCTTACACGGAAAACTAGCAAAAACGGTAATTAGATCAAAATCATCTTTAAATCAAACATATTATGATAAAGTTGTTCACTAATGATCCACAAAATAGAAGCATAATTAGGGCAGGAGATTGCTTAAGGCACCTCATAAATTGCTAGCACATTCTTCGTTGTTAATCGAAGGTAAACAATACTTGAGCTTCACAATTTTTCGATTGTTGGCATATGATAGGAGATCTTCTAGTATGAATTTTATATCTGCACGAGTGGTGTACTCAATGAACTTAAATGCAATTTAGGGTGCCGCCTCGTTGAAGTAGACATATGCAATAATGTAATGAGTAAAAAAATGATACGGTAGCATCATATTTATACAAGCTCTAGGCCTATATGAACCTCATAATTTTTATCCTATATCAAGGAACGTTCTCCGAAAAATGCATATCTAAAACTACTTTATTTGTATTTTTTTAAAAAAACAATTTGAGCGTGTCTGAAGGTGTATTTCCAAGATTACATCATCAATATTAATACAAGATTACATACAAAAACTAAAATTAATCGAAGGCAACAAAGGATAACTTTGTTATAGAGGTAGATCTGGAAGTGAGAGAAAATAAGAAAAATCCATATGAAGGTATACCACCCGTGAAGCTAACGGAAGAGAAAAATAAAAAGGAGACTAAATTGGTGATTAAGTTGTCGTATCCTCCTAGAGTGACAAAGAAGGATCCAAAATAGAAAGACTTTGAGAAATTTGTCACATTGTTCAAAAAGTTAGAGATCAATATGCTTTTCTTTTGACACACTCGAGCAAATGCCCATGTACCGAAAATTCATGAAGGAGGTACTATCGAAAAAGAGACCAATAGGATATGGACCGGTACCCGGTAATGAGAAATGTTGAGCAATCTCGCCAAATAAGAGAATCCCAATCAAGCAGAAGGATCCTGGATCGGTCGCAATACCTTGCACTATAAAATGCAGAACTTTCAAGAAGGTTCTAATTTATTCGGGAGCTAGTGTGAGTTTAATGCCATTATCTATCTTCCAAAAGCTTGGTATTGGAAAGGTGAGTGGTATAGGGACAAATTTAAAATGTGTTGATCACGCCATAAAGCAGTTATATGGGGTAGTTGAAGATGTACCGGTGGCAGTTGAAAAATTTATCGTTCCAGTGGATTTTGAGATCATGGATATTCCGGAAGATAAAGAGACCCCTATCATTCTTGGTCAACTATTCTTGCTTACTAGCCTATGCAATTTTGATATCAAAAAAGGTACTTTGACTTTAAATCATATGATGAGGAAATAACTTTGAAAGTGTTGGAGATCAAGAAGCAAGGTGAAGGTGAACATAATTAATCTTTAGTTGGCATGATCGAAATAGAGGGAAAAAGCAAAATTTCGAGACCACCTCCAAAAAAGTATCATACATAATCTCTCAGGTGGCATCATCTCATTCATCTCTAACATATATAAAACTCCAAAGTTCATTCAAAAAGTCAAGAGGAGAAAGAAAAGGCACCAAGGTAAGGATATGGAATTTGGAAGCGACTTGGGGAATAAAGTAGTCCGTATCTCTAAACCAGATGGGATCCTTGTTTCGGGAAAGATAAAAATCAAGGTGGAAGTATCCCCCATAACAAGGGGGAATGAGTCGTCGAGCCATGCGATGTTAAACGAAGCGTTAAGTGGGAGGCAACTCACGCTTCTAATCACTCTGAGTCACCCATATCTCTCTTGTTCTAAAACATTGAGGCCAATGTTTAGTTCAAGTTTGGGGGGATTTAGTGTTTTTGTTTCTTTTCATTATCTTGTGTTTGTTAGTTTATGTTATTTGCTTCCGTTTGTATGTTTGTGTGTTCAAAAGCCACACTTTGAAGTTCTTCCTAAATTTTGATAGACAAATTCATTTTGCGCAAGAGCTTTATTCTCTAAGAGATCGGGAATAGTATATAGAGATAAAGGGATGATTGTTCGAGGGTAGGAAGCCCGGAATGATGTGACAAAAAAGGGTTTGGCTTGAACACCCTAGGTTCCCCAAAAAGAGATACGAGTCTAACGTGTAGATTTGTACCAAGAAGTACTCATTTATTAGTTTTATCTTGATAGTCTGGTATAATCTAGAGTCACATGCATGTATGATTGGTTGAGAAATAAATAATTTTAGCACCAAATGATGAAAAGGTGGTAAAAGGCAATCGACCCGCTAATTTGGATAACCCTCACCCGGTCATTCAACCCAAAGGAGGTTGATCCCCAAACGTTGTCCAAATAAGGACAATGTATAAACTAAAAAGTTTTGAAAATTTCATCGGTAATTAAAAGTAGAAATTACTGCTTATTTGGTGTCTAAACAAAAATTCTTGATTAATCTTGTGCATGTGATGATCATCATAATTCTCATTGCCTTAAATTGATTGTCCGGGTGAAAAAGGAGAAAAATCGAAAAATACTTAAGTACAAAGCATAGTTAGAGAGGTATCCAAAAAGGGAATTTTAGGTTCGAAATATTCTCACAAAAACTCTTCACGTCATGTGAATACCAGAAGAAATAACTCTTTACTAATGCGAACGAAAGTCTCATGTATGAGTACTAGTACACTTTGTGTTTCATGAGCTCTTATTTGTGTTGATATGCTTGGTCCAAAAAACACACCATGCGAGCTTTGTTGCTTGAGGTCAAGCAACTGTCTAAGTTTGGGGAGTTTGATAAGTAGTTTTTGCACCTTTGTTTACCATTGATTCTAGTTAATCTTCTCATTGTTTTTAAGCAATTTATTTCCTTTTTTCCACATTTTATGCTTTGGTTCTGTTTCTTTACCATTTTCAAGTTCAAATAAATATTCAAGAAGAATCGCAACAAAAACCTTGAAGAAGCGCAAAAAATCAGAGAAGTTTTCCCCAAGCTTTAGTAGGCCTGCTACGGCCAACCGTAGTAGCAGTTACTGGTCATAGTTGAGGCAACAACCTTCATTTCAGCAAAAATCACATAAAATAGTGGTCTGTTACGGCCACCCGTAGCACCTGCTAATGATCGTAGCAGACAGGACCCTGTTACATCAGATGTAACGCAAAAACTAGTGGTCTGCTACGACCACCCGTAGCAGTTGACACTGGTCGTAGCAGACATGCGCATTAATTGGAAAAGTTTCTTTTTTTTCATCAAAGATTTAGCAATTAAGTGTGTTTGGGGTATTTCCGACTGAATTTTATTTGACCACTTGAATCTGAATCTAGACTTTTCTATTTAAGTGTGTTTTTGGATCACAACTAGGGGAGTTTTCGTAGGTGAAAAATTACACGAGAAAAGATTGGAGAAGACAAGGTTTTCGGTGAGAGGCAGATTTTCATTAACGAAAGCGATTGAACCAATTTCATCTTAATACTTGTAATGTCTACAATTTATCTTTTATTTTCTTTGAATATTATGAGTAGCTAAACCCCTCAATACTAGGAGATGTCCCTCTCTGTAAATGAATTTGATTTTATATTTACAATAACAATGTGTTTTTCATTATCAATATGTTCTCTTAATATTCTTAATGCTTTCTCTTTCGGACAAATTGAGATTGATATATGATTATCAATTAGGTTGGACCGTCGTTGGTAATTCTTTCTTGAGAGCATTCTAAAGTAGATACCACCTAGGACTAGGGATATCCTATAGGAACCGGGTTATTCTTGATTTAATAATTCTTAATTTCATCGATAAGTTTCTTTGGACTTAGGGCTTAGGAAGAATGATTAAAGGTTTTCTCACTATTGAATTAGGAGTAAACATTCATAAGAACCGGTAATTGATTATGTAAAATAAGTTGTTGCAATATTGAATTCAGCATTGTTACAGGGATGATTCACACACCTACCCTAACATATTATTCATATTTGTTAAAACCAATTAGTCAATCTTCTTACTTTATTCGCAATTATTATTTTAAACTCGCAATTCAAACCCAAACGCTAGTTTTTGTTTAATTGAAGAATGATTTGAAATCGGCATTTATACGTAGTCCTTGAGATTGACATTCAGGAAATCTCCTCATTATTACTGAGTCAAAATAGTACACTTGCTATTTTTTCGATCAACCTCCCTTACTTTAGGTTTTGTTAGTTTTTATTGCTTAAAGAGTCAAGCCTAGCCTCTTTCTCCCTTAATTATCGCCTCATTCGTTCAAGCCTCAGCAAAATAGTTGAGTGGTGATCTTTTAAATAGTCATAAATTTCATATCATTTTCTAAAATATCCTTCAACCTGTTTACATGCAACAAACTTTAATGAAGAGGAATTCAAAAAAAAAAATCTCATTTATTTATACAATATTAGTTGAATTATTTATCTTCTGATGCCTACAGATGTTGATGGTTCTAACAGTATTGGTTGGGGAACCAACACCTACCAATTCAATATACAAAGTACTTATTTTTTATTGTTTCAAAATTGTGCGACATTGAATGGTGAGTAGAAAACCATTTAGATGTGGAAGAGTTTATACTTGGTACTCATTGAAGGGTGAGTAGAAAACCATTTAGATGTGGAAGGGTTTATACTTGGTACACATGAGGATATCCTAACTAATTATAGAAGTCATAGATGGGGGGTGTTGGACTGTTGTATGTCCCACTTGTATGTGTTGTGGGAATGGAGATAAAATTGTGTTTCATGTGCTCTGTGACCATATATATGTAACCCAAGTATGGCTTCATATTGTTCGTTATGATTTTATGACATTATATTTTTCATAGTGTAACCCAAGTATGGCTACTTTCTGTAAACTACGCGCCGACGCATAGATCGTATGTGTTGATGCGTACGGTTGATTTTTTAAAAAATATTATTTCTGTGAACTAAGTGTTGTCGCATAGGTCATATGTGTCGACACATGCTGTTGACTTTTGCAAATGACGTTTCTGTTAGTTTGAGGTCGATGCAACCCATTTACATTCAATTTTTGTGTCAACACATAGGGTCTGGAGGTCAACACACCCTGTGCATATTTTCAAAAACTTGTAAAATTTTCCAAGTCCCAATTTTTTGTTATTCTCTCACTTACACACATACATATATACTCATTCATGATTCTTTTCAAATAATGAAACCATAGAGCATACAAAGATATTTTCATCATCTTCATCCTTTCTCTATGCATACACACAACAACTACACATAATCATTTTTGTTGGGTGCCATCTAGAGTTAAAGTGATAAGGTCCAATTTAAGATTTGTGTGAAATCAATTGGGTTAAGATTTTTTTTTGGGGTTTCATTGATAAAATTATTTGGGATTTTCCCTCCAAAATCAATTTTGATTTGGGTTTTTTTCATAAGAACTTGCAATTTGGATTCAGTCGAGTGAAAGCTTTAAAGAAAGAAGTTTATATCATATAAGTAACGGTAACTGAAGGATCAATTTGGGTTTTGGGGACAAGATCTTGCAATTGAAATTCAGTCGAGTGAAAGTTTTGAAGAAAGGGGTTTCTGTCAAAGAAGTAACGGTAATCGGATGATCAAATTGAAGATCTCGGGATATTTGATCCAGCTTAAGATCAAGGGAAGAGAAGAAGATAGATTCAACATCAAATTTGGGATTTGGGGGTTTGAATTTCTATTTCTCTCTTGTAAACAATTTCTTGCAAGGAATTAATGAATATCTCAATTCCATTGAAATTGAGGGCAGATGTACTAATAGCGAGGTTGATTGGAGAACTACCTAAATAAATATCTTTCTCTCTCTCTCCCTCCCTCTCTCTCTCACACACTCTCTCTCTTTACAATTTGATAATTTATTTAGTGTGCAATTTCATATACTGATAATTGTGTTTGTGTTGAAGTATTTCATACTGTTTTGTTAAGATAATTGCAATCTAAACAATTGCAATTGATTTTTCATACCTTCCACACAAAGGAAAATCAGCTTGGTGTTTATTGCACACCAAGTGTTTGATAAATTGACTTATTCAATTTTTGCTTCCTATTTCAGTGGTATCAAAGTGTAAAAGTATTCAAATGTATTTTAGAAAAATATATTGATTCGTTTTCTTATCAATTGTGGTACGTTGATATCATAACACTACAGTTTAATACACATATATGATTATTTCTATAATAGTTCAGAATAGACGAGTGTCGATCTAGAATTGCTTTCGCTTGTCATCAAAAATATTTTTAAAACAGAATTTTAATTGGGGTCTATTAAAATTTTACTTGATTAAAAGGGTAGTTGGAATAAGGGCTAATAAAAAATTGAAACTTGCAAATGCCTAACATGCTGAGATTTGGAATTTGGGTTTGAAAGGAACATTATTCTCATTTTATAGCGAAAAGTAACTCCAAGAATTTGATAGACATGATTTTTGAAAATTACAAGTTATATGGAAATATTTCTTTTCTTGTTTGTCGCATTCGAAAACAGTTGAAACTGAGGTTGAATATAAAAGTCAACGATAATTAACGCAACTTAATAAGAATGAAAATTAACTTTTAATCTTTAGCATTTTAATGAATCATTAATCTTTTAATTTTAGAGTACATCAATAAAGGTCCGAGTACATCATTAAAAAAACTCAAATAGTTCAATTCATAAGAAAACATCACAATAAAAAATTAGAATATTGTGTTTAGTTAAAACAAAGAAGCTCAAATACACTTTTAATATATGATGATAAAGTTACAAATATAACTCAGCAGCAGAATAATGAGTAAAAAGTGAATATCAGAAAGTTCCGGATTCACCATTTTACAAGAACCAGTCCTACCTTCAAAGGATACAAAAGGAGGGCAGGTCTTTAGAATGACGAGCTTAAAGTACACAGTCCTGCTAAATTTTTCAATCGATACATTCTCATGTAATTTGCGTTGCCAAATGTTATGTGAAAAGCAAGGTATTGATGAGGCTGCTGGGGTACATGCTTTTTCTCTGGTATTTATTTATGTATAGTAAGTTAAAATCCTTGACTTATAAATGGAACGTCATTCAAACTACATTTCCCAACACTCGAGAGGCTCCTGATTTCGTTTATCAGTCTTGAGAAAGCAAGGAAAGTCAAATTAATACATCTTCAGATACAGTGTGTGATCCGAAGTTCAAGAGAGAAAGAAGTCCGCATAGAATAAGACATGTGGTTTTTCTCAAACATGCTCATGCTCCTTTTTTCTTTTGGTCTTTTATAGACTTGATCTCTTTAGTAAGCATTCTGGGAGCTATGGCCATAGCCATTAGCTCTTGGAAGAGCAGCTTACAAGCATAAGGAATGTAAACCTGCATAAACAAACAAAAGGCAAATGAGAAACTAATAATTCAGCACAAAGAGAAAACACCCTTAACTGGAATATGGAATAAAGTGTAAGACAAGATAAATGATCATTCACCTGAACAATGTCAGTTTTGTTCTTGCAACCCCTACACTCAAAAGAATTCTTTTTCAGATTTGCAATAGCTATCAACCCACAGCGTTCGCATACATGGACCCTATATGCATCACTTTGATCAAACAATCTTTCCTTTAGGAAGTGAGCAGCTCCATGGGCTATCATGCAATCACGCTCCATCTCTCCAAATCTAAGACCACCATCTCGTGATCGCCCCTCAGCAGGTTGCCTTGTAAGAATCTGCACAGGACCCCGTCCACGAGAATGGATCTTGTCATCGACCATATGCTTCAATCTTTGATAGTAAGTAGGGCCAAGGAAAATCATTGCACTGAGACGTCTCCCTGTATGACCATTGTACATTGTCTCAAAACCACGCATTTGGTACCCACATTTGTGTAAAGCTTTGCTGATATTATCCACCTGGTTTACAATAGTAAAAATTATCAAAATTATAAACACGTGGTATTCTCTCAGGTAAATTATATTTAGGTTCATAGTTCTAATACCGGGTCCGGATGGCACAATGCATATTGCTATACTTTGTATTTGAGTGAAAGAGTAATATCAGCTTAAAAGATGCAACATGAGCAGTTGAAACAAGCTTGTTATGTATGCAGTTTTTTAAAATTTCTAATTATCATCTGATTTAAAATAAAGAAAATGTGATTAAAGAATGCTACTTACTGTAACATCGGTAAAAGGAGTCGCATCTCCTTCTTTTCCCATGTGGGCTGCAACCTTCCCCATGATACATTCAATAAGCTGACCAATTGTCATTCGAGAAGGTATAGCATGTGGATTGACAATAATATCAGGGGTGATACCCTCCGCAGTCCAGGGCATATCTTCTTGTGTATAAGTCATACCAACTGTCCCCTTCTGACCATGTCTACTACTGAATTTGTCACCAATTTGTGGTATTCGAACAGATCTCACCCTTACTTTAACGAATCTCAACCCATCAGCATTTGTTGTCAACAGAACCTACAAAATTGAAAATACATAAATCCAGAAGCGGAAGCAAAAAAAATAACGCCAAGAATTCCGGATTTGGATAGACTAATATGCTTTTCATTTCAGTAATCATTTTGCTTTCGGAATGTAACTCTTCTTTTGTTACTAAAAACCTCTCCACTCTTATTATGTAGCTAAAAACCTCCTTTCATTAAGGTTTTACAGTATAGGCTCAAAAACTCGAATTGTAACGATGAAAGTTAATATTTATGACAACTTACTTGATCAACAATTCCAGTTTCACTGTGGCGTAAACTTATGCTGTGATCACGTTTTGAGTAACGAGCGGCTTGCCCTTGAGCCTCCTCCTGAGATAAGGGAGTGGTCTTTCCAATAATAACATCCTCACCAGACACTCTGGTGCCCTGTTTCATAGTAATAAATTGCTACATTTAGTGCACAATTTCATTGTCGCACATGTCATTCAGAATATTGTCAAAATGTATGCTTACAGGTGGAGCAAGACCATCGTCGTCCAACTTATCGTAAGAACCATGCCTCATACCCTGCAAAACAAAAGCTGGTTATAAACTACCAAATAGCAAATCAACATATATAAGGAGGAGACAATTTTCACCATGGTGTTAGCTCTATCCGGCCGACCAAAATCTTCTTTGACAAGGGTTCCCATTTTCTTCTCTTCATCTCTGTAAAAGATAAGCAATGTTACAACACATCATATAAAAATCACAAACACACAAAATAAAAAAAAAGGAGTGTATTTTAATCAATTGGGGCAGCAAAGTCACCTATATGAACGGAAAAACAAAGACCGAAAGAAGCCACGGTCTATTGATGATTGGTTCATGATGACAGAATCTTCTTGATTATAACCAGAATAACATGAAATGGCCACAATGGCATTCTAAGGCAACAGAGAAGAATATATTAGAACACATAATCAGTAACAAAATAACAATGATGTAAATAAAGGAGGTCAAAACTTACAATTCCGGCAGGTAGTTGACGAAAATGAAGATGCTCCATGGCTCTCGTAGTGACAAGTGGCTTTTGAGGATAGTACAATACATAGGCCAAGGTATCCTAAGCAATGAAGCAAAAGCATCAAGTGGAATCCAGCATCAAGTATAGCCCAGTAGACACTTTTAATCATATAAACAAATGAACAATACCATTCGAAACTGGTAGTTGGTAACATATATTCCCATTGCTTGTTTTCCCATTGCAGACTGATACGTGTTACGAGGGGACTGATTGCACCACCAAAGATAAGATTAATAGTGTGTATTAATCAAAATGAGCACACATCAAAATACCATATTTACCTGGTTGTGATCAGGAAATGGTATGATGGAAGCACATACACCCAAAATCAGTGATGGATGGATTTCACAGTGAGTGTAAGTATCAGAATATGCTTCTTCTGGATTGAGCCTTGCTTGAACAAGATCCTGTTACATATATTCATATTGACATATATATTCATGATTTATACTTGTGTATTTTTGTAGGGTATATAATGCTGCAAATTTAGAATTATAGTACTGACATTAATAGTCATGGAAATCATAGTAGTCTCTTCCTCTTCTGTGTCAATATATTCTATAAATCCCTTGGATACAAGATCATGCCATCCACCATCTTCAGGGGATTCCTGAAGAAATGTAAAAAGAGGTTAAGCAATTACTGAAACAACAATGACTCCTCAGATGCACTACAGTAACTACTTGCTACTTACCCTTTGTTGCAAAGAATGAATGTCCTTCTTTTTTATGAGAAGCCTTTGTTTATCCACAATGAATAAAGGACGGCTGCAGCGACCATAATCTGTATATATGCGCAATTCTTTAAGACGGATATCTCTAACAACCCCAACTTCAGTATTAACATCAACCTGCACGACATGAAAGCCATCAGCACTAAACTACAACTAAAACATATAACAATATAACAAATAAATAATTATAAACAATGATGATCTCCTCTTTAAAATGTAATGTGATAAATACTTCTATAAAAATGAGTTGGAATTTAAACAAGCAATCACATCTGACTTTGTTTTGGGATTTAGTGTTTTGGAGCAGAAAAAAATAAATGGATGATAATTCTTCTTCCTTTTTGGCTAAAAAATCTTATTTTGCCGTTTATCTTGTAAGAATAGTTCATCCGCCAAATATCTCAGCCAAAAGATCAAGCTAATAAGGCCTGGCTAAATGGCCCTCATTAAGAGGTCATGAAACAGAAAACATGAATCAAGAAATATAAACACTTATTGAAAAATACATCATTTAATGCAGTTCATGTCAGTCTTTTCCAATACATTCTATTTTACTTCCGTAAGCAATGACCTTGAGGCACACAATAGTATTTGCGTACTGATTACATAGGGATACAAACAAAAATTGCAATATCATTATTTTAAGGGGGCTGCTATTTGTCAACAGTTTCAAACACGCACAATATTTTAGGCTGTCAAAAAAATCAAAACAACATCAGACAAGTAAAATTTACCCGACGTCTCAGCTTTCTCAATGTTCTAACCAGCATATCAGGGTCACGATGAATACCCATCCAGCAACCATTTACGAAAATTTTTGTAGCTTGGGGAATCACAGCAGGAGAAATTTCCTACATGGAGAAAAATAAGCAAATTTACACACAAACAGTATAGAGAAAGAAACAAATTAATGTTATGCAGGAAGTCACAAGCACCTCAAAATTTTCTGTACCCCATTCCTCTAAAAACTCCAGAATAGGATATGCTGCTGAACCAACTGTTATGTAAACCATCAAGGCCAGGTTCTTCACCAGTCCACAGGCCTAAATAATAGCCCAATGACACTCATAAATACCACCGAGATAGATGAGTTCCTCATAAAACAAGGAGTGATACAAGAAGCTTGCAAAGAAAAATACTAACTTGTCCTTCAGGTGTTTCTGCCGGACACATCATTCCCCATTGTGAATTATGCAGTTGTCTGGGTTTGGCCAACTTGCCTGAAATAATAGAAGAGAAACAATAAAAATACAACTTAAACAAATATTATTTATTATAAAAAAAAAACAATAGTGTCAGACCTGTGAATCTAAATTTCTAAAGAAATCATTGACATATTATTGTATTCCATTGATTGTATCAATTTATAAATTTATGCAAACAATGCACAAGAGTGAAGAAACTGTTGAAGGTTGGGTCAGGCTTGAATAGCATAAGCCAAGCAAATACCTTCACGTCCTATGGGAGAATTCAATCTTCGCAAGTGTGATAAAGTGGACGCATAAGTTAAACGATTTAGCACCTAAAACAGAAAGACAATAAGTTAAGTTGTTAATGTTTCATTTCCTCTTTAGAAGAGAATGGGGACGACTGTTGAAGCAAAAAAATAGTGCATAATCATACCTGCGACACTCCAGCTCTAGTACCTGCAGCATTTGCTTGCCCCCAATTACCAGTAGCAAGTGAGTATTTAAGTCCACTTGTGATGGTTTTTGCTTTAATAGCAAATTGCAGGTTAACATCCTTCCCATTGTCAACACACTGCACCATTCATGAGGTAGAAGGGTATAGGCAATGAAAATAAATAATGCAAAAACATGTGCTATAAAAGTAAAACAAACCTTCTGTACATAACCCCTGACATCTCTAGTTAACTTTCTGAATAACTGCATCACAAATTATAGCAACAGGGAATTAAAAAAACAAATCACAAGACTAGTTAAATAAAATAATATCAATTACCGGAGAAACAAACCATTCTAAAGAGTCCACCAAGTAAAGGACCGGCCAGGTCCAGCCTCTTGTTTCCATAATGATCCCTATCATCTTCAGCCCTCCGCCCAAGTGCACACAGAAGTAGTCGATGAATGATATATCTGATGAGCAATGATTACTTGATTAGTATAATATAGTATAATAAATACTAAAAAATTAAACAAGATAAGACATGTTAGGAACTTACCCAAAATAGTAAGCTTTTTTTGTCTCGCAATACTCTCCAACACCAACATGTGGAAGCATCTCCTTTTGAAGGATGTCCTTAGCATACCTGAATATTTGGATAACAATTACTTCACGATGGGAGCAAATAAATCATTCTTATTCTTACAGAAATACAACTCAACTCACTTAATTCTCTTTTCCTTGGTTACACCTACGGTTGCTCCTCTTTTTCCAATGTAGTCAAGTGCAACCTGGCGTGAAATTAATATTTTAGTAAATAAAATCTCTATACAAAACACAAGAAGAAAATTGTTTATCAAACAATGTCATATTTACCTAAAGAGAATAGTTATGAATCATCTAAACTTATAGGGAGAGAAAAAGGCAACTGGAAAAACATATGACACAATATAGAAAAGCAATGCAGTAAGATCAAAGGCAAAAGCAATGCAGTAAGATCAAAGGCAAAAGCTATGTAGTAAGATCAAAGGCAAAGGCAATGCAGTAAGATAAGGAAATATTGCAATGTAAAAGAAGTAAAGAATTTAAATTAGAACATGTAAACATGAGACTTAAATAAGAGCTAGTTTTGATAAACTTTTCAACAAGTACTACTAGAAAAAAGGTTCAAAAGGTTCAAATAATGGTGTGATAACCATGAGTAAGTAAACAAATAACTTCTCTAATTCGATTAAATTGACTTTTGTACCTCAATATTTTTCAAAAAGTTCTCTCATTTAATTTCTATCCAGACACCTATAACCTTATAAGATTTGTTGTATGGATTAGAAATTAAATGTTTTTCATATATTGAAATACTCTAGTAAACTATAAACTAATCCAAACTAGGCCTAAATTTGATTATAAAATATATGGAGTACAGGAAAAAAAATAGGCTATTCCATCCTTTGAACAGTCTAAACAGAAAATTGGGGTTGTACTATGACCTCATTTGAAACTAATATAAAATCTGGACAGCCAATCACAATTTTGACTGTAAGCAAATAATTTATAACAGCTGCAAAACCCACCTGTTGATTTTGTATTACAAATGCTTCTTCTAGGGAAGGACGGAGCAACTCCATCATTTGAGTATCCGCGAAGTCATAACATATATGTTCGAGAATATCTTTATCAGCCACAAATCCCAATGCCCGAAACACAATAATGATAGGAATTTCAGTTCGAATGTATGGAAGAGTAGCTCGAATATATTGCCCGGAAGAACCCTGGGAGAAATAAAAATGCAAAAACTTAGACATTGTAACAACATACATCTGCAGAAAGTGATTCACCACATAGCACAAAATACACCCAAAAAAACAAATATATAACGATTTTCATTTACCCCTTTGGAACTAGCTCGAGAGAGCATGCGCACAAACATAGTGCTAGGCGGTCGGTTCTGTGATTCTGCCATGGACCGAACTTCACCCACATAAGCATACTTATTAGGTTGCCTCTTCTTGAAGACGTAGACATGATTGGTGCTCATCTTTTCCTGAGCAATGAGAACCTTTTCACTTCCATTAATAATGAAATATCCTCCTTGATCATATGGACACTCTCCAAGCTCAGTCAAATCTTTCTCCGAATTTTGATACAGTGTGCAATAACTAGACCGGAGCATTATAGGAACCTAACAACAACAAAAAATATTAGTTACATCACTCAAAAGTCCAATCCAACTATATTTCCCTTCACCACACCTACATCTTAAAATAACTCAAAATCTTATTTACATTGACAAAACTACAAAAGAAGTTCAATATGATTATAATTGACTATATATCTATGTATAATCACTAAATGAAATTGCTTGATATAGCGAAATGCACCACATCACGGAGCTTAGAGAAATAATTTCATTGGCCAACTGACATGTGATTTCCGTTTTCAACCGACATTTTCTCAATTGTTCTGAAATTCTAAAGTAAGATTCTATTTATAAATTGACAAACCTACACAATAAGTACAATATAATTATAATTGATAACTAGATATCCATTTGTGTATAGTCATTAAATGAAATTGCTTGATATAGCGAAATGCACCACATCACGGAGCTTAGAGAAATAACTTCATTGGCCAGCTGACATGTGATTTCCATCAACTTCAACCAACATTTTCTCAATTGTTCTGAAATTCTAAAGTAAAATTCTATTTATAAATTGACAAAACTACAAAATAAGTACAATATAATTATAATTGATAACCTTATCATAGCAATACTTATGATAAAATCATTAATTGTATAGTGTATAGGGGTTGGAATTCTAAGAAAATTAGAAATCATAGGGCTAGCCTTATGATATAGGTTCTTTGTGGGTTGGATCTTTTTTATCACCTTGTACTTGATTGGTTTTTTTGAATTAATATATTTTTCCCTTTCATTCAAAAAAAAATTATAATTGATAACTAGATATCCATTTGTGTATAGTCATTAAATGAAATTGCTTGATATAGCGAAATACACCACATCACGGAGCTTGGAGAAATAATTTCATTGGCCTGTCAACTCCAACCGACATTTTCTCAATTGTTACGAAATTCTAAAGTAAAATCCTATTTATAAATTGACAAAACTACAAAATAAGTACAATATAATTGATAACTATCCATCCGTGTATAATCATTAAATGAAACTGTTTGATATAGCAAAATGCCCCAAATCACGGAACTAAGCGAAATAATTTTATTGGCAACCTAACCCGTGTTTTCCGTCAACACCGACCGATATTGTTCTCAAGTCTCAACCGATTAAAATGTTACTAATAACATCCCAACAACTAATAACTCAAAACAAAAAGGCCTCTAGTGATAGCTTATAACTGAAATAAACTAAAAATGACAAAGAGTCCAAGTAGAAAGAACTTCAAGCTTATTGTTCAAATCCTAATATACTGAAAATAACTTCTTATAGGGCACATCGTTTAGTTTAATAGATAAACCCAAACATTAAATACTTAATTACTAGTATAACATAATAATTGGTTATAATTATTAACTCTTCTAAACACCCCGTTTTAACATGTAGAATATTATAACTGAGATGAGTAAGGAGCACCTTGCCAATGAAAACTTTAGTGAAATCCTGAGTCTCAGTGACCTCTTCACCATCATGTCCTTTTTTAATAACCCTCTTAGAAACATCAACATACAAAGGAGCTGAATAAGTAAGATTCCTTAATCTAGCTGCC
Source organism: Vicia villosa (assembly GCF_029867415.1). Lineage (NCBI taxonomy): Eukaryota > Viridiplantae > Streptophyta > Magnoliopsida > Fabales > Fabaceae > Vicia > Vicia villosa. The sequence goes on along the minus strand of NC_081183.1, from coordinate 195,334,210 downwards.
TTAGGAAACAATGTAGCAGTTTCTCCATCAGATTCTGTCATCATAGGTTTACTCAAGTAAATCTGACCAAAACTTATCTTGTAAATCAACTGCAAACAAAACCGAAATCAAATTAACAGCAACATTGCTACATATCATAAAAGAAAAGTGATTTTAATTTTCAACAATTCAGAGATTATTTTAAACAGGTAAGTGAAGCGTACACCCTGCGCAAACTATTACCTCTGCGACATCGGATTGGTGACCTGGATTATGCTGAGACTCAGGTCGAATCTCAATATCAGCAGATTCATCTACGATTTCCTGCATAGTATTTTGGATGAACTCATCGAATGAATCAAGTTGCTGCCGAACTAAACCTTTCTCTTCGAAGTAAGCTGAAATAACAGCCCAAGCATCTTCTTGAGTAATTTCCTCTTCATCATCTTCTTCATCCATTTGCTGATCGTATTCATTTTCATCTTCCAAATCCATCATCATCTTTTCTAATTAATTTACGGTGAAGTTCAAATTCAGAGTTCAAATTAGTTTCTGTTCACTTTAATTGAGTGTTTTGAGTTGGAATTTTTGAATTGGAATTTGCAGAAAGAAAGAGGAAAAGATGAAGAAGTGAAACCCTAGCAGAGACAATTACTCGAGATTGTTTTAGTCTGTGTCGGAAGAAGTAGAAAATTAGAACAGCGGTGCTATTTTATAGGTGGTTTCTATAGGCCGGTTCGAGTTGGCTAATGGATATTATCTGCATGAACCGTGAGAACCGGTGTTTAGATTTTGAAAATTCGGTGAAATGTGGGTCAATACATCTTGGACCGGATCTTGGATAAAACTTAACTATAGCACTATTGGTGGAAAAAAAAAAAGAACTAGAAAAATTAATTAAGAGTAAGCAAAATTTAACAAATGTGTGAATTTCTTTTTTTAAATTTAGGATTAATAGTGAATTATCTCCGCGCGTGTTTTGATGTATCCATTTAAAAAAAATATTCTTATAATTTTGGGTACCTCTGAGGGTGTAAAAATCAGGGTGATAAATCAAAAAAGAAAAATTACAGAGCATAATTTTTGTCATCTCGTAGGCAAAAGACTTAGAATTTTAATATTTTAAGAAAAAAATTTAAAAACTTTATTTTATAGGAATGTAAATCAAAACACGTCTATATTACAGGGACTTTTTTTTCCATGGTCAAGTGACTTTTTTTTCATTTTTATAGGTGTATGTTCAACCGATATTTCTTTACCTTAAATTTAAGGTGGATTCTTAAATATCTATTACTTTGAGAAAATATCAATGTTTAAAAAATCGGACCGGACATAAAATCGATAAGGGTAATGGGTCACTGGTTTAGTGGTCGAAGCACTGAGTCACTGGTCAAACTGCATGACTAAACCAAATTAAATCGGATAACTCGGTTGAATAGATCGGTCGTTATAACAAAATTAAATAGGTATAAAATATGTCGAACCGGATGATTCAATCTCTACAAAATATAACTAGCACTTAAAATTTTTGAAAATATCATATTATAAATAAATTCACAAGTTCATAATTTAAAATATAACTGCAAACAAAAGTTTAATCGCAACATAATCTAATTGAATATTTTATAACAAAAATAATTTCATTGTCTACTAAATTTAATTTCAAAAAAAAAAATTGTTTCAATGTTGGGATCTCCTTCAATATCAAAATCATCGGTAACAAAATCAATCGCATTTGCAACAATTTTTTTATTTTTTATTTATTTTATTTTTATTTTTCATTAAAAAAGTCGAAAGACGTTGTTTTAGTTTTTTAAAATAAAAAATGCATTTAAATCGTCGGTTTTCCCAGTTTTGACCGGTTCATATCGCTTCAATGACATTCTCAATCCAGCTATTTAACCGCAATTACACAACCGATACAAAGTTGATGTTCACCTAAACAATTTTATTCTCATTCATCGGAGTATATTTAGGAATTCTTTTGGCATAGAAGAATCATCCCACCGAGGGAATTATTGGGTTGAGTTTGGAGACTTTTAAAGAAAAAAAAAGTTCATATTATCAAGAAGTAAAAAAATAGAAGAGTTTACTAAAGGCTTATAAATTCTATGCTTGTCTATTGTAATAATGTCCAAAAGTATTGCAAACAGATTTCTAAACCTGATATATTTGAATCTCTCATTCATGCCTTTTTTTTTAATAAGCAATGATATTATTAAAAAACCACATGATCAATTACAAGAGGTACTTCGATTCGGAGCCAACAATAAACATTATCCTTACCTTCTAAAGCAAGGGCATAGTGTTCCAAAGATGAAAGTTACAGGAGACAAAGGAAATTTTAGCAGCACTAAACCACTTTTAAGACACAAAAATAATAACTGACATTCAATCATCGAAACTGAAAACCTTGCAGTTGAACATGATAGTGTTTCACATAAGCCATAAGTTTCGCACTACCGCCAGCCAGACACCCCTACTGATAATCTTTCACTCTATCCTTGACCTTATGAAAGTTGAAAAGGAAAGACCTCAATTCCTCATTTGAAAGAGTCAACGAACCGCCAAGCCAACTGCCAACCTTATCCCAAATCCTTCTAGACGCAAAGCAACAATCAAACAGATGATTGATAGATTCCTCCTCCCTAAAACAGAAGGCACTTCACTTCTCCCTATACCACGACACCTCTTCTCCCTAGTTGGTCTTTAGTTGGAAGTCTTTCCAACAAAAATCTCCAACCGAACAACTTGAGGTTTGACGGAACCTTCATATTCCAGAGAAAGATAAAGCTTCATGCACTCCAACCGACACCACCACTTGTCAACTCTTATCTATTATTGATAGCTGAGACGCAAGAAATGACTGAAAACTCTTCATATGCTTCCTTAGACCACGCGAACAAGTCCACCTCCTCATGCTTAACATCAGAATTTCATCAATAGATCCTTATTCATGCCTTCTATATCCTTAATACCTAGGCCCTCCACTTCTTCTCTATAGACACAGAACTCCAACTAACCCAATGAACGGTCCTTCTATTCTTAACCTCTCTTCACAAGAACCTGCTTTGAATCCTCCTAATATCTTTAACCACTTTCATCGGAGCTTTATAGAACGAAAAAGTATAAATTGGGATAGTACTACGAACCGAATTAATCAAAATAACTCGAACCCTCTCAATATGGCCTTCATGCTCCACAATCATCGACATGAAACTATTAAAGACAAATGCCTCCATCCACCTAATCCAATCAGCACTAAAGCCCATCTTGTTGAACATAAATCTTAGGTAATTCCAACTAACGCTATCATAGGCTTTCTCATAATCCACCTTTAACACCAAGCAACTTCTTTGCTCTCTCTTAGCCAAATCCAACACTTCGTTCACCATAAGGATTTTGTAACACCCCATTTTCTACCCGGTAATTATAATAAATATCAGAGTGCATAAAATTTTAAACATCAAACATGAGGCATTACATTTTCAACTTAAAACCACAAACAACTTGTATTTCATTTATCTTTGATACATAACATTCGGCATATACAATTTTAAAATTATGATTCATACACAATTTTATTCAACTAAAAACAACTTAAAACAACAGTAATTACTTTTATTCATCAACTTGGATTTCAACAGCTATAATAATAACACAGCAACAAAACAACAAATACAATTATAATCCCATCCTGAGTGCCGTGTATCAGAGCAAGACACCAACTCAACTAACAGCAACTAAATACTTTATAAAATCACTTCAAACTTCCACCGCTATCTTGAGTACCTGTCTGTTTCCCATGGTAGAGGAAACATCAGCAAAAGGGGCGAGATATCAAAAATTATAAACAAAAGTATGATAATTAATATATTAGATCAGATCATACAATTATAATTCATACATAATTTTATTCAACTAAAAGCAACTTAAAACAACATTAATTACTTTTATTCATCAACTTGGATTTCAACAACTATAATAATAACACAGCAACAAAACAACAAATACAATCATAATCCCATCCTGAGTGCTACGTATCAGAGCAAGACACCAACTCGACTAACAACAACTAAAGACTTCATAAAATCACTTCAAACTTCCACCGCTATCTTGAGTACCTGTCTGTTTCCCATGGTAAGGAAAACATTAGCAGAAGGGGTGAGATATCAAAAATTATAAACAAAAGTATGATAATTAATGTATTAGATCGGATCATACAATTATCACCACTTTCAAACGACAGTTATAATAACAACTAGCAACAGCAGTTATAACAACAACTTTAGCAACAGGTTGTAATGTTGTTACTAATATTATTTCTTCAACAAAAATCAACTTTATTCATTCTTTGATTAACCGAGCCAGCCATGAGAAGAACCGCAAACAAGAGTTTGGTTAGAGGAATAAGGAGCGAGATTGAGTTGATGGATTTTGTTGGTTGAGAGGTTAAAGGAGGAATGGTGAGAAAGCACGAGCCATGGGAGTTGAGTGGGTAGATGGAGAGGGATTTTAGGAGCATAGAGTCTCCATTTGCGACATACAGATCGGAATCGGAGATAGTCGGCATAGATTATAAACTTTTTGGAGATCGATTCAACGATGTCTTGAGGTAATTCAGCCCACATTGTTAAACACATACTGGAGTTAGGGTTTGGTTAGTTGAAAGGAGTCGCGTGTTAGTGTTTCAATGGCGGAAGAAAATGATTAAAGTTGACAGGGGAGGAACAACGGTGGAGGAATATGAATTCGTGCTGCCGTTTGGGTTTCACAGCTTCTCAAAAATCAAGTGAGGGAAACTTTTATCACATTTTGATTGTTTTAAGAGAAACTAGATTGTAACCCCATATATGTAAGAAATGTTATAACACACAAGAACGTGTGTTTTTAGCATGGTGCACCTACCAATATCACCAGTGTGTTTTACCATAATGCAATTACTAAAATATATTTTTCGATTTTTTTCTTTTCTTTTCGCACTCTTGTTCCTAGAGGAATGTGACCATAATAATTCAGAGCTCTTGCGGAGACGTAAAATATCTTTTCTATCTTAATTGACAATTAAAATATAATGTTTTTTTATTATTAGTTACAATTGTTAATTAATAATTAAGCTCCTTACCAACACCATTAATTATTACTATTATTTTTGTTAGTAATTTGTGGTTCTACCAAACAAACCACCGCGTAAAAATTGGCCACTAAAGTATTTTGCATCATAATTTAATAAAATCCATTCTTTATATAACAATTTAGAATTGATTTTATCATTATTAATATAGTTCTATTCAATGAATAAAAAATTATCTATATATGATTTGATGGTTGAGTTTTTCAAGACACTGTAATGTATGATATTTTGATACATAATTATTAGTGTTGATATAGGAACCACAACTTTCGTTAGCATTCTCATATAAGTTTCTTATGTTTTTTTGAGTTGTTATGGTGTGTGATATTAAGCATGAATTCATGTGATATTTTTCTTTTAAAGTATGTCATCATTTACTCTTTTTTTTTTCCGCAAAAGTTAGGGATGCACAATATTCTTAGAAATGAAATTACCGGACATCGTATAAAAGTGAAATAATATTTTAAACATATTTTAATTTGATTTATCACATTGTAATATTAATCATAGTTTTTACTAAATTATATGACTACCTCGTGCATCGCACGGGCAAACATCTAGTTAATTATAATAACACAAATTAATAATAAATTGATAACATTTAGTTATCGAATAAATAATTGTCAATATTAACAAACTAGCATTCCCTTATATTAACTTTCCCTTATATTAACATTCCCTTATAAAATAAATATTAAATTAATGACATTAATTTTGTCAATCTTAATAAATTAATAACATTCAATTATAAAATAAGTATTTGTCAATCTTAATAAATTAATAATCTGTTTTTTACTTGGATATGTCATAAAAATATAATACCCAATATCAGAATAAAAATAAAAAATAAAATTATGAAATAGAATAAATTGTTGTATTTGGGAGAATGAAGTCACTATTAAATTCTAAATACTATCAAATAAAATAAAATTATTATTTAATTAAATTTTTTCATTTCTCTCACATCTCTTCCAAACGAAACATATAAGTTTTTAATTATAGATATTTATCAATAAATATTAGCTATTCAAAAACTATAAAAACGATTGTTTAACATTATTGATGCACTTATTTTATGATGCATACAAATCATCATTGACATTCCTTTTCATTTTCTAATCAATATATTTATAAATAACACATATAAAATATATAATATAAAAGAAAAAATAAAATAAATAATAGTACCTTCTAAGTCTCAGAGGTTCGTGCTAAGAAGCAATATAATATAAGAGGAGAGACGAAAGAGAGAAGTAATATTGTATTGTTCTTATTATCAGTGTGGATTTCAAATACAATATCAGTCATATTTATAAGACATATGTAATAATTAGAAAATCAATATGAAATCTCATAATTGATGGACGTCCATAATCATACCATTTAAAACACTAAATAAATAATTAATAAATCTTTAAACTCTATCAAAGTAAAAGTCATCTCATTCACTTGTCACCCATCAATCAATTTTATCCACGAATATGGGTATTGGTCTTTCGTTACATACATCGTTAGATAAATATAATATTTATACCCGCTCTATGTTTGTTATTATATTTGTCAAAAGGGTATCCATGACTTTCGACATTCCCGCTTTATATCCACGTATGTTTCTATCACAAGAGAATCCATGAATTTTGAAATACCTGCATATATTATCGAATATCCACGAATAATATTATTTAAATAATATTTTAAAAAAATTATAATTAATTAAAAAATTATCCTCTTTTAAAGATATACAATAATTTCAAATTTAACATGTAATATTAATATTAATGACAAATTAAATCATATTCATTTTATTTCTTATTTTATCAAATAATTATATTAAATTTAACAAAATGTGACACTTCATCATCGGCAGCGAATCTCTTATAGATGGGAGAACTCAGCCATGGTGGCACAACCTGGGGGCAAGGGAAGAATGAATCGAGGTTAGGGCACAAATTATAAAAATGAAAGTGTGAAACGACCAGTAACACAAGGACATGATAGGTTTTTTGGAAGGTGCACGTTAGAGACTAATCAAGGGTGAGAGACATGTTGCAACAAAATATGTCCATACTATTTGGATTTTGATAATAACAAACTACTTAAATAACAATAGGGGATATTAACATTTGTTTAAGTTTGCATGATCATTAAGCTAGTAATTAACTTGGTTTTGACCCAGCTAAATAGCTTATAAAGAAGAAACAGGTAATTCATATTACATTGAATTAGAATATGATTTTCAAATAGAACCTCGGTGCCATATTGCCTCAACCTCCGATGTGTTGTAAGCACAATACAACACGTGTTGGTTCGTACTCTATGTAAAGTAGCTCCATCTTATCAACTACCGGAATTATGGAGAAAGTCAACTAGGGGTTATAGCGCATGGCTCAAGACTGCTTGGCACGATTTCTTCAGTCTACCCCAGTGTGCCTGTGATCGCCTTACTTGAGAAAGACACAATGGATAAAGAGATTACTCATGAGTTGAGGATCCTTATCGTACCTACTTCAACGTCTCTCTCTTGGAAATTGCTTCTTCAGCAGAGATACTTGTGCAAGTAAGCTTCCAACGTCTCTTTTGTTTCATCTATATAAAGAGCTGAATATTCAAAGGAAATAACACCAATATACAACAAGAACAACAACAAATGATAAGATATTGCAAGAATTATTTCACTCTATAAGCTTTAATATATAGTTGTTGTATTGCACGTAGACTTGAGATTTTCTTACACTTTTATATCTTAGAAATCTCAAGTAACAAGGTATTTGCTTGTGCTGAATTCTTCGTACCTCTAATTGTATATCAAGTACATCTTGGTGTAATCCTAAACAATTTGTTTAGAATTTGTAAAAGTCTCAAACAGTGTGTTTAAGCAGGGAAGTTTCAAACTGAGTGTTTGAGCAAATAAGTCATGAGCTGTGAGTTTAGGCAAGGAAGTCTCTTTCAGGTGTGGTTGAGCAAGGAAGTCATGAACGAATGTGTTTAGGCTTCCATAATAGCGAGTTTAGGCAAGGAAGTCCATAATTGTGAGTTTAGGCAAAGAAGTCTCTTTCAGGTTTGATTGAGCAAGGAAGTCTGGTCTAGTGTGTCTAAGTAAGTTGTAATCAGGTGCTGATTATAGTGAAAAACTCTTGTGGGCCAAAGGAACAATACTACTCTCGTTATAGAGGAACCAGGACAATTATATGCGTGCCTTTACTTATTGCTTTTATTCTTTAAATCATTATGTTATCATTTGCTCTAGCTCATAATATGAACTTAATTATTAATTTAGAAACCAACAAAACAAAAGACATTTTTGCCCCTAAATTAAAAGTGAGTTGGAAAAAACCAACGAAAGACATTTTTTGCCCCTAAATTATTAATTTAGACTAAGATAATAAAAGGTTATTTTTGAAATTTCTAGAACAACAAATTTTCTTATATTATAGATGTAAAAGTATCATTTATTCTCAAAAAACATCTAGAATGACAATAATTATGTATTGAAGAGAGAGAGACAGTAAAGAGAAAGAGAAGAGAGAGAGAGAGAGAGAGAGAGAGAGAGAGAGAGAGAGAGAGAGAGAGAGAATGAAATAGTATATTATGTTGTAGAAAGTGTGTGAACCAATGAAAGTGAAACACTTGGTGCAAGAAATCAAAAAAATGAAAAAAAATGAAGGCTTATTTTATTTTATTTTTTGGTAGCAAGGAGGGCCGAAGCCCAAACAACAAAAAATATGGAACGATAGATCTAGCAAAGAGAGCATCACCTAAATCTTCCTTCAGATTATGCAGCACAAAATCAGGCGGGTCCCAATACATTCTGCAATCTTCTTTCAAAAGTCTACCTTCTTTAGCAAGAACATTTGCGTAACCATTCGTCTCTCTGCACGCATAAACAATCTCTGCGGACTTCAAACTATCCACCAAAAGCAAGATTTGATATTCCAGGCTTGAAGATCTATTTATCTTCATCTTGGCTTTAGAAAGGAACTCTACTGCCGTTGTCTAGTCAGTGTTAACTTCCACCTGCTCAAAACGAAACTCCAGAGCAAGCTTTAAACCTTCAAAGATCCCCCATAATTCTGTTAGTGTAAGATAGTTGATTAAAATCAAGGTGAATCAATACAATTAATAATATAATTAATTGTGTTAACTAAAATATATTATTAAATATATAACATTATAATTAAGATATAGTAATAATATTAACCTAATAAATATTCAAATCAACACATTATTTTTATATAAAATTAATTAAAGAAAATTATTACAAAATGAAGGCTTATAATTAATCAAAGAAAATTATTTGGTTCATCTATATTTTAGATAATAATATATATTATCTTTGTAAAATTAAATATAAAATATTACATTTTTCAATTTTTTTTTGCATTAAAAACAATAATATTTAAATTCTTAAAAAGTTAGATAAACTATTTCTTAATATAATTTATTTATTTATATTTTCAACAAATATCCCTAAAGTAAATTATTAATTCCTCAAACTTTAAATGAAAACTATTTAATTAACACTTTAAATAATAATTAAAACGAATTTATAAAATTAATTAAAAAAATATATAATTTACATAGTGGATTCTATTAGGCCCAATTTCATAAACCCTAAAACAGAAAATATCGGAAACACCTCACTGATCTCAACTGTCCGCCGGGAATCGCAGCCAGAACGATCGTCAGCCACCGCAATCAGCCAGAAAGTCCGTTCAGGTTCCCCTCTTCGTCTTTTTATCTCAGTACGATTTTTTCACTCTCATAGTGCGCGGGAGGATTCGATAATTGTGTCATAGTGGAATATAGAACGAATCTGTACTGCAGTTCCGATTTGGTTTTTGTTTTATTCTATTGTTTTAGATTGCTTAATGTATCTCCCTAGATGCAACCATAGAAGCTTGTTTGTAGAATCTAAGATTTACAATTTACAATTGAGAATATTGAGTTAAACAACAGAGAATATGGAATTCTTGAATGTAACTATATGTGACTGTCATGTAGATTTAGAATATGTGTTGGATATCAGTTCTTTAATCTCATGTGTCGTTGATTGTATGATTCTTGACACCTCAATGTTAGAATATGGGACTATTGAATGTAATCACATGTGTTGGTATCTATACACCTTCAATTTTAGTGGCGCTGATTAGGATTTTGAACATTCCCTATGTTACGGTAAATAGTTATCTCCAAATCTCATCCAATTTTAGCCAAGGCATGATGATAACTCGGTATTGAGACCCTAGAATAGCATTAATGAGAATATTTTTAATTGTAAGTTTTAGCCGTCTTTGTGGTGAGTGTAAGAGGTATGAATGCAAAAATTCTAAAAGAAGTAGATCTACATAGAAATAACTGTTACCTACCCGCAGACGAAATTTTTCTTAATCAGTAGCACCTACTTGAGTTAGCTAATATGTTGTTCGTAAAAGCAATTATGCCGGTTTGACAAAGGAAAAACAAGATATGTATATAGAGTTCATTAATACTTTTTCTGTAATAAGAAAGTTTATTTCTTTGAAAAAGTAGAAAGTTTATTTTTTGACGGTAAATATTAGTGATTTTTTTGTTTGGGTGTTATGAATACTAGTAAGATTATGAGTGGTACCATGAACTTTAAATTTGTTATTGTTGCAACTGTAATTTGCAGCCTAATTGCTAGCTAAGAGAGGAAGGAGAGGCAAAGCGAGAAGAATCATGAGACCCATTTTGATGAAAGGCCACGAGAGGCCATTAACATTCCTCAAGTATAACAGGGATGGTGATCTTCTGTTTTCTTGCGCTAAAGATCACAACCCCACCGTGTGGTATGCTGACAACGGTGAACGTCTGGGCACTTATCGAGGCCATAATGGTGCTGTTTGGTGCTGCGATGTCTCTAGTAAGTTTGTCCTCTTCAATTTCAATGCGTGGATAGTATTTTTATGCTGTAAAATGTAGGTTAAATTGACGGTTGGATGGTTGCAGGAGATTCGGGACGACTCATTACAGGAAGTGCTGACCAGACTGCGAAGCTATGGGATGTGCAGAGTGGTCAGCAATTGTTTACTTTCAATTTTGACTCCCCTGCAAGGTCTGTTGACTTTTCCGTTGGTGATAAGCTTGCTGTTATCACCACTGACCCATTCATGGAACTCACTTCAGCAATCCATGTCAAACGCATTGCAAAAGATCCTGCAGACCGTAAGCAACATTTTTCCTTATCTCTCTGCAAATTTGCTGACATCCAATACTAATAATGCCAATGCTTCTTTGTTCTATTCAGAGACTGGGGAGTCTTTGCTTGTTATTAAGGGCCCTCAGGGAAGAATCAATAGAGCCATATGGGGCCCCCTCAACAGAACCATTATCAGTGCCGGAGAAGACTGTATTATTCGTATTTGGGATTCTGAGGTCGGCCCTGATTTCCTATAATTATTTTGCAAACACTCAGCAGTTGCTAATAGTAATACTATCACCACCGACTACAATTACTTCATTCTGTTTCACTTGCTTATATGCAGACAGGAAATCTACTTAGGGAGTCGGACAAGGAATCCGGCCACAAAAAGACAGTAACATCACTGGCCAAATCTGCTGATGGCTCACATTTTCTGACGGGCTCCCTTGATAAGTCTGCTAAGGTATCATCATCACCATCATCATCATTTCAATTAATTTTTTATCATGATATTATTGCAATACACCTAACCAGTTTCCTTTCTTTTTTGCAATATTTATGGATATCTTCGGGCTATTAATTAGATTTGGGATAGCAGAACATTGTCTCTAATCAAGACATATGTGACAGAACGCCCTGTCAATGCAGTTGCAATGTCGCCTCTCCTTGATCATGTATGTTTTTGTATTGTGAATTACTTAATATAATTTATGTCATGTCATGGTATTCCTATTAATAGTCTTGGTAATATATGCAAGTAATACTGGTTGTTCATCTTTATTTGATTAATTACCTCATGTCTCCCTTGACTCCTTGAATAAAGGTGTCCTATTTGGAAGCTAGTTAAAAGTTTTCGTAATATCCTGACCCTTTTTCTTTTCTTGGTGTGAATTTTCTCTCCATAAACTACTAAATTCTTTTTCACATGTCTGAGTTGCTTACTAGTAATTTATGAAAGAAATACACCTCTAAATAGTTTCCTTCCTAATAGTTTTGCATGAAGCGCTCTTTCATTTATTCAGGGTATATTATTTCAGTTATTGTATGGTTTTCTCTATTCCTTAACCTGTGTTCTTTTGTAGGTGGTTCTTGGAGGTGGTCAGGATGCATCAGCTGTTACAACTACTGATCATCGTGCTGGCAAATTTGAAGCCAAGTTCTACGATAAGGTAGATTTGGTTTTTCCTTCCAATACCATTTCAACTTCTCTAAGGCTTCTAATTTTCATATTTATTATTTTTTTGGTTTGTTTAGATTCTTCAAGAAGAAATTGGGGGTGTGAAAGGGCATTTCGGACCGATTAATGCACTGGCCTTTAACCCTGATGGAAAAAGGTACATCCTTTGTTTTCCACCTTCACCTCTTTGTATATTTTACTGTTTAGGTACAATTACATCTGTAACATTTCTGTTATTCCCGAGACAATTTGATTTGAGACGTTATATTATACAAATATTTGTAGTTTATTTCTTAAACAACCAATGTTTTTGTCTTAACAATTTACATTTGTGATTGTGATAAAAACCCTGAATAGAAGTTAGCAGATGAACTGTTTCTTTTACTTATCAGTCTCACATTCTTTTTGTTTTGTAGTTTTTCAAGTGGAGGTGAAGATGGATACGTACGTTTACATCACTTTGACCAGGATTATTTCAATATCAGAATTTAGTGCCCGAGAGAATTTCTGTTTGATATAAAGTATCATTTCTAGAAGTTAGCTTTCAACTCCTTTCACAATATATATTAGTGACACAGTTTTGTACTAAAGTTTTTACTGTAATCCTTTTGCCATATTATGAATGAATTTTGGTGGGAGAAGAACTTCCTATATTTTAAGTTTTTCATAGCAAACCTTTTGATTTGGGACAAGTTTTATCATATTTGTTTATTGTTAATGCTCAAGGTTTCTCTAATAGATATGACAACTATAATAGTATTTTGTTCAGTAGTGATAAAATAAAATTATGAGTAATCTGCATTACTACTGTAAAATGTTGTTGGGTTGTATCTGAACACTCTTGGAAAGTTATGGCTCTGGTCTACACAAGTGAGTGATTGAGGCTAATGGAATCCAATATACTATTAAAGCTGTTTAATGTATAAAAAAAAAGCGAGAATCGATATAAAACTGTGTCAGATCTAATAACAAGTCGTCCCAATCTGCTGCAGCTTGCATACCCTTGATCGTGTATAAGAAATCACAAACATTATAGCATTCTGTATTCTATATGCCATTTTTTATTTAGATAGTTAACTTTGTGTAATTATATGATTAATTAAATAGTTATGGAGTCTAGAAATTCTATTTTATTAATTTTTTTAGAAGTTAGTTTAATATTTTAATTGACAAGATACATATATTGTTAGGTTTATTATTTCGTCAACCTTAAAACAAGATGTCACATTATTAATTTAACTATCCATTAAACATGAATATCAATAAATTTGAACATTATGGATCATAGTAATTTATTGACATTCATGATATTTACTACTCCATTCGACACATTTTTAAAAATTATACACAATACACAATAAATTTGTATTATATATACTTTTTTGGGTAATGCTAACGAGTGCTGGATTAATAAAAAATTAATAGTGTTGGATTAATAAAAAAAATTTCTTTTAAAGACGTTTTATTATTAATAATACTTAATAAAATAATTAAGTAAATTGGAATAAAACAAATAAACAAGTTGATAAAAAAAATTATAAATGTTGTGTTTAGAGTATAAATTGAAATAAAAAATTATAAATGCTTTTTGTTTATTTAGAGTATGAACAAACAAATATTTCAAGTTAGTCCTTAAATTATTAAAATTAATTATATAAAAAATTAATTAAAAAATTTATAAATTAATTTTTATTCAACTAATTAGTTCTTTAAGAGTTTAATACACATATTAAATAATTGAATAAAATAATATTTTAATTTTTAATTGATTTTAATAGTTTAAAGACTAAATTGATAAATTACTAAGATTGTTTATTGTTAGAGAAAGTGTGGGGTACGGGGACTAGTTATGGGCTAGCATCAATAGTGTTTAGGCCCATTAAATTGGGAGTATTTATACTTATCCAGAAGAAGTTCAAGAGGTTAGAAAATTGTGAGAAAGAAAGAAAAAAAATGGCTTTGCATTGGTTAGAAGCCGTACTTCCTCTCGGAATCATTGCCGGAATGCTCTGTGTCGCCGGAAACGCTCAGTATTACATCCACAGAGCTGCTCATGGCCGACCAAAGCACATCGGTAACGACTTGTGGGATGTCGCCATGGAACGAAGGGACAAGAAGCTCGTCGATCAAGCTTCTAATTAATCACAGGTAATAAATAAACCCTAACGAATTTTAATTGTGTAGATTTATATGTTAATTTGAATAGTTCATACTGTGATGCTTCAAGATAGGGTGTTCTTGTGGTGATTTAACCTAATCTATTGTGGAAGAGTTTGAATCTGACTCAGAATCGGTTTATTCATATGTATATCAATTATGAATAGATCCGTTAGAAAAAATTATGAAAACTTTGGTGGTTTTGTTTTACATAGAAAAGATGATTAAATCAAAGGAATGAAGAAATGAATGAATTGGGGGAAATGGAATTATTAACCTACATTTGGTGTCTTAAGCTTATGTAGAGACGATACAATTCACTCTTTCAGTCTGACCAAATGTGAGGAAATTTTCTGTTTAAGATATGGCTTTGGTGGTAGAATTGGAGGATGAGGGCTTTGGTTAAGTAGGATGGAAGAGGAGAGGCGAAATTTACGGTGGAAGAGCCTGGTTACTCACAGCCATTGCCGAAATGCAAGAACGAGTTCTATATAACATACTCATTTATGTCAGAGGCTTTTGATCTTTAAGTGTGGACAATTCATGTGTATTTATCTTTGTGCTGAGAGATTTAACTTCTTAATTGAGGAATTGGGACAGCAAGAACCAATCTCTAGACCATATAATAACCCGGGAGGATTCTGATGCCATATAAATTGGCTATATCAAAATCTTAAACTATTTGGTGAATATTAAAAAAGTTAATTTCTTTTGGTTGTGTGCGATATCTGCAACAATTTGGGTCCATGGCTTGTAGAGAAATTATTAGAATTTTAGATATAATTTCTTGCCATTATCGGATCTCTCATATAAAGTAGTCTTAGCAAATTCTTCAGTTAAGATGCTTATGGCGGCTATTCAGAGGGTTTTCTTTGTTGGATTTCAGAATCAGAGGCAATATAATTGTTGTCGATATCCTTTTTCTTTTTCTTCTATATTCTATGAAACATCCTTTTATCGGGAATAAAAAATTAAAGAATTTGTGATTTGATAACTAAAAGGACAATATTAGGATAATTTCTTCATGCTCTGCTCTGAAATTAAAGTGCTTTGTGCTCCATGTTTGATTTTCCTTATGCTTGGAATTATCAATGAGTTCATAACTTTTATGTTTCTAAATGTAGGTTGTTTAATCAGAGTGTTTGTGAAGAGAATAAATTGATTAAACGATGCTCTCCAGCTGTTCCAAGGAGGCAGAGTAGATCTCTACAATTAAATTTCCATATTTTTCATATTTTCTTGTATGAAATTTGACGTAAGCATTATGATATACATATGCTCTAATCAATTGTTTTCTTTTAGTTGAATATGGTGAAATAGACCTGTGATCTCTTTGATGCTATATAACTTCTGTTGCTTTTTAAATCTATGAGCAATTTTGTGTTTCAACATATATTGTGGTATTGATGGGTGATGAATATTATATAAAGCAGCCTGTGATCCCAACCCACTTTTTTTTTTTTTAAACCAATTCCAATCCATATCCACACCTTCACCAAGAGGAAAGAAAATTGGAAAAAAGAGGACACTGGCAATTGATAGTATATATGTAAGCTGTATTAGAGAGGTATCATGGATATTGGAAGTTTGAATGGAAGATATATATGATATTGTGAAAGCTACACAGTAAACGAAGATATATATGTGTTGCTCTGTTTGTATGATATTGTGGAAGATATATATATGTTGCTCCGTTTGCATGATCCGATCTTATCGAGTTAAGTTGCTGCTCTGTTTGCATGATCCGATCTTATCTAGTTAAGTTGCTCTGTTTGCATGATCTACCATGGTGCTAGTGTCCCTTGAAATCAATGTTGTTAAAAGCTGGTAGTGGAGCTATACCGCCATAGAGTAGCAGGATTTGGACAAATTTCCGTTGTGATTTCTGTGATACACTGTTTAGTAGTACAATATGTGAAATAGCCGCAGTAGCTATTGTATAGCAGAAATTTAAAAATGAGTATTGTTTATGCTATTTAGTAACCAAATGTTGTCAAATAGCCACTATAATACTATTGCAAAACAGAATTTTAACAAACCCTTGCCTTCTGCTATCTACAATTGACAATACTTCTTGAAGGACAGCAACAAATATTTTTTAATATACTGTCATCCAATCTTTTTTGCTAGAATTTTTGAATGGCTTCATTTTTTTTCTACAATTTACATTTCAAAGTATAACTGCATATTGGTGCTGCTTTTCTATAATTTATTGGCTTCAATACTTCCAATCTATAAGCTTAAACTTCACATAATTGAAATTGCATGCTCTAACAACATTGTCATTAGTATCAAGTAACTAAATTAGTCTGCAGAAAATTCCAGGACGGTGCTCTTGCAGCTGTGGAATTGAGTCATTTATTTCAATTAGAACATATCTCATTTTTATTTCTTCTTAAAAACATTTAATAATAAAGACTAGACTTATCTTTTTAAATATCACCGTTGAAATGAGTCACTATACAAGACATTTGAGCTTTAGTAGCTACCAATCTTTCTTATTTGTTGCAAGTGATAGATCAAATTAGTTTTTATTTTATTTTATGCTCAGTTAGTTTTATTTGATTTTATTTTTACTTAGTTATATTTTATTATATGGGTCTCTTAAGCAAAGCCCGCTAGAGTTAGATTTTTTTTCTTTAAACAAGTTAATACTGAATTCTAATCAAACCTTAAAATAAATTATAAAACTTTTTTTCTATATTGGTTCAAGAATTTTTAAGATTTTGGGATCTCTTAACTCTAACCGCCATCATCAATATCTTTTTCCGCATTAATTATGGACTTTGTTTCATTGACAGATTGGTTTTATTTATAACACCAAAAATTCTCTAATTTGCAAAGAACTCAAAATTTGTATTGATAAAGGGTTTATATAAATTTTCCAAATATAGCTTATGTTGTAATAGTATTATGAAAATTAAAATTATAGTACTAATGAATATTACTCTTTTA
Organism: Vicia villosa; assembly: GCF_029867415.1. Lineage (NCBI taxonomy): Eukaryota > Viridiplantae > Streptophyta > Magnoliopsida > Fabales > Fabaceae > Vicia > Vicia villosa. Next base: position 195,316,648 of record NC_081183.1, on the reverse strand, counting down.
TTATTTTATACAAAATTATCTTAAAAAAAATCAAATATTTTTTAATATTCTTTAAAAATTCGTGTCGTAAGCATTCTCCTCCCTTCCCTTCCAAACTTTCAAACAAAGCCTAAAGGATCCACAGTCAAAGAGAGTGATGTGGATGCAAGGGATACAACATCTCGTCCATAATACCATCTAGTTATTAGTTTCCTAGATCAACCGTCCATTTATTAAAGATGACACCCTTTTCTCAAATACATCACCAACTTCTTTGACAACTCGCCCAAAGCGCGTGAAAGTGGGAATGACGTGTCCCTGACCCTGAGTCACAATAACGTGGAAGAAGTCAAAGGTTATTTAAATGCGATCTCCTAAATAATAGGGGACCAATAACCCACTCTCCACTCTAAGAAAGTGATTGTTACTTTTTGGGAATTTGAGAACCAGGGCCAAAATTACCTATAAATACATTATCCCTAAAAGATGAAGGGGGACAGTCTCATATTCACACAAATAGGGGTTGTTAGAAAATACAATTAACACCCATTGTGAGCGCCCGATAAAATTGACCAGGGCCACGCCCATCGTTACCTATCTAGTGCTTTCACCATATTCTCATGAAGATGTTTAATCAAAGCTTCGAAATCACAGTCAATACCATTTTTGGGGCTTTTGCTAGTTGTGGAGAATCAAGTTCCTCCTGGAGAAAGTATGCCAAATAGGTTTTAACAACAAATATCGTACATGCTAACACTACCAAAATCTTAGGGAGAGAACAAAAATCTATAATCACCTTCTCGAATAAAGACGTCGTTCATGTTCTTCCCCACAACAATGACCTCATGGCCATCTCAGTGTAGTATGTTTATTGAGATGTGAAGCAAGTTTTGATCGACCCCGGTAGCTCTGCAGATGTCTTATTCTCGAGCACATTCTAAAGGCTTCGACTCAACCCAAACGACATCATAGCATTCCAAGGTTCTCTAGTTGGTCTGTCAGGCAGACAAGTATATGTAAAGTGCTATGTAACTCTTGAAAAGACGTTCGACTCAAAGACAAGCGCAAAAAATATTGAACTAAAGTATCTCGTGACAGATGTCTTGTCTCCCTACAACGTCGTACTGAGAAGATCCTTCTTCAACTTACTAGGGGCAGTCTTTTTCACCCTTCATTTAAACCTTATATATCGGTTACCTGACTCATTAGAATAATCTGGAGATGAGGAGGGAGCTTGTCGCCCTGGGTACCACCCCTCATCCCGACACATGACACATATGTAGCAAGTGGGGACCCTAAATTGGGGACTGGAAAATGAAAGGCTCACTCCAACGAAATACTTATGAAAGAATCACATAACATAGATCACTTTATTGACAAATATTTAAGCTACAAAATGCCAAATTTCATAGACGGCTACTTCAGATACAACCAGACTAAAATGGACCTCGTAGACACACCTAAGACAACATTCATGCCCAATCATGACAACTATTATTACAATGTCATGCCTTTTTGGCTTAAGAATGCATATGTCACCTATCAGAGACTCATGGAGGAAATGTTCTAAAAAAAATAAAGCCTCTAACTTGAAGGGAAATAGTTTTGGGATAGTGTTAGAAGGGAAGAGAAATTTGTTGATCGAGCGTTGAAGTTCAAGTTCAAGGCTAGTAACAACCAGATCAACTATGAAAACCTTATCACTGGCATGACCCTCGCCCTCAAGGTAACCACATCAAATTTAAATCCATGAGCGAGTCCTAATTAGTGGCAAAATAAGTCACTAGGGAGTATCATAAGAAAGAGCCCCATCTCGTTAAATATCTAAAAAAGGTATGCGACTTGTCAAAACGTTTCAAAACTTTTGAGATAACGTATGTTCCAAGAGAGCAAATTTTAGCGCGGACCTACTGTCCAAGCTTGCGAGCTCGAAAAAAATAGGGTATAACTACTTAATTAACAAGACACTTGTTATCCCTAATATTGATGAGGAATAAACTAGCATTATCGAAGTCGCTCATACCATGGTTGGATGACACTCATAATACACTACTACAATCAAACAAATTACCACAAGATGAATTAGAGACGAAGAGGATCCACAAACACTAAAAAAATACATTATGATGTCAGAGAGGCTCTACATAATGAGAAAGGATTCTTCATGTTAAGGTGTCTAGGGGAACATGAAAGTGCCACAATCCTTGCTGAAGTAAGTCAAATGGTCACTAACAACCATATTGGCGGTCGAGCACGGACCTACAATCTGCTAAGGTCAGGCTGTTATTGGTCCACCCTAATGAATAACTATATGGCGTTCGTTAGGAAATACAAAAAAAGTTGGAGGCACACCAATCTACATCATGAACCAACCAAACTCTTACATTCTAACGCAATGCTATGGTCGTTTTAACAATGGGATGTGGACATTCTAGGCCTTTACCTTTAGCCCCCGACCAACTAAAATTTACGATCGTTGGAGTGAGCTATTTCTTAAAATGGATATAACCTGGAGCCATCTCCAAAATCATAATAAAAAGGGTTATCAGTTTGTATTGGCAGAACATTATGTGCATGTTTGGTTTGCCATGCGTCATTGTTTCAAACAATTGAACTTAGTTCGCCAACACTACTGTAGTTGATTTTTGTCACGACCTAGGAGTGCAAACACAGTTGATTTATGTTGTCCATCCATAGGAAAATGGGAAAGTGGAATCAGCGAACAAGGTTATATTGAAGGGGATCAAGAAGAAACTAGACAATGCCAAAGAACTTTGGGATGAGCAGCTGCACTTCGTGCTTTTGTCATATCACACCATCCCCTCATTTGAGTACCAAAGAGACTCCCTTCACCATTGTATATGTGGAGAACGCCATGTTGCTTGTCAAAATTGACCATTATTCCTGGAGACACTCTTAGTTCAATGTAGAAGAGAATGAGGCAACGCTAAGATGTGTTGCTAACCTAATCGACAAAACAAGAGATGATGCCCATATCTGAGAATTCTTCGTAAAGCAAAAGGCGTCCAAAAGATTTAGATCCAAAGTGATTCAAAGGAAATGCACAAGGGTGATCTGGTGTTGAGACAATTCATCGTGCCCTCCCAATACATGAAACTATATTCCAACAGGGAAAAACCATATCACATATACCAAAAGCTGCCTTGCAGAACCTACGAGCTCAAGAAGTTAGATGGATGGCTCATCCCCAAACCATGGAATTCAGATAACTTAAGATATTACTATAGTTTATTATTAAGGTGAGTTTCCTATCAATGTATGATTCTCTTTGAAAAACCTTTATTATTTGTAGTAGGTTTATATGGCTCTATAGTTGATTTAAATGCTGGACTTTCATAGAAAGATCCTTTTCGCCTTAAAAGGGAAATGCAAATGTTGTACTTTTACAAAGAGATCCTTGCCGCCTTAAAGGGGTAATACAAATGTTTAATTTCCATAAAAATATTCGCACTGTCTTAAAAAGGGAAAAACATATGTATGAATACACTGAAACAGGTCCTTATTGCCCCAAGGGAAATATAAGTATTATTTATGTGAGACATATCCCATAGATGGGATAAACTAAAGTTCGCCATAAAGACTCAATTAAAGTCTCACTTGGGAGATTCAACTAAGGTCTTGCCTAGGGTACTCAACTAAAATCTCAATAGAGGAACTCAACTAAAGTATCTCCCAGTGACTCAACTTAAGTGACTCAACTTAAGTCTTTCCAGAGGGACTAAACTAAAGTCTCCCTAGAGGGACTCAACTAAAGTTTTGCTAGAGGGACTCAACAAAAGTCTCGACCTAGAGACGTAACTAAAGTCTTTTCGAAAAGAATCAACTAAAGTCTCACCTAAATACTTTGTGTAAGGTTCCATCTGAGCGGTTCCAAATGGCTGAAAATGAAAATAAATCACTTTGTCCTTTATAAGCCCTCATGTTTGAGGGATTATGTGTTGGTCTATTCGTAAAGGATCCACAAGGGGAATGTGGAGGCCAGAGACCAAACATCTCACTCACAACACCCCCTGGTCACCCGTTTCCCAAATTGATTTCTCATTTATTAGAGGTGACTCTCTTATCTCGAATATGTCGTCCACTTCCTTGGAAACTTTCCCAAAGCGCGCGAACATGAGAGTGACGTGTCCTTAGGCTATAGAGGTGTGGAAGAAGTCCGAGTTAGTTAACTACAATCTCCTGAATAATTGTGGATCAGTTACCCACTCCCCCACTATAGGGAAAGTGGTCTCTACTTCGTGGGAACATGAGATCCAGGGTCATGATTACCTATAAATATCTCAACCCTAAAGAGGGAAGAGGTACAGTCTTACGTTCACACAAATACTATATACATAGAGTTTTTGGCCTCCATACACAAGCTAGCTATAAACCCTACAACAAATCCTAAAAGCCTCTGACGAACTTTAATCACTAGAGGTTGTCACGTATTATACTTTTAGTAAGTACACGTCCTAATTTTATTACGTGAGATAAAAATGACTATTATTATTTTCTTGTCGTGGAACTTCATGTCAGACGAACTTAGTTGGAAATGTATGTTCATTCGTACTGTTCAGAAAATTTGAAAACACCTTTGTTAGACTCATTCCATGAAACATGGTTCTTGTGCCTATTATAACTTAAAAAGTCAAATCTTCAACACCAAGCAAAGACGTTTCTCAGTTATTGAATATATTAGTATTCTTTGTGATCTCTAGCTTGAGTTTGAACAATACATAAATGTAAATATGAAGTGCAACAAAGATATTGCTAATCTAAGGGTTTAAAAAGTTCAAAAAATGAAATAAATAAAAAGAAACAATTTGTATGAGAGAAAAACTTTCAATCAATGACTGATATTTTTGCAGAATGCTTGGTAGGAGAAAACAAACAGGAGGGGATTTTTTTTTTGATAAACCAAAAGATATATTAAAAGAAAAAAAGAAGGATTACAAGAGACACAAGAGGGGGATCAAGAGACAGAGGAGAGGATCTCAATCATTTTTTGTTTGTCTTTATTAAACAAAACATATTATTATATAATTTAACAATTTACTTAGCATTTAGGATCTGTTTGAAAAAAATAGCGGTTGACAGATAAACTAGTTTATAGTTCATAGTTTATGACGGATGACAGATGACAGGTGGCTTATAGCGGATGGTTGAGACTGATAACTTATAAGTTAATTGGAGTGTTTGGTAAAATTAGCGATTCAATTAACTTATAAATGTAAAATGACATAAAAGATATTTAATATATAATTATTTTATTTTAAATTAAAATAAATTAAAAGGGTTAAAATGGATATTAATTAAAATAATAAGGATAAAAAAGAAATAAAAAAAAATTATAAAAACATAAGCTAAAATCCTATTTAAAATAGAGCCTTAAAAAACATAAGAGCTTATAAGCTATAAACTAGTAAAATAAGCTATAAACTCGTGATGAAACGACCTTACCAAACGAATTTAAATTATCATATGAACTTATAAGACATAAAACATAAACTATAAACTTGAAAAAATGTCTTTCCAAACATAGCCTTAAAAAAACGTGCAAAAATAAAATGCACCGTTATTTCCATCAAAACATTACTCTTAAAATAGAATATACTTTTAAATCAAATTTGTTTTGAGCATATGATTCTTATTCCTTAGTATCAATCAATTATTTATGCTTGTGGGGTCTTAATGTTATATTTATTTTGGCTTTCCAAAAAAAAATTTATACACGTAAAACTTGACGAGGATGTTGTCCATGCGTCATTGCCCGCGTAAGCTTCTTCAATTCACGTCTCTCCGTTAGTAACAGTCAAAACTCAATTTCACTGCTCCTTCTTCATTCCTTCATTCTTCCACGTTCTAATTACCATTTCCAATTTCCAATCACAGAAACAAGTTCATTTTTCACTTAGTTTGCAATTCTATGAACACAATTCGATCCCGTTTCTCAGCTAAAATGGCGGCAGAAAACACCGGAAAAAACAACCTCGAATCTGGCGGTTTCTGGCCGTTTCTCCGCCGTTGGATCCCCACTTCTACCGACCACATCATCAATGCCGAGAAACGCCTTCTCTCTCTTGTCAAGTATAATTAACTAACTAATTAACCATTTATGTTACGTTGCTATTAATCAATTCATTCATGATTCATCACAAACCCTAATTCCCCAATTGTTTATGAAATTTCATTATTAAGTATTAATTTGTTATTTATTTGTGCTTATTATTGTGTTTTTTTAGGACTCCGTATGTTCAAGAGCAGGTGAATATTGGTTCTGGTCCACCTGATTCCAGAGTGAGGTGGTTTCGTTCATCTAGCAATGAACCGAGGTTTATCAACACTGTTACCTTTGATGGTAAAGAGGATTCTCCTACATTGGTAATGATTCATGGATATGCTGCATCACAGGGTTTCTTCTTTCGCAATTTTGATGCACTTGCTTCGCGTTTTAGAGTCGTCGCTATTGATCAACTTGGGTGAGTGAGCTTTGCTGATTTGATTCTTAAATCAGAAGCTAGCTAATTTTGATGAAATAACAAAATGACATCACGGATCACAGTCAGATAAGATCAAATTAATATGTAAAATATTTTTACACCCTCAAGACATGCTCATAGAGTAAACCGCCAAGTTAGTACGTGACTCTGTAGGATGCTCTCAAATAGGTCCTGGATAGATTAAATGTTGCAAAACAGTTCTTGACTCTATCAATTCGTCAAGTTGGTCCATGTATTTAAGCACTTACTTACTATCAATTAAGTCCTTATGTTATTATCACTTAGTATCAATTCGGTCCCTGTATTTAGTCACTTACTATCAATTTAGTCCATAACATTAGTATTGAAGGGTTAATTTGAATATGACTTGACAGAGTCAGGGGCCATTTTAAAATATTTATACAGTCAGGGACTATTTTCATATGATATGTAACATATATATTTATGTGTGTGAGAGAGAGAGAAAGAGATAGCGATTAGTTATGATGAAGTTGTTCAAATTTCAAGGGTTGATTTTCTGATTATAGTTGTTTATCTTTGTTCAATTGATATTTTGGGCTTATTTGGCATAGGTGGTGGTGTGCAAGTCTAATTGTACATAGTGTTTTGTTTTCATTCTTTTTTGCAGTTGGGGTGGATCTAGCAGGCCAGACTTTACATGCAAAAGCACTGAAGGTGAGTGCTAGAGTTAGTTAATATGAAACTGCGAAAGTCTTGTTGCAATGCTAAATACTAAATTTCATAATACTACTGTGCAGAAACCGAGGCATGGTTCATTGATTCTTTTGAGGAATGGAGGAAAGCGAAAAATCTAAGCAATTTTATACTTCTTGGTCATTCTTTTGGGGGTTATATAGCTTCCAAATATGCACTTAAGGTAGAATGTCCTTCTACACTGCACATTAAAACGGCTTTTCTCCTTTTATTGTTATCAGTATTATTATTGTCGTTTTGATATATCTCGTAATATTTATGTGTAGCACCCAGAGCACGTACAACACTTGGTTTTGGTGGGATCTGCTGGATTTTCATCAGAAACTGAGAGGATTACAAAATTTTTATCAACATGGAAAGGATCAATTCTGAACCAAATATGGGAATCCAATTTAACACCTCAAACAATTATCAGGTAACATTAATGTATCCTCTTTTAATGTATAATGTAGTGTTTTTATTTTTGTAATAGTTTACGTTGCCTTGAATTGCAGTGTCTGTATTTTATAAACCCGCAACTATGATGGAGTCATCAGGAAAAAAAATCAGTTGTTGTTGCAGTTATTGTGTCACATGCTTGTGTAGAGTATACTCAGTATAGTGATTTCAAATGTATGGTTGTGGTGGTAACTGGGTGCATACACACCCAATCATCGAAATTAGTTGTCATTTAAATGAGAGTGTGTATCTGATGATCATATGCATGATACATTTAACATATTTTTAGATTATTACTTCCAATTCACCGCCTTTAATATCTATTCTAAAGGTGTTGTTACAGAAATAGACAATTATGCATATAAAGTCAAAGGTTATAACTTTGTTATTTGATCTAGTTACTAGCGTGTGGATTATCTTGCCGGGGTTGCAAACTGTTACATTAGTATTATTCCATTAAGTATGTTGAGTGGTAGGTTGTAGTGAAGAGGGGTTTTGGGTCTGATCCCTGATTGCTTGAAGGAAATATCAAGCATTTTTTGGATGTATCAAACATTCTTTATTTTCTGTCAAGAAATATGGGATCCTGATTTACTTTGTCATTCTTATAGTATTAGCATTTTTATGCACTAAACTTTTGCTTATATAAAAATGTCTCATTTTAATATTTTTCCACATATTTTTGTGGCAGAGGTTTAGGTCCTTGGGGTCCTGATTTAGTCCATAGGTATACAAGTGCTAGGTTTGTCAAATACTCAACTGGGGAACTGTTGACCGAATCTGAATCGAGATTACTAACAGGTATGGCGAGATAACTCATTGATGTGCCTTAATTTTAACTTGTAACTTGTAAGAGCATATTTCTAACTGATGTTTTTTATATATTGAAGATTATGTTTATCATACGCTAGCAGCCAAAGCTAGTGGTGAGTTGTGTTTAAAATATATTTTTTCATTTGGAGCATTTGCCAAGTCACCTCTTCTACACAGGTTTGTTGATCATCCTCCTACTCTTGATTAGTGAACTAACAATTCAGTGTTACAGTTCTACACCAAAATGTGCTATCTTCACCCGAATGGTTGTTATTCGTAAATGGAGCAGTATGTATGTAATAGACTACACAGTGAATTTGCATTTCATGGCTAATCACTGAATGAGATAAAAATTGAAGCTTGTGAAGCCAAGTCGCAGTACTTGTGGCTTGATTCAGAATTTTATTAGTGCACAACTCGTATCTAGTTGTTCAATTTGAAATCTATTGTATTGGAACAAAAGTTATTCTTGCAAGTGTCGAACTAGAATTTAATGAATAAAAAAGGAACTTCTAGTAGGAAACAATTGGAAAAATACCAAGATACCATTTCTGCAAGTGCAATGTTATTAACCTCTATTTCTCTCCCTGGTTTGCAGCGCCTCAGAGTGGAAAGTGCCTACCACTTTCATCTATGGTTTTAACGACTGGATGAATTACGAAGGGGCCCAAGAAGCTCGCAAGCATATGAAGGTTCCATGTGAGATCATCAGGGTTCCACAGGTATCACTTTCTCCATTTCCCTCAAAGGTGAAGCCATGCTAAGAGGTTTTGAATTGAATTAACAAACTAAATTCCATGTTGCAGGCCGGGCATTTTGTGTTCATTGAAAACCCATCGGCCTTCCATTCGGCTGTGTTCTATGCTTGTAGAAGGTTTCTCCGTCCTGATCCTGACAGTGAATCCCTTCCTGAAGGGCTAACATCTGCATAGAGTATAAATTTCTGTACTGCTGTCTGTAAATCCTTTTTATCTCATTTTTTATAAATAAATTCCATAATTTAATCAAGCCTTGTCCTAGTCTTGCTTAGTGAAATTATTGTAAAGAGCAATTCAAAGAAAAGAAACCTGTAATATAAATTTGATTAATGATACACATCTTCGTTAAAAGTTGCTACCAATTATTCTTTTATTCGTTGTGCTATTTATGAAAATTTTAGAATCAACAATGTAAAACACAGACCATTTATAGTCCTGATTTTTTTCTACTCTGATGATATGCTGCTACGAATTTAGTATATTGAACCATTTATGGTTCTCAAACTGTGTTTCAGATGGCATAATCTGTTCGGAAGTATACTTGTTTCTAGCCGGCATAAAATCTGTATTTTTGGTTGTCAACTCCTGAAGTCATTTAGGGGATGGTGAAAGTTTCTCCTCTTTGTAAATGGGTACTTTTCAAGTCTGGTCCATATAATAATTTTCACAATTCTATAAATTTTTTCAGAAGTGTAACAAAACATGCTCAGATCCTTGATGCGGATTTTATTTTTGATACGCATTGAAATATTTATAAGTAAATGATAGAGATGTCTTAAATTGAATTGAAAATGCATGTTATGATTGGGAGTCGAATATTATTTGGTTCCATACACTTAAATTCACCTGTCTTCGTGCTCTTTTTTAGAATCTAATGCAAGGTGGTGGTATTTTTGTTGCATTCTCTAATCACTCCAATTATTTACTTAGGTTTGAGGTTTATAGAGAAGTATCCTTTTGGATTTGTTTAGAAGGTAATAATTTTGAACTTTGACAAAATGAAGATATGACTTGCTTAGGTATGCCAATAAAACCTTTACCCGCGGGCACACACTCGAACCTGTTCCAAATTTGACAGAGAAAATTCGCTTTGATTGAGTTTGAATTTTTTCCGATTATAAAGTATGGGAACGGATCGGATAATTGGAACACTAGTATCTGCCTCAAACCCGTCCCGTTTATTATATTATGTACATTATTATTTATGATTTATAATATTGAATATGTGGTCCATTTTGAGACGTTTGAGTGGTAGCGTAGAGGAATACTTGAATCCGTTTGAGACGTTTGAGTTTTAATTTTCCATTTTTCTTTGGGTTTTGGGGCAAATAATGAGATTGTTTTGGGATTCGAATTTGAATTTAGGAAGGTAAGAAACGTCCCAACCCGGCTCATTGCCTACTCTCACTTATGTTATGTGATGTGTATGGGGGTGCATCTTTCATGTACTGAGGGTGCCAAAAGTAAGTCCGAAAATAAAAAGAACCAGCTGCAAAGCTTGGCCCAAGATATTTACTATAAAATGTAACCCTAACTGAAGCATTGTTTCATCCTCTCGCGCAGCTTCATCCTCCCTCCACCCTCTCAAGTATGTGTCTCGCCTACTTTTGCTCCTTCCGCCGCACTGCTGTTGTTGGAGCCTAGATTATTTTTCTTTCTGTTTTGTTTTTTGATTTCTTTGGTTTTATTCAAACATGTTTTTTCATTTATGGTTAATTGATTTAGTTGAAGCTTAATATTTAATTTTATTTACATGCAATTGTTGCTTAATTGATTAAATTTGAAGAGCTTATGACTTTTTCTAAGTGTCTTGAGGTTTGATAAGAGGTTGGATAATGAATGTGGCGAGTTCCTTAATATTCCTCTCTTGCAATTTTATGATCCAGAGTTACATTGTTTCACCTTTCAAGACTTTCAGAAAGGAGTACTCCTCGAGAGTAGAGCCAATTGAATTGATAGTCTTGGAAGGTAAAACAATGTAACTCTGGATCTACCGTGGTCTTCAACAGTGGTCTTCAACAGATAATCTTGGAAAGTAAGCAAGGTAACTTTGGATCAACCGTGGTCTTCAACAAAACCAAAATACTTGCATAACAATCATTGAAGTTTTGCAAAGGTGCACCCTTGCAAAGTTGTCACTTAAGTTTTCTATATATATATATGAATTTGATTTAGACCATAGTTGGTGTTATGTACTTTGGTTTCTGAATATTAATATATATAAGTGTTATGTACTTTGGTTTCTGAATATGAACTCTGTAACTATGATATGGAGCATGTAAGGGAATGAAGAAATTCTTAAAAAAAATACTCCCTCCGTTTTTTATTATAAGTCGTTTTAGACTTTTCACACAGTTTAAGAAAAATAATAATTGTTGTATGAAAATAAGAAATTATGAAGGTTTTTACAAAATTATCCTTCATTAATGACATATGGAAGATAAATTTATATAATTGAAAGGAGAGAGAATAATAAATATTTAAGGATATAATAGGAAAAGTAGCATTAATTATTCATTGGAATTGTAAAGCGACTTATATTTAAATACAAATTTTTTTTCCAAAATGACTTATAATAAAAAACGGAGGGAGTAATTAAAGTTAGAAATAAAATTGAAAGCAAGATCATTTATATAAGTTTATAAATGATTTTTTAAATCATAAATGAATTAATAAGTATATAGATCCTCTCTCTGTAACCAATTATTTCACATATTTAAGAAAAATATATAAAAATAAAAGAATAATATTTTTTATTATAGTATCTTTATTATGTAATTAAGAATGATGAAATTTTTATTAATTAGAGACTAAAATTGGAAAAGTGTATTAAATATTCAAATGAATCACTCATTTTGAGATACTATTTATTTTAAGGTCATTCTAACGAGTGTCTTCAAGACAAAATATATTTTTTATAAAAATTAATATTTCAATTTTCAATGCATTAAACATATGTATTTTAAAAAAATTTATCTTACCATGAGTGTATACTCGTTAGCACTCACTCATTATGGGAAAGATGGAGCAATAGGTTGTAGACTAATGAGATAGATTAAGATTCGGTAAATAAAAGTAAGAGAATACTAACAAGTGCAAAATGATTAGGGTAAGTGTAAGATACTGAAAATGGTAGCCTTGTCTGGCAAAATAATGTAATTATTGTATTGCAAAATGATTAACTTATATTTTCTAGACACATTATCATTTTATTGAACACTTTAGTGAGACCCATTACATTACTATTTAACAAATATAACTGATACTTTATTTGTTTGCCTTGTCACAACTCTTCAAAGTGAATTGAAAAGGATTTATGATATGCTTCAATTAATTTCTGTTATTATGATCTTGATTCATATTGTGGGAAACATAATGCCTCTTTTTCAAAACTTCAAAGTCGATTTTACAGAATTCTGACAACAAAAACTTGTTGCTAGTAAATAAATGGCTAGAACAACCACTGATAGGAAGCTATCCTACCAAAATTATCAATTTAGCGTTCAAAAATAAAGAGAAAGACATTAAAATAAACTAAGGAAATAAAAATAAAAATAATTTTGATTTTTTTGATTTCTTCCAAATGTCTATGAGACTACAATATATACTACTCTAAATGGATATTAAACCTAAAAGCCCAACAACTATTAAAGGCCCAAATACAACTAGAATTCAATAACAATAATAATAAATAAGAGGAGTGCTAGCAACACTCTCTTTTCAACACTCTCTCTAACACTCACTTTATTATTGGTTAAAACATGTGTGGGTCCCTCACTTTGGAAATGGATCCTACATAAAGTGGTAGGACCCACACATGTTTCAACCAATAAAAAAGTGAGTGTTAGAGAGAGTGTTAAAAAGAGAGTGTTGCTAGCATTTCTCAATAAATAATAACTATTATACCCTTCTATCATTACTTACCCCTTCAAAACAACCTTATCCTCAAGGTTGTAATTGAGATAAATCTCTAAATTAATGACCAAAATAATTTTCCCTTAACTCCTTTACTTGAATTTTTCCTTAAGGCACCTTGAAAGCATGTGTGTTGTTTCCAAACAAGAGCAGAATCAAAATTGATTTTATGTTACTTAGAGACAGCAACACAACCACTTAAAAGGTCAATAGTTTGGGAATTTGCAAAAGATAACACTTGTACCATAGAACTGAGATGCAAAAAAATAACACTGCAATGATATTCTTTTCCTTGTTGAGTATCTTGGACTTCCATTTTAGTTTGTGTAACAAACTGGAATTCTTTTTCTAACAGAACAAGTTTTTTAATGTTTATAAACAGGAGCAAAACCACATTGATTTCATAATAAGCTCCTTCAACTTTAAGCATTTTGATGTCACCAATTGAAACCGGAAGAAAATCATGCATTGTCTGAGAGAAATTCTCCTGTTGTAACGCAGGACCCTGATGTCATAAATGGAATTAGATGACCGAAAATGGAGAACAACAACATGGACAGTTCTGTCAACTAATATTGCTAGATCATAGCCATCATAACCATCATATTTTCCAGCCACATCAAGTAGGATGTTATCATTACATTGCAAGTGCCGCCTTTGTATTATATTTTTCAAAACAGCTTTACACTCAGAAGCTGCAGGAGCAGGCAGCTTAATGTGAAAGTCAAACCGTGTTGAAGAGCTCAAAGATTGTGGCAAATTCTCCAGGGACTGTATGGTTTCTATGAACTCTATTGGTCCAATTCCACATGATTTCCGTCTATTCTCCCCAAATTCATCCACAATGTCAGCAAGAAAATATGAAAAAGAGGAGAATGTTTAACACTGACACTCTATGTTGTAGGGGGTGTTTGACACTGATACTCTAGCAACTACTTATAACCTTGTTTAACACTGACACTCTATGTTGTAGGGGGTGTTTGACATGTTTCAAAAGACCAACACTCGTAGTATAACCCTTGCACGTGATTACATTCAACAAAGTGGGGATGATGATGACATCACTATGAGTAAGAATAGAGTGAACAGAGAGTGAACTGAGGCTTGGGGAGTGAGAGCATCTACAAGTTGATAATATACTGGTGGTATACAACAATGAGGGACCTAGCTAGAGTCTCGTTCTCAAAGTAAGTAAAAGTCTAGCATCAAGTGTTTTGTCCTTGAACGAAGCACCAAGTTGTATATACTATATACTTATTTCTCAAGAGTGGTCTCATTGGAACTAGAGGACCAAAAGCTTACCTGGATTGTTGCAGAATCCTTCGCTTGGTAGATCCATTGATTTTGTTCCTTGTTGTATTATTTTTGCTCGTAGCTCGATCTCTTCCTTTCCCTTTTCTTATATCTAAAGGCGACTGTGATGTTAATTTTAGCTCTAAGCAAACTCAAAGATGGTTCACAATCAGAATCAAGAACCACTCTTGAGAGTAACTGAGCAATTTTAAGAAAATGAAAAAAAAAGGTCCTTTTTGTATGATTTTCTTGCGACTCTCTTCCTTTCTAATTCTGAAGTAACAATGAAATAATTGTTGTATGATTTTCTTGCGACTCTCTTCCTTTCGAATCCTGGTATTCGGATTATGTGTGAATTTTTAGTTGTTATTACGACTTTGTCTACCGTTAAAAATAATTCCACTTTTTCTAAACTTCCAAGTCAATTTTACACAATTCCGACAACAAAAATGTGTTGCTAGTAAGTAAATGGCTTCAACAACAACTAATTATCATGAAAACAAAATCCAGTACTTCACAATCAGGCATATACGTGTTTAGTGTACAAGATAGAAAGACACAATACATACATATTGTCCAAATAGCCCTCTAAATGAATGCATAAATGAGTCACTTGCACGCTGCAATAATTCCAAACTACAGACTGAATTTCAAAACATGCAGCTTCTATAGGAGAACTAAAGTGCAAAAAATTTCAGGGTTCTGCAGTATACCCATCTATAGTTTGTTTAATTGCATCCAACTGTGACATGACATATTCCACCTTCTTGAAACATATCTCATTGGCTATTCTTGGACCATAATCACATTTTTCAAATGGACGATATTCACAAGCACTTTTGATTTCATCACGCAACGCTACTTGGATGTCCTAAAAAATATAAAAAGAAAATAAAGGTTACAGAACCTTACAAAATTACAGTAGGGTTTGAACATCAAATTCTTAATAATGAACCAAAATAAGAACAATCCACTCAAGAGCATCTTTGTAGTTTGCACCAATTATCCAAACATGTACTTAGTTGTTTGGATCTAAGGTAAACTATTCTTGGTAGAATTCGGACTTCATTTCATATCTTTAATTTGGATATGTTGAGTTTGGTGTTCAATTTTCTTGTCATAGCATAACTAGTGCTGTTGAGCAGTACCATGGCACATTCAATCTGTCTGGGGTCATTTATTCATGATTTTTTATAGGACTCTTAGCCTAACGAGAGTTAGTTAGAATAATTCCTTAATTTTAGGGGATTTCTGTAATAACAGAGAGGGGAAGGGATTAGAGAATTCATTGATAAAGTTTGTTAGAAAACAGTTAGGCTGGTTTAGGAGTTCTTAGAACTGTGTGTTAACTTATTTTATTTCGTGATGCAAGAGGGCCTAGCCAAGAAACACACTACTCAACCGAGTAGCACAACCTATCCTTAACAACCATATGATGCAAATCTCTAGGACATAAGTCATGAATTTCTAGACCTATGTTCCTTATGAGTCATATGTTAGCTAACACGTCCGCACAACAATTAGCTTCTCTACTAATCGCTATGCACAGGTACCACCAATCTTCTTGAGATGATGACATATATGCTTTAAACTCTGTGTTTACTTTATCTTGTGCCATTTTCACCGTTGTAGAGCTTTGAGCTAACCAATTTCCATTCAATAATATACAGCTTATGTTCTTGATCTACTGGTTTCTATCAATTTTAAATATGAATAAGAATATTTTGAACAAAATAAGCATTAGTTTTCTTAGGATTCAAAGACCAAGACTACAAACGGATGTGTTTGTCATAGCTGTGAAAACAAAGCATAAAAATACACAACATGAGGAAACACGGTTATTTTGATAAACTGTTATCAAAGTGCTAATAGTCAGATATTGAACTCAAAATACAAACTTGGAATGCTGTGATAAAAGATATCTAAGTATGTTATATCACAAGTTATTCAGATTTGATACCGATAAAGAGGATAAAGTGAAGATATAACCTTTAATTGTAATTAAAAATCAATGGATAGAAAATTGTGATAAAAAGACAGTGTTGTATATAATGTTATTAATAGCAGATTACGAAAAGCGTAACGCCAAAACCAGCTATGTGTAACAGAAAATAGCATCACGGGTAAATGGTGGAAGCCGCATTGCGGCTGAAAGAAATCAGTTATAAATAAAGAAGGCATGTTGCATTTGCATACAAAGAAAAAGGCATGGGAATCACCACAAAGAAAAGGGGAATGGAGGCCAAGCACTACTTACATATTTTAAAAATAGATTTTGTGTTTGTATAGATGCAAACTCTTCAGTTTTATTATTTTTAAAACCCAATTTTTTTCTGTTAATGCCGCTACATCTGCTCTGTTGCTATAATAGCGAAACAAGGATAACGTCATGGTTTTAATAGCGGATTCATCAAAATCCTCTATGCCATAGCACTGGTATCGCCACTATTTGACAACACTACTATCAAGCTACAAAGTCATCAAAACCTAATTGCATATTTGTTCTAATAATTGAGAGAGAAGAAGTAATACCTTGATTAATTGCATGAACTCCAGGCAGTGATTTTGAACAAGATCTTTTCTAGGACCAACTGGACTTGCAAGCTCATCCATGACTCCTCCAGCAAGCTCCAAAACCTTGACAATTCTCTACACACATGAAATCAAACAGTTCTCTGCTGAATTCTCTACAAAAAACCAAGCACTGGTGCAATGTTGCTTTGAAAAGACTAATACCTTTTCCACATTCTGAAGTCGTTGCAGAGAAGTTGTTTGGCCTTGTGAATCCATTGATGTAGCTTCCTATTTTTCTTTCAAATTTGAATCTGTACGATAAACTATTGTTAAACAAAAAAAAAAGAAAAGAGAAACTCTAAAAGAAGTAGCACGATCTCCGGCATAATACTCAACCCCTCCCACAAATCCCTAGAATTCTCCTACAACAAACTCACCTGTTCCTGAAGAGCGGCAGCAGAGTCGAGATATAATTGAATAAGCGATTGAAAGCAACTGTTTCCGGCGATTAAAGCAACCGTCTCTGGCGAGAGATCTGGGATCCGTCAATGAAGAGAGAAGCCACCGGCAGCAAAGCTATAGCATGTCCGAGAGCACCGAGTAGGGAACCAAGTTGTTATTAAAGTGAGAAAAGGAAAAAATATTGAGGAAGAGCTGAGATGATGGAGATAGTCGAATTACAGAGGAGATGATGCAGATAGTCGAAGCTATATGATTTAGGGTTTTTGGAACGGTAGATTTCTAAAAGGCACGCTTTTTATTTAAGTTTTTTCTTAATTTTAGAAAATGATTTTTTTTAATTTTATTTTACTTTTTTTATTTAAAACAAAAAACAGATATGTCGTTGTAGATATAAAAAATTGATAAAAATAAATTAGAAAATTGTAAGAGTTTTTAATTTTCAATTTTAACATTTTGCAATATATTTTTGAAATTATAGATTATAACTTATATAAATTTGTATGATAATAAAAAATTTGTTTAATAGTCATTTTTTTCATCAGAAATTTATAATAAATTTTAGGGTTAATACCTATTTTCACCCCTGCCATATGGGGCTGATTTGAAAAACCCCCTGCAAAAAAAAAAGTTGCAAGAATTCCCCTAACATTTGAAGATTCTCTCGTTTTAAACCCTGTAAAATTTTTATTTTGAAAACAAACCTTGCCACTTGAAAGACTCTATCATTTTGAACCCTGTAAATTATTATTTTTAGTAAAACCAACCTTTCCTGTCATATTCCAGAGGGTTTAAAATGACATAATCTACAAGATTATAAGGTTTAAAATGAGTGAATCTTCAAATGGCAAGGTTGGTTTTAAAAACAAAAATTTTACAAGGTTTAAAACGAGAGCATCTTCAAATGTTAGGGGAATTCTTGCAAATTTTTTTTTTTGCAGGGGGGTTTTTCAAATCAGCCCCATATGGCAGGGGTGAAAATAGGTATTAACCCTAAATTTTATTAGTTTATAATTTATTTTTCGGACGCTATTATTTTTAATAGTATTTTAATTTATATTTTGTAATTTATTATTTTTTTCTTTCATTTCTATTAAGTAAAATTTATTTTTATCCTTTATAATTTATTTTAATTTAAAATAAAATAATTACATATTAAACATAAATAATTATATCTTTTATGTTATTTTATAATATTAACTTGTAGAACCGCTAATTTTATTACACACTTCAATTAATTTATCAGCTATCAATTATATGTTATCACTATCAACTATAAACTAATATATCATATCAGTCATCAATCATAATCAACTGTTATTTATATCAAACATAGTCAAATCGAAAGACTTTTAATGTCTTATTTTGATTGAATTAATTAAAATTTTGTGCATTCACACGGTCAAAAAATCAAAATAATATAGAGTTATATTCATTTTAAAAAGGGATAATAGTTATTTTGCCTTCCCTTGTTTTGCCCCTTCAAGAAATTTAATCATCAAAATTATTGATGTGGCAACCATTTTTTTTATTTTTTTATTTTTTTAAATTATTTAAAGCTAAAATTTTGTCTTTCATGGGTATTGAACCTAAGACCTAGTTAATTAAATTATAAAGTATATCAGTTAAAATATAAACTTAATTACAGTTTTGGTCCCCCTATTTTATCTGATTCACGAAATTGGTCCTCTTATTTTAAATTTAAACAGTTTTGGTCCCCTTGTTTTAAATTTAAACAATTCCGATCCCCTTATTTTAAATTTTAAACAGTTTTGGTCCCCTTTTCATACTTTTGCACTTAAAATTAACGATGTTTTCATGTTATAAATAACAAGTTATTTGTGAAGTATGAAAAATCATCGTATATAAACATATTGTTGTACTTTATACATAAAAATATAAGTTAAAAAAATAAAAAATCTCATCGATTTTCTATAAAAAAAAAACGTGAAATATGGACCAAAACTGTTAGAATTTAAAATAGGGGGACCAAAAGTGTTTGGATTTGAAATAAGGGACTAATTTCGTGAATTAGACAAAATTGGGGGACCAAAATTATAATTTAGCCTAAAATATAATAGTTATATTATAGTTATTAGTTAATATTAGTTAACATTATTATTAATTAATACTGTTACAATTAATATTTATTTTACTGTTAAAATTAATTAAATTATAAAATATAAATTAATTTAGTTTTAATTTGATTTTAATTTGGTTTATTTTTAATTACATAAACAAATTTAATTTAGTCATGTTTTATAGACTATGTTTTATAAACTAATTTAAAAAATATTAAACCAAATTAATTTAGTCATATTTTATAAGCTATGTTTTAAAATATACTGTTAGTCAAGTTTCAAAGGCTATGTTTTAAAAAAATAATGTAGCTTTTAAACTAATGTAATAAACTAATTTAATAAATTAATTTAAACTAATTTATTAACGTTATTTTTAATTAATAATTTAAATATTTAAAGTTATATAAATATTAATGTTTTTAAATATCAATGATATTTAATATTTTTTAAATATTTATGTAAATATTTTAAATATCAACCATAAATATGCAATTCATGTAATATATTAATGTTAATATATTAGTTAATAAAATGTTATTAATTAATAATAATAATAATAATAATAAAACATATATTAAAAATCATAACCTAAATAAATATATTAACGTTAATATATTGGTTAATAAAACATTACCATTGATTAACAATAATATTAAAACATAAGGACCTAAATAAATATTTAATAAACATGTTTTCAGAAATTATTATAATATATATACTTAATGCAAGAATAGAACAACAAAAGTAAAATAGCCTAGTGCGTGTTGCACCATTGCAATTACTAGGTCATGGGTTCAATACAAACTTTTTTACAGGGGGAATCTTCATATATTAGGGGGCGAATCCAAACTTTTTTTTTACAGGGGCGTTTTTCAAACCTCGCCCATATGGCAGGGGGCAAATTAGCTATTATCCCTTTTAAAAATAATTTATTTACAAAAACTAAATTAATAATAAATTTAGTAGAAAATAATATTTTTAATTTTGAAAGTTAAATTTGTTTACTCATGAAAAATTACTATTATTTGATAACTTTGTCAATTATCTACTAATTGTGTGCGGCCCAGTGAATAATGCTTTAGTCATGAAAATATGACCTTTTTAAGGTCTCAAATTTGAATTCTACTAAGTACAAATTATTTATAAAATATAAACGGTTTATTAATTAATAATATAATATATTTCTCTATTATTACTTTATAACAATTCATTGAAATTTTATTACAAAAATAATATTAGTCTAAGAATTTGATTAAAAATTATTGTTTTAAAATGTGTTTTGAAATTTTAAAAAAAAAAAAAAAAAACTTCCTCTCACCCCTTTATAATTTTTAGGAAATCTTGCTCTCCTCTAAAAATATGTCCTTTCTTGTCAAATTCACTAAAAGAAATCAAATTTCTCTTAAGATCTGGTATATACTTGACACCAATCAACAACTTTATTGACTCATCGTGAAGCTTAAATCTCACAGATTCAATACCTACAATTTTAGAGGCTTTGTTGCTTTCCAGTAGCATTGATCCACCATCTTGATCACATTATTCCTCAACCAAGTTTTTGTTTGGAGTCATGTTCCAAGTACACTCTAAATCCAAAATCCACTCCTTGCTAGAGTTGTTGCTTGAAATCATAAGGACATAAGATGATTCATAATCATCTTGTACAATGGTTACATTTCTATTATCCTTACCTGATTACTCAGAAGTTCAGGAAACAATTTTCTTGTATGACCCTCATTCTCAGTGATAACACCCAATAGCGGGAGCATTACCATTGTAAGACTTGTATAGATCTTTACCTTTCATTGTTCAAGGAACAATTTTCTTGTATGACCCTCCTTCTTAGTGGTAACACCCAATAGCATGAGCATTACCACCAAAAGGAAAATCCAACCAAATGTAGTTTCAATCATAACTACTATGGAGTAGATTTTGTACTTTGAAATCTTTAACCATTTAGCAGGGAGTGGGTGATTTTTCCAACTTAGAAGGAAACCAACCACAAGTCAAGCTGAAATGTGAGAATTTCAGTTGTGCTATTACTAACTATGCCACTTACAGGGGACTTTCATGATAAAATAATTTTAACTAAAAGTAGAATAGAACCAAAATAGTTAGCCAAAATACAACCCTTATAATGTAGCATCATTCTGTTTGTTTTTCAATTATCAATAGGTTTTTACATGAAAACAGAGTTCAACTTTATGTCTACAGTCAAGTCATAATACAAAAGTTTGTTGAACATGGACTTCATCTTGGTTTAAGTCAGTGATCCATTGAGCTATCTATGTGATTATATTAGCAAAGTTGAGTGGGCCTATCTACTAGATATAGTGGTTATACTATTATAAACTTATTTTTGTTGTGTATGCTACCAGCCAATGTTGAAGGGTACATGCTTAAGGCTTTTTAATTTCTTATTTGGATTGAGCCAATCATTAATGTTGGTCTAGTTAAATATTTTGCTCAAACCTTTAGTCATTACACTGTTGGAACTTCTATAACTAAAATAAGTTGACCTTTGTCTACATCATTTGAATACTTAACCAGTTAAGGTTAATCGTTTTGTGAATATCCTACATTCCTACTACAATCTGGGGGTATAGGGCTAGCAATAAGGAAAGCTACAGTGCATTCAACAATACTATTGTAAACAAATCGATAGCTAAATGTATCTTTCTTGAAGAGTGTAAGGTTCTCAAATGCTCTCAAGTTTGAGAAAGTGTTTAAATTTTTAACTTTTTGGAGTTGTCAAAGTTAGACATACACTTCAAATAAATCAGATAGAACACGTTGATTGTATGCAACTCAAAGAATTAAATAAAAGAGCCATAACAGCATCCTCCTTAATACTTATATTGGAAAAAACAACATTCATTCATTCCAAATAGTTTACAAACTAAATTTTGATAATTTTTTCTTCATTTTCTTCCTTAATCAGGGTTTTATAACTAGTACCATAAAAATCCTCCATTTAAAACAAAACACAGAGAAGTGCACTAATTTAGCTAAGGCTCTAGAAAATTCTCAAAACTAAGGCTCTATAAATTGAATTTGGTATAGCAGGATATAATACAATTAATTAACCATATAAAAATATAAAAAATATAAACATGCTGGCTTAGAACATTTATCAAACAAGTTAT
Organism: Vicia villosa; assembly: GCF_029867415.1. NCBI lineage: Eukaryota > Viridiplantae > Streptophyta > Magnoliopsida > Fabales > Fabaceae > Vicia > Vicia villosa. The sequence goes on along the minus strand of NC_081183.1, from coordinate 195,294,035 downwards.
GATCAAAATAACAATAAAACTAAACTCATCTGAAAAACTAACAACTAACCATTCTTATGAGCAATACCCCAAGCTTTGCCATGTTTTCCATCATGCAAACAACATACAAAATAATCAACAAAAAAACGAGAATGTAAAATTGAAGAGAAAAATGAAATGGGAAGAGAACCTTATAGAGATAGAGCTTAGTGATCTCGTAAGAAACTTCTTTTTAGTGAGTCCTGGCCACGTGGTTTCTGATTTCACAACTAGGCAATAACTTAGCCACCTCGAAAAAGTTTTTCTTCTTTCATCACTTGGATTTCTTGGCAGTAGTGGAAGCAACATCAGGGGAAGAAGGAGAAGGAGTGGAAGATGATAGGGTTCTGATGAAACTGAGGGGTGATTTGAGTATTGAAGAGTTTCGAAGAGCGTGAACTTTGGTGCCCAACGCAGTCGACATAGCTTCAGAACTTCCTTTCTCCGACAGTTATAGCCCAAGAAGGGTAAGACAACCACAACGACGGGTTATTGTAATGAAGGAATTTTTTTTTTTGATAATAGAAAAGGAAATTAGAATAATTTTTTTGGCTAAACTATAGTTTTTCAATCTACTTAATATAAATCCAAGGTTGTCATGATGACAACCTTGGATACAACCCTAACCTTAAATCCTAGGTGGCAACATATTAGAAACCTTAATCCAATGTGGCATCATATTAGAAACCTATTAAAATTATGAATTTTTATCACTTTTTTATTTTTCACATCAAATCACATTTATCCAATCTAATATCCTAATTTTAATATAATAAATAAATAATTTGTAATAAATTGTCTCACTACCAAAAAAAATAATATTTGATATTAAAACATTTGAAGTCAATACTTTAATATGTACAATTTTATATTATTAGCTCATAAACTTAGTTTATTTTAATAATATATAATATTTGATTTTATTTACTTATATTTGATTAAAAATAACCGATTGACCAACTAGAACTAATATGAGTAAAAAAAAAATTATTAGGGCAAGATTTTATTAAAAATAATTAGTCAATATTTTTATTGATTATTATTATTCATTTTATAGATATAAACTTCTACATGAAAAAAAACAAATTTCATAATTCTAGATTTTTTTATTTGGCTAAAATATATTCCATAAATAAAAACAAATTTCATAATTCTAGATTTTTTTATTTGGCTAAAATATATTCCATAAATATTCTTCATTTGCAATACTATGAAATTATTATAATGAAGATAAAAGTAAATATATTTTAATTAGAATATAAATATTTAATTATTATTAATTAATAATAGATTTTAATTGGTAAAACGGTGATTTACATTTTTTTTTTGTAACATATGAGTTACAAAATAAGAGTTATTGTCTTTTTAATAATCATTCTTATGGTTATAAATACATTGCTGGTAGATAAGTTTTACATGTCTGTACTATATATTTTGTTTTAGGTCTTCATCATTCTCTTTAAATAAGGTTGAGAGTTGAGACAGTACTTCATTTTTTATTTTTTATTGATATTTTCCTTTCTTTTTCATATGTTTAACTATTATTTGATTTATATGACAAGTAACTCAACTTATTCTATTGTAGTAATTATATATATTTAAACTATTTTTTGTTGCAGTATATCTTCATCCTCTTCTACCCAAACAAAGACAAGGTACCTACTTTTTTTTGTATCGATGTTTTATTTCCTTTTCTTATTTTTCACTATGTGTTAACTATTCTTCAATTTATATGACAGACTTATGATTTAATTTACTTTATTATATCAATTATCTAAATATTATAACTATACGGTTTTGTAATAATTTTTTTATAGGATTTTGTGATATAGTTTTCTCTACTATTTCTGGCTGACGTAAAGAAGGAAGAAGAATTATTTTGTTTCTACTTTTATATTCTTATTACTTGAGAATCATGTGAAAAATCATATAAGTATCTGTCTCTAACCATAATATATTGAAGGTCTTGAATTATGTTACAAATGATTCTAACAATATTTAAATATGTTATTTTGTTCTGCATTATTTGAATTTCATAGATAACGGTAGTATTATTATTATGATAAATTATATTAATTTCTCATATAAGTAATATTTATATTTTAATTATGAATGTGATTTACTTGCAAGCATGTTGTTGCAACAGTAAATTGAATTATTGTTTCAATTGTTGTAACTTATCAAAATCGTCAATTTTGTCTTTTATTATTCCAAATAATTGATTCGAAATTGTAATGTTTAAAAATGGATAATAACGATATTAATATTAACACTATATAATTATATATTTTTGTCATCTTTATTTTATTAAATATTAAATTAACACTATATTAATACATAATAATAATAATAATTACTAATAAAAAATACTAATAATAATAAAAACATAATATTGAATCATCTCTATTAATAATAATATTATAATAATAATATATAAAGTTTAAATTATACAAATTTATTGAAATAAATAAATATAAATTTGATGCAAAGAATAAAATAGGGATACCATACTAAACAACAAAATAATTGAAATCAACAATTATATTCTACGGCATTGAAATAAATAATTAAGTTCGATTAAATTTTTTAACCGCTCAAATTATTAAAGTCAGTTTTAAAATATCAATCAATTAAATTCAGTTTTAAAATATCAATCAATTAAAATCGGTAAAATAAGCATTTATACAAAGAATTAAATTTGGTTTCATTGAAATAAATATTTAATTTTGATTAAATTTTTTAACCCCTCAATTTATTAAAATCAGTTTTAGAATATCAATCAAGATCGGTTTACTTTGACAATTTATTTCACAAATCTGTATTCCTTTAAAATTTGCACAATATTGGACGAGTAAGATCTTAAATCAAATGATTAGAGTCATATTTTTTTCCCAATGATCTTACAAATCTTTGAGATCAAAATAGCAAATCATAAAAATATAATAATCTCACGGATTATTGGGAACATAACTAAGCGAAAAGAATTTACTTACATTATAATTTAAATTTTTTTCAAACTATTTCTTCCTTTAAATAGTTTAACATTATATTACTCATCTTTCTATTACAGATATGATGTATTATTATTTTTGTGATATGATATTTTTCTCCCTCTTAATAAATATATATATATATATATATATATATATATATATATATATATATATATATATATATATATATATATATATATATATATATATATATATATATATATATATATATATATATATATATATATTTCTACCATCCTTTTTTATTTGTGTTCATTTTCTCTAATAAGTATATCATTACCCACACCCAAAATATAAATCTTTTTTATTTTTATATATTCTTTATTTTTCATTTGACATGTGTCATCATAATTGTTGATTTTTTTTGTTGTGTAGGAAAACAAAATATACATATTTTTCTCTAATAGGTATATCATTACCCACACCCAAAATATAAATCTCTATTATTTTTATATATTCTATATTTTTCATTTGAAATGTGTCATCATAATTGTTCATTTTTTTTTATTTTTTGTGCAGGAGAACAAAATATACATATTTTAGATTTATAGGTCAATTTATAAAAGTTTTGTTTAAAAATATGTGTCGAATCACCCATTTTTCCATGTATTTTTATTGAATTTTTGATATTTGTCATCCGATACTAAATATTTTTAATGACAATAACATCTCAATACCTCAAAATTTGCAAAATTATGTATACCATTAATAATATGTTTTCTTTTATTTAGATTATTTATTTAAATAATGATTACATCATTTTAAGAGATACTGAAAACATATGAGAATGTATTGATTTTTAAGTGACAATTTTAATTTGATAATAAATATTTTAGTGATAATAACAAGTCATTAAAACAAAACTATTGTAATAAAAAAAATAAAAAAAATAAAAAAAATAATATTAATAAAAAATATCATGATATAGTAATGTAATTGTTAAAAATTAACATTAATAATAATAATAATAATAATTATTATTATTATTATTATTATAATAACCTACTTAATATAATAATAAAAATAAAATATTAACTTTTAATAAATATTATAGTTTTCAATCTTAAAATAGCCGTGCATCGCACGGGCCAATAATCTAGTTATAGTAAATGATAAATTGTAATTTTTTTGCATGTGTGGCATGAGACATATTGATTTATTATTATCCATGTCATTTTATAAATTAATTATTGATTAATATTTTTTAAAGTTATTTTAAAAATTGATATAGAAATAAATTAATCAATTGTTAAAACTTAATAATTAAGCTTAAGGCACATCTCTCAGTTAACAAGCTTATGTTAGTTGATGTTAGTGAACCATTTATATACATTAAAATTAAATTAGTTCATGAGTTTTGTAGGTAGTCGCGACTATATAGTAAGAAACATTTTACTTAGCATAATAATAATAGATAATAGATAGATATAAGATAGGAGGCCAATAACATACATATCAAGAAAGAAGAATTAAATGCATTCAACTCACTCTTCCAAAGCAAGTTTCATGGTCAAGAGGTTATTTAATCATAAATTTAAAGAAAGGAGCACATAAATCCTACTTGAATGCTTAAGGTATATTTCACGATTGACTCAAAATGTTAACATAGTAAAAAAAACAACTATGTAAGTTGAAAATCTAATCTAATACACAAGGCATAATGTTCATGACATAAATCTAAATCCAAAGTCACTACAAAGCATTAACTTGCTTGTGCTTCACTGTCTGTTGAACTTGTTAAGGTTTGTGAAGTTTATAATGTTTTTACTACATTTGGGAGGTACCTCAGCAACGCTTGTGAACTCCACTTTTTTTTTTTGAGCATCTACTAAAGGCAAACCTGCAATAATTTATATGAATAGATCTATCAAAGCATGCCAGAGATCAGTCCTAAAAAAGCTTCCATACTCATAAAGTGCAAACTTTATTATTTTCGGTGCATAATGTTTTATATATTATTGCCACAACAAATTTCATCTGGTTTATTGAATAGTGAAGCTTCTAAGCAACACATATATAATTGTTATATATGCAAAGTTAACAAATCATATAAATTTTACTGAAAAAGACAAAGTTTACCTCATACAAAAAATAAAAGCATTAAAATTCATGAGCATATTCAAGCTCCCACTTGAGCTCAATATTAAAAGTAATTAAAAATAAGCATTATAGTACCATAATAACACTTGCATGGAAAATCCCCACTGATATGTAATACCTTTATTTACATACACACTACACACTTAGAATTGATGAAGCATACTGTGTTTTCATTTTCTAGGTTAGAGTCTATTACTTTGATCAAAAGGAAAATCCAACCAAATGTACTTTCAATCATAACTGACGTGGAGTAGATTCTGTACTTTGAAATCTTTAATCATTTGGAGAGTGAATGATTTTTCCAACTTAGAAGAAAACCACCCTAAAGTCAAGCTGAAATATGACAATTTCAATTGTACTATTACTAGTTATACCCGTTACAGGGACTTTTCATAATAAAATAATTTTATCTAAAAGTAGAATAGAACCAAAATAGTTAGCCCAAATAAAACCTTTATAATGTAGCATCATTCCCTTTGTTTTTCAATTATCAAGAGCTTTTTACATAAAAGCGGAGTTCAACTTTATGTCTATAGTCAAGTCATAATACAAAAAGTTTGTTGGACATGGACTTCATCTTGGTTTAAGTCAGTGATCCATTGAGCTATCTATGAGATTTTATTAGCAAAGTTGAGTGGGCCTATCTACTAGATATAATGGTTATTCTATTACAAACTTCCTTTGGTTGCGTATGCTAACGGCTAATGTTGAAGTGTACATGCTTGAGGCTTTTTTATTTCTTATTTGGATTGAGCCAATCATTAATGTTGGTCTAGTTAGATATTTTGTAGGACTCCGCAGAGACGGAACTAGAAAAATTGAGAACTGGGGGCAATTTTTGCATATAAATTTATGATTAATTTTCAATTTTTTTAGTTTGAAATTAAAATTTTTAATCTATGTTTAAAATAATTTATTAATTAAAATACTATATTTAGAAATAATAAATAAGTATCATTTACACCAAAAAAATATATTAAATAAATAAATATTATACACCATGCGCGCTTCCAAAAATACCTTTATGCTTTCAGAGATGTATCTCCGGAAGCAACTTTTTTTACTCAAAAAATGCATGTTCCGTAGATGTAACTTTGGAAAAAAAAATTAAATTTTGGACAAAAAAATGTATCCTGATATGTATCTCTGAAAACAGAGATAAGAGGATGGATTAAGAAACTCTCTAAATAAAAAATGTAATGGGGACACATGTCTACAATGTCTACAACATGGCTCCGTCTCTGGGACTCCGTATGTTCAAGAGTAGGTTAATATTTAAAAAATGTAATGGGGACACATGTCTACAATGTCTACAACATGGCTCCGTCTCTGGGACTCCGTATGTTCAAGAGTAGGTTAATATTTTGTAGGTGTATCTACGGAAGAAATCAAATATTTTTTTAAAAAAACTTGTAACAAACTCGTGCATACGTACGAGTTCTTGTCTGGTTTGCGCATTTGTTTTATAATATATTTATTTTAAATAGAAGGTTAAAAAAATATTTAAATCAATAATAAATTTTTTCGTATATAAAAATATTTAGATCATTAATAATTTTTTTCTGTATACCATTAAGAAACATGATTTTTATAATGTAGAATAAGTACACGCCACGCTCTAGGTAGAATTGTTTTTATTTAGTGCAGTACATTTTTTAACCTCTGATTACAGGAAAGAAAAAAAACTCATAAAAACAAAAAAGTGAAAACAAAATTGAATTGTGATTAAGATTGCTATAACTCTATGGCCACAAATGAAGCAATTTGAATTTCTATTAACTTCATTAATAAATATAGAATTTATCAGGAGCAACAATTATGATATCATTACTCAGGAGATTCAGCCTTGAATTAAATCCTCACTCACATTGCCATAGCATAGAGAAAGCTTCCAAACTACACATTATTGTTTAGCTTGCTCAAATAATATTAAAAGAAAGAACATATCAGTTGTGTTATGACAAACAAATATATAATGAATAAACATCAACAATAGTGAATATTTATACTGAATTTAATTTGCTCTCAAATGTTAAGTAAATGCTTATAACTTTTACCAAGCAAGAATTTGCTCTCACATGTTCTCCTTGCTCTCTTTTGTCAACAAAATCCAACTTCTAAGCAAGATGGAGTGATCATATCTCCATTGCTCCCGCTGCTACAAGTACTTCGTTTGCTCACCTTCCACATAAACCATAAAAGCTAATAGAATAATCACCAACCCAAACCCAAACTCCAACAATCTCATTTTTATCATGGAGTCAAGGAATATTAATCGCCAACGAATCCTTAGATTTGCAGGAAAAGAAGAAAGTCTTTGTCGTTGAAATCAACTCCATCATTGTAACACGAGAAGAAACACCTTGAGCAGTTTTAAGAAATCCTTTGACCATCCTAAGAAGAACATGATTATAAGATATAAAATATACACTACTATGAAACAATCAAGAAGATAGAAATATGATTAAACTTGATAAGAGGAATTGAACTGACATTGATGGTTGCTCAAGCTATTTGGAGAAATAAGCATTACCACCTAAAATCATCACCAGCACAAACAAGCTGCTTCATAATCTCCTTAACCTATCAACAATCTTCACCAAATTGCAATAATCATCAAACACAAATGAAAAATTACGATGAAAGATAGAAGTGAACAAAACCACGAGAGCAACATTTTTGTGTTTCTCATTGAGTTTGTTGGCGAGGTTACGGAGCACGGCCGCCGGCATCACCGATAGAGCTTTCGCCCAATATCTTCATTTCGTTCATCTTCATTTGAATGGAATACGTTAAATGGAATAAGTTAGACACCCAATCATTTCCTTCATCTTCATTTCCTTCAATTTATTTCAGAAAATTTGAATGGAATAAATTGGCCACACAATCTCTTCATTTCATTCATCTTCATTTTTAACCACTATCTTCAACACCTCATTTTTTTGATAACAGGGCATTATACATTTCAAACCAGATAAATCCTTAGATGATGAAAAATCTACAAAATAGATACCCATAAAATCCATTAAAAAGCAAAGAATCAGAAGAAAAAGAAAAATAGAGATTGAAAAATGAACTCAGTGAAATCAAAGCATTTAGATATCTAACATGAAAAACCTAAATCTAATCCCAAGAATAATCAATTGTTCAACTTTTAAGCTAACATCCGATTTTACATCCAGTTATTCAAAACCATAAAACTACATAATCAGTTAATCACAAACCTGATGTGGTTGTCGCTCTTATCTTTGCTTTGTTTTTTCTCCTTTCTTTACCCAATACTTTCAAACATAAAAAAATAAAAGATGGGCAAAAAGTTTGGAGCTTTCACCGCAAATCTATCACAGCAAAACCGTAGACCGCCGGAAACATCATAGCCGCCGCTGTTACTCATATTCTGACTGGTACCCCTTTTCTCCTTGATATCACTTTAAGAGGGGTTTCTTTAGAAGAGAGAACCATGTGTGGGAATCTAAAGAGAACCATGTGTGAAAAGAAACAGGATATTGGAAATGACAAGAGAGGGTGGCGTGAATGGATGTTCATGTCTGCAGAAGAGCATGCTTTTGCAAAAAGTAATTAGGATTTTCAAAAAATTTAGGGAAGAGAAGAAAAAGTGGTGGCAAATACCCATACCCATTTGGTTGCAATTTTTCAAGAAGAGAAGAAAAGTGGTGGCAGAAAAAGTAAAAAGGCTTTTGCTACTTAATTGAAATTTCTTTCACGTGTTTCAATTGGTTTCCAAGCAAATACCTTTGTTTGGAATAAACCACTAAAAAATATTATTGGCCCCAAAAATAATAATTTAGACTAAGATAACTAAAGGGTATTATGGTGAATTCCAGAACAATAAATTTTCTTATATTATAGATAAAAGGTATTATGGTGAATTTCAGAACAATAAATTTTCTTATATTATAGATACTTCCGGATGTGTATCTACGAAAACAAAGACATAATTCAAATTTTATCAGATGACTAAGAGTTTCAGGGTGGATTGAGAAATCCTCTAAAATTTTATTAAAAATAAACCAACATTTTAGAATAAAATGATAAACCAACATTTTAGAATAAAATGATAAGATAAAATTTAAAAAATATCAGTATTTTAAAATGATGAGATTTAATATTTTTTAAAATACTATTTAAAATAAAAAGTAATTTAATAAAATTTAAAATATCATTATTATTTTACTACACAGATAGTATAGAATCAGAAGAGATAGGAGAAAGGGTTTATAACTGACGTTTGAAGTTTTAAGCTACAGCGCCATGGATGCTGCGGTGGTCACCGGCGTTGCCATCGGTGTCGGGCTATCAACTCCTCGCCGTCTCACACGTTTCTCCAAAAAACCTAACCGCCTCCACTCATCCGTCTTCTCCGCCACCAGCAAATGGGCGGAACGACTCATTTCCGATTTCCAGTTCCTCGGCGACACATCTTCGTCATCTTCCTCCTCCGCCACCGCCGTTACTCCGACTTCTTCTTTCCCTCCTCAACTCGACTCTCCTCCCATTGAACGCCACGTGTTACTCCCTCTCGACCTGTACAAAATTCTCGGCGCAGAAACGCATTTTCTCGGTGATGGCATTCGGAGGGCTTACGAAGCGAAATTCTCGAAGCTGCCTCAGTATGCTTTCAGCAACGAAGCTTTGATTAGCCGTCGCCAGATTCTTCAAGCGGCTTGCGAAACCCTAGCTGATCCTGCTTCCAGACGAGAGTACAATCAAAGCATCGTTGATAATGTTGATGATTCTTCATTTCTCACTGAAATCCCTTTTGACAAAGTAACATTTCAATTTCATTCAATTTAGTTCAATTTGTTTATGTTACAGTAGCAATATTCTGATTTTTTGATTTTTGAAATTGAACTTTGTGTTTTGTAGGTTCCTGGAGCTCTTTGTGTGTTGCAGGAAGCTGGAGAGATGGAGTTGGTGCTTAGGATTGGTGGGGATTTGCTAAGAGAGAGGTTGCCGAAGACGTTTAAGCAAGATGTTGTGTTGGCTATGGCGCTTGCTTATGTTGACATTTCAAGGGATGCTATGGCTTTGTCTCCAGCAGATTTCATTGTCGCTTGTGAGATGCTCGAGAGGGCATTGAAGCTTTTGCAGGTGAGTCATAGTACCTCGTCTCACGCCTATAATAGTGTCATTTACTATCACTAAAGCCCTGTTTGATTTAGCTTCTAGGATGTCAAAAGTCTTTAGATACTTTTAGACTATGAAGCGCCGACACGCCATTCAGAAGGCGTGTCGCCGCGTCGGACACATATCGGACACGGATACTCGTACGACACGTATCTGACACGTTTTTGCGGTGTCATGCCATTCAGAAGGCGTGTCGCCGTGTCGGACACATATCGGACAAGGATACTCGTACGACACGTATCTGACACGTTTTTTTTTGTGTCCAACGAAAAAAATAATTTAATTGCAGCGGACACGGATACGACACCTTGTTTCAAATAAAGGACACACCAAACTAAAAAAAAAATAGATTTAAAAAAAAAAAGCCCAACTCAATAATTATCAAATTTTTATTTATAAAAATAATAGGGTTTTTTTACCTTTCATATTTCACTTCTCCACTATAAAAATAACAAAATTAGGATTCCTATTTTCTTTCTTATTCTAGGACTTAGAGGTTGGTAATATGGAGTGACTATGATATGATTTGTATTAATTTGTTTTTGTGGATTTATGTCTTTTTTTATTGAAAGTACTAAGTTTAAATATATATATATATATATATATATATATATATATATATATATATATATATATATATATATATATATATATATATATATATTTTGCTTCTTGTTTTATATATTATATTAATATATAAAATATATATAGCCGTGTTCGTGTCCTATGTTTTTTATATTAGCGGGGTCCTCGTATCCGTGTCCGAGTCCGGGCTTCATAGCTTTTAGATGATTGATTGATTTTAGACAAGTTAAATGAGTATTTTTTTTTGAGAAATTTGAGATGTATAAGTGAATTTCAACTTGTATGGAAAATGCAATTGTTTGAAAATTCCTAGATATTTTATGACTCTTTTAATATTTCAATTTTTACTAGTATTTGTTGAAAACTTGTGATCCATACTTGACTCTTAAGAGTAGTAGAATTCTTCTACTGTGGAGTGTGGTCAATGCCCCCTTCACGCAATTCCTAAGTATTCAGAATTTGCATTTATTAAAATAAGAGAACTTTTTAAGTAGAGCCATACAATCCAGTGTAAAGATTTGTTACGAAACTGAGTACAAAAAAAAAGCATAACTATTTGGGATGGTTCAATATAAAAAGTAATAACTTACTCTCACATACTATACCAATCATAATTGCTTAAGCAACTCTAACAAAATCTTTTTAATATCAAAGAGTTTTTCTTTTAAGTTTGCAATGTATTAGATTGTATGCTGTATGTTTTTTTTTATTAAAAATGTTTATTGTTTAATGAATGTCTGTGAATTACTTGTTAGTGGGAGTCGTTTTAAATTTTTTTGTAATCTTTCATTGCTGTATGTACTTAGTTTTCCTAATATGGATGCGATCTTACTCATCACTACTGCCACAAAATTAATATGGTTCTGTTATTGTATTATGTATGTGGAGGTAACAAGTACTAGGGTGAAAATCTGTGAATAAAAAACATTTGGCAAGTATAGTATTCCTTTTAAACTTAACTGCTGTTGCATTTCCAAAATCTACACAAGATTATTTTTTGCGTGTATTTAATGTGCAGTAAAAGTAAAATAATACGTATAGTATATAGCTTGAATACTTTGAAGTTGCAGTCCAGGGGATATATGCTTTCTAATGACTCACTTCATCATGTAGGAAGAAGGGGCAAGCAACCTAGCTCCAGATTTACAAACACAGATTGATGAGACACTTGAAGAGATAACCCCACGCTGTGTATTAGAACTTTTAGCCTTGCCTCTTGATGATGAGCATCGAGCACGGAGAGAGGAAGGTCTCCAAGGTGTCCGCAACATTCTGTGGACAGTTGGAGGTGGAGGAGCAGCAGCAATTGCTGGGAGTTTCACTCGTGAAGATTTCATGAACGAGGCATTCCTGCATATGAAAGCAGCCGAACAGGTGTTCATTGAATATTTTGTGCATGTTTTTCTTTCAATTTTCTTTCCCCCCCATTGGTTTTTGTTTATCAAGAATTTTCATCTCTTCTTATCTTCAATCTTTGTTTTTTTGAAGGTCGAACTTTTTGTAGGAACCCCTAGTAATATTCCAGCTGAAAGTTTTGAGGCGTATGGGGTGGCACTTGCATTGGTTGCACAAGCCTTCGTAGGTAAAAAGCCACATCTTATCCAAGATGCTGATAACTTATTCAATCAACTTCAGCAAACTAAGGTAACAAATATTAGGAATGCTCCCTCTCTTTATACTCCCATGGAGATGGAGAAGAGAGAGGTTGATTTTGCATTAGAAAGGGGTCTGTGTGCACTGCTTGTTGGGGAGCTCGATCAGTGTAGGTCTTGGTTGGGACTTGATAGTGACAGCTCTCCTTATCGAAACCCATCTATTATTGACTTTATTATGGAAAATGCAAAGGGTGATGATGAAGACAGTGATCTTCCCGGACTATGTAAATTGTTGGAGACATGGTTGATGGAGGTGGTTTTCCCCAGGTTTAGAGATACTAAAGACACAAGCTTTAAGCTTGGAGATTACTATGATGACCCTACAGTGCTAAGCTATCTAGAGAAGCTGGAGGGTGCTGATCGTTCACCCCTGGCTGCTGCAGCAGCCGTAGCGAAAATTGGAGCTGAGGCTACTGCTGTTATAGGCCAGATCCAAGCTAGTGCAATTAAAGCATTGAAGAGGGTTTTTCCTGTTAGCCCCAATGATAAAATCTTGACACATTTAGAAAATGGTGAGAAGAATAATTCAAGCCTTTCTGAAAATGATGATCCCCTGACATTCTCAAATCAGGATACTTCAGTCGATGTTGAGGTTTCGGGAATAAAAAATACTGCTGAGATAAATGATGGAAATTTTATTACTGACGAAATTAAAAATGCTAGTGTGAGTATCATGTGTGCTGGTGTAGTCATTGGACTCATAACTTTAGCTGGTTTGAAGTTTTTACCTGCTAGACCCATTCTTCAAAAAGTGCCTGGTTCAGCAATTGCATCAGATACTATCAATATAGGTACGGGTTTTTAGAATCATCTACTCTATTGGAGTACTAACAGATATTTTCTTATTTTTGAGATCGATTCTGTTATCACATCTGAAATTAAGTTTTTGTAAGTTCATGATGTAAGCTTCTGGCAATAGTTGCTTATTGTATACATAACTGATTAAACTGCACATGTCCTGTAGGAGATGAAGAATTAGTTGAGCAATTACCAAAAATGAATGCAAGGGTTGCAGAAGCAATAGTTCGCAAGTGGCAACACATCAAATCCCAAGCTTTTGGACCTGATCATTGCCTAGTAAGCTTGCAAGAGGTAAGGAATTTAATTGCTTTAAAATGGAGATGACAGTGAGTAATTACACGCCTCAATTTAGTGTGAATATGATCAATGCACTAGTAATCTGTTTTTCTTCTTCAGTCGTGTTAAACCTGACAATTGTGCAATAACACGTCTTGGTCACTTCATAGTTCATGCCAGACCTCTTGTGCAATTATGCGTGTTTATTGTTTTTCCTTTTCCTGAATCCAAATTTGGTATGACAGGATACCATTTAAGCTATGTTTTTTGAGTTTTTTCGGCATGGTATAAATCCTTTCATAAATTGAAAAGGAAGGAAGGAGTGAAACTAGTACTGTCGGGGCCAGGGGAGAATATTTCTATATTTGTTTGTAGGGAATTTAAAACTGGTTAATGGTTGCTAAATAATCATTTTGATGATGGAGTATACTCCTTACCATGTGCTTTGTTTTATGGGGGCTCTAGTCCTCCCCATTGAAAATCTCCCAAACTTAGGTAACTATTTTCTTTCTCTTCATGGTGTGCTTCCTCCATTTTCCTACCCTCACATGATAAAAAAGAGGGTGTTGGATTTTCATCTTGTCTACATTTCACAATAAAATCAAACTAATACTATTTCAGATTAGATTCCGGTTGAATTTTGTCAAGTATAAATAATACGAGCCCTTCCATCGAATGGATAGTAAATATGTGCATAAATGGGTAGAGTAACCTTTTCTTGTGTATGCATGCGGATATTGAGAACTGAGAAGAAACTTCTGAATCAACTGTTATGATATTATATTACTTGTGGGCTTTTCTTTCTCCTGGACAAGTACCGAGCATTAAACATTCCATGTTTTACTTCTTGACTGACTACTAATAAATTAATAATCTTGAGGCAGTGTTATTCCGTGAAATTTTCTGTTTGTTTTTTTTTGGATAAACAATTTATCTACCATCTTTGTATATATGAAGTTTCGCTTAAGTTTAAGTTCTGCTAGGTGTTGGATGGTGAAATGTTGAAGATATGGACTGATCGAGCAGCCGAGATTGCAGAGCTTGGTTGGTCCTATGACTACAACTTGGAGGATCTCAACATAGACAGTGTGACTATATCACAGAATGGACAACGCGCAGTGGTGGAAACAACTCTCAAAGAATCTACACACCTCACTGCTGTAGGTCATCCACAACATGATGCTTCTAACAGCAGAATCTACACAACAAGATATGAAATGTCTTTTTCAGGTTCAGGATGGAAAATTGTTGAAGGAGCTGTCCTTGAGTCATAATTAGGTTTTGTAACTTGTAATATATGTCAGGTTAGTACACTTGAGTGTCACTCTCTTGAGTCTATCTCCACTGTATTGTATGTACTTATTTTTTGGGCATTCTTCAAGCACTCATGTAGTCAGCCTGTAAATTTAATCAAATAATTATCTGGTTAGGATGTCAAGCATTTGTTAACTTACGATTGTTGGGAAATTTGAAAATGAAAGTGAATACGAAATGATCACAAACGGAAAAGTGTACTGTGGTCACTGTTTGGACAATTAGATAAGCAAAGTGAAAAGTTTGCAAGTTCAAGGATATTAGACTGAGTTTACCAATCAATGCTGAACTGCTTTTTAATTTTTCCCTAAGTCTGTATCATGTAAAACTTATCAAAGAATTTTTGTTCACTTTAATGAGAAGTCTAAACACTCAAAATATCACAAGAGAAGATCAAATCATTACTCCTTTTGAGTGTAAGATAAGATCAAATTGAAAAAAAAAAGGCCTTAAAGTTTATTTTTCGACTTTATTGTACCCCAAATTTGAGGGCTAAGATCATCATCTATGGCGTATTCAAAGCCAAATAGAACAAATGTTCACAAAACTTGTTTTTAGTTATAATTCAAAAGCCATTAGTTAAACACAAAATAGTCGACATTGTATGCCGGATGTCGAAAAAAATACAGTTTGAACTAATACATTTTTGCTCAAATATCATTTTGTTATTCTTTCCCATATGATAACATCATTAAGGTCCAAAAATGCGCATTAAAATATCAATTATGAGAGACTAATTCTTTTAATGAATCCCAGTTATTTTCGAAAGATTGGTCTTGCTAGTGGAGAATATTAATTAAAAAATAATTATTCAATAATAGATACATATATTAACAAGTTCTTAGTTTCACATGCAAGCATGGTTGTCAAACATTCATCATGGCACGTAGCTTGATAATGTACATCATATGGATATATGAATTTTCGCCCCATTCGTCTCTACTAAGCCACCGTACGTCTTATGATACACGTTCTATGCAATCTTAGGCTTAAAGGAAAAGCAATACCAACTCAGAAGAAGTTTAGAAACGAATATGTACCAAAAGTTTATGCAATTTGTTATTCATTGACCTTTCATGATATGATGGACCATCCTTATGGATCTACAACTAGTTGTTTGTTGCACTTGATGCATATATTGGCCAAAATTCCCTATTGCTTGGAGACAAAAATTCCCTATTTATTCTAGATTTGGATAGCTTTTTATTACTTCCTCATTATGATTGTACTATACATACTTAGTATATGCTATAAAAACAGTTTCTATTATGGCTAATGAGTAACGACTTTGATCATATTTAATGAATGCAACTGTTGAAAGTGACTTCTAAAAGCTGTTATAATTAACAAAGATCTATTAAGAATTGTAATGCATATTTTGTGGAAATTTGATTATATATATGAATGATGGGGTAGGTGTGCATGCCAAAGGTTGCGCATGCAGTGTTAGTGGGAAGCTTTAGGGACACAAACACAGTGGTGCTTGCCTTACTCATTGCTACAACAAATTTTTATGTGGGGACAAAGTGAAGGTTAAGATATATTAATAAGAAGAAAAAAGTTGTGTTGATGGCTCAAAAGATGCTATATAAATAGATATAATAACTTTCTCTTTTTTCTGTAGCTTGTTTAAAAATGGAGAGATTGAGATTTTCTGCTGTTCTTTGCTTAATGATTCTGACAGTGGAAACTGTTGTTTGTTTTAAAGGTGGTGAGATGAAAAATGATACTGCTCAGAGTCAAAGACATGGTAATGTTACCTTAGAAACTTTGTCTCATTATAAGGAGAACAAGGAGTTAAAAGTGAGAGGAAAACACAACAATGAAGTTGTGTTCAATGCAAGCAAAGGTGGTTTGTATAAGAGAGGAGGTGGTGGTGGAGGTGGAGGAGGAGGGTTTAAATGGGGGTGGGGTGGAGGAGGTGGAGGTGGTGGTGGTGGAGGTGGAGGTGGAGGAGGAGGAGGTGGTGGTGGGGGATGGGGATGGGGAGGAGGAGGAGGTGGAGGTGGTTGGTGGAAATGGGGGTGTAGAAATGAACCAAGACCACATGTTATGAGGGGCAAGAAACATCATCATCATCAACATCATAATGGTGCATCCAAGGAAGAATATTTGTTGGGAGAGTTTGCACAATGCATGACAAGAACAAGGTGCAAAGGAATGAGGTTAGATTGTCCTCTTCATTGTGGTGGACCTTGTTTCTATGACTGCTACCATATGTGCAAGGCTCATTGTCGCCGCTGACCATGAATGATATTATGTATCACCTGTTTTGGTTTTGTTTTGGAGATCATAGCACTGAAACTCACATTATACACTAATGCAGACGACAAGCGTAGAATTGTCGGTTCATGACAAAACAAATTTCTTATCTTTGACAAGTACATTGCTAAAAAAAGTATGTTGACATTGTGTGTTTGCTTCTTCTGATAATTTAATTTTGGATCAATATCAGTGTTATACATTGTGTTTTTTTCCCTAGCTAAACACAAGACAAGTATGTTGACATTGTGTTTTTTTCTTAGGTAAACACTAGACAAGTATGTTGAAATTGTGTGTTGTTTTTTAAGGGCCATCCTCGTAACTTGTATGTTTCATTAATTCATGAAGTATTGATTTTTTTCTTTGTTGAAGATTATGAATATTCAACTTTATTGAGATCAATTGAATTGGATTTCGATGTAGAAGAGAATAGAAATATATATAGCATTCCTATCACATTCACTAATCTAACAGAAAATTAGTTTTAAATTGAAACTAACTAATTAAGCAAGGCAAAACTAATATAACTAACTTGACAAGTATAATAATTTAACAAACCTAGTTTTGATTTCTAGAAAATAAGGATAACACGGAATCCAATAGTGGATTTTCTAGTGTTTTTGCAACTTCCCTAGTTTGCATCAACATATGCAGACAACCCGATGGAAGGGGTGACATGATATCAAATACCTTTTCCCAGAGATTAATGTATCCGAGGATATTGTGAACTGCATCAAGGTGATGCTTACATGGTTTGTTCATATATTGTCTCAGCTTATTCACATCGTAGTTGATGTCGGACCTAGAAACAATCAAACACATTAATTTACCGACTAGTCTTCTGTACTAAGAAGGGCCAGGAAGATAGTCACTAGTGCAACCATTCAAGGATATATTAGGATCCAGAGGTATATTAGACAGCTTAGCAGCAAAAAGTCGTGTGTCCTCAAGAAGTTAGAGAGCATATTTTGATTTTCTCTTACATAGGTGCATTCCTTTGTTGGATTTGGCAATTTCTAAGCCCAAGAAGTACTTCAAGTTGTTACTGAGTTTCATTTATTTGTTGTTGGTTTGGTCCAACTAGGATAATATCATCCATATATACAAGGAGGATAACAAAAGTATATTGGTTCCTTTGGTGAATAAGGAGTAATCAATACCACTGCATTTGAAACCAAATTGAGAGATGGTGCTCGAGAATTTGGAGAACCATTGTGTGTATGGTTGTCGACCGAGCCCATATAAAGACTTCTTGAATTTACAAACAAGTGGATGCTGATATGTGGTCTTCCCTCAATGGGAAATCCTAATGGAACTTTCATACAAACTTCTTCATCTAACGAACCATTAAGGAAAACATAGTTGATGTCAAGTTGAAGAAGATGCCGATGTTCAGCTGCCAAAAAGAGAACGTCCCTGAAAATGGTCAATTTTACAACTGGGGAAAAGTATGCATGAAGTCAATACCTAGTTGTTAAGTGAATACCTTGGCAACAAGTGTAGCCTTATGCATTTCTACAATGCCATCAGAGTGAGTTGTACTTGGTTTGATATAACCATCTGCAATCTATGGCCTTTTTGTTTGGAGGCAAAGGCATGATAGTCCAAGTCTTGTTAGTTTCTAAAGCAGCCACCAATTCTTCTGCCATGGCCTTGTTCATAGTATCATGTTTCACAACTTCATGATAGGTTTAAAGTTCATATATCGATCCAAGTAAATCTGATATGTTCGTTAACAATAGTTAAGTATATCACATCTGCCAATTTGATATGCATCTAATTATTGTAGGAACAATAATTGGAATTAGCATAGAAATATAGGCCATGATACATATCACATCTGCCAATCATTTTCTTCTTGACTAGTTCTTGAATGTAAAAAGAATTAGTGTCAAACAGTAAAATGAATTGAGACTGCTTTGTCAAGGCATTGACTTGAAATTAAATTAACACTGAAGTTAGGTATACACAAAACATCCAAAAAGTGAAGATTAGAGTTAACAATTGTATATCACATTCA
This sequence comes from Vicia villosa, assembly GCF_029867415.1. NCBI lineage: Eukaryota > Viridiplantae > Streptophyta > Magnoliopsida > Fabales > Fabaceae > Vicia > Vicia villosa. The sequence continues at coordinate 195,274,842 of NC_081183.1, read as the reverse complement.
CCAAACTAATGGAAAAATAGTTACAAACTGAAACTAACCAACAACCAACTAAAGCAAAGGCAGAACTAATTATAACTAAATTGGCATTTATAGCAACTTAACAAACTTAAAGCAGGAAAGTTACAAATAAATATTAAATATTGAGGACAACTTAATAGTCTTCCCAACCATTCTTCTTAAGTAGAGTATATTAACTATATTAAGCCTAATCAATTGGTTAAAACATGCATATCCTTAATCCCTAGCTACTATGGTAATGGAAATGTTGAGAAATAAATGAGAAAGATGCATTTTGGTGTGGCTTTTATTATCTACATATGGTAGCAATAATGATACATTCTTTCATTAATGTGCAATATGGGAGTTGACAATGAACTTTCAATTCTTGCCTAAAAAGAAATTAAAGTTTCAAGTCTATAGAGTTGTAGCACAGAAAATGCTACCTATAGCTCTTTTGGCTGTATATGAACCATCTCTGACAGTTAATTCACTCTAACTATTTACAGCAAAAATTTATCTACTTAAAATTCTCCCTAATTTCTTTTCCCCACTCATTTTCATTTGAATGTAGTAAAATTTTATATGAAATTACAGAGTTAAATTAGGGTCATTATATTTTTCCTTCTTCACAAATGTTTAATTGATTATTTGTTAGCTAGTACATCAATAAAAAATATATATCTTTAAAAGGCTTTGTTGTGGATGAGGTGCTTTGCACTGATTTTAAAAAAAAATTTGAAAATAAAAAATATATCTATTTATTATTAGAGAAAATAGAATATGCACTACCACTCAATCATCGATATGTATTCTGTCAAATCACACTTATATTTTAAAATAATTTTAATGATATAATAAATTGTTAATTTTTTATTAAATGATAGTGTAAAACTATTTTACACTACAAATGTATGTCAAATAAATTTTTATATTTAATATTTTTTTGGGATAGCCAAAGGACCAAAATGACTAAGGCCAAAAGTAGCCCAAATCCATTTCACAAAACCCAAAGTATAGAAAGTCAGGTCACACAAAATGAAAGGTACATTTTCTAATCTTCACTTTTCACTACACTTATCTTAAATCTTGAACTGACTTGGACGCTGGAGTACTAACCTTGCAGGTCTATCCACGCCACCGTATCGGAGGTCATTACGACCTGTTTGAGAGTCCTCTTCAACCGATTACATCCAATTCTGGTTCTAGAACGGAACAATGACATCGTTTGTGGGAATCGACTTCTGATTCCTACGGTTTTCACAATTTCACGTTCGCTCTTTAATTAACCACTTTGTAACCTTCTCAAGTCACCAAAAGAGCATCCAGAATCGAACACGAGGATTCGTCACGTTCGATTCGATGAAGCATTGTTTCAATTTTGACTCCTTAAATTCTTAGATATTTGTTTCCCACAAAAACTCCACGAAGCGAGACGACGAATGATCCTAGATACAAAAACTACTACGGAAAATCCATTTAACAACGGTTGGAAAATACATATAATCACGCGGGTCCAGACGTTGTTATGTAGAGTGTTGTCGTAAATGCGTTACTTACAATCACGGTCCTGAGACCGTTGTTGTATTCTAGAAAGCGTGCGATATCACAACGGTTAGTTAATCTAACCGTTGTGAAAGACCTAAAGATCCCATGTCCGATTTCAAACAGCGATATTTTCAGATTATAAGTTTTAATGTCAATTTAAATGAATGTATTTTCAGTGAAATGTTAATGAAACAAACAATCTACATAGCATATAAAAAATTATACTTCATCTACTGTCAACCTGTATAAGAATTTAAAGAACAAAACATTGGTAAGTTACAAGAAACCTCTTTCTTGTGACTTAACCGTGTCTTATTCTTGTTTTGATCACAACATTTATCAACAACAACATACATTTGTTAACAACAACATACAAATACATTCAACAACATAAAAAACTTACATTTTAGAAACAAAACACTAACAACATAAACATCACAAGATATATTAAATTTTTTCAAGAACGCACCTTTTATTAAAAATGATCGTGGATTTGGAACAAATTATGAAGTTCATCTAGTTTGTGAAGTTATGAAAAATAAATATAAGGTGGATGAAGTTTCCACAATAACTTCATACTTCTTATATTTTTTCCATAGCTACGCAAACCATATGTACGATAGCCACACACGCGCTTTGTTAAGGTGGTGAAGACGGATCTGAAAAAAATCATATCAACAAACATTTATCTACATTTATCAACAACAACAAAGCTAATGACGATGAAGAGGAAAAAAATCTTATGAAAATCATGTGAAACATAACAATAACATATTAAATGACTTGACTTGTGAAAGAGTCTTGGTATAGTTCACATCTCTTTTTGTGGATCACTTTTTCCATTTATATCACTTAACCTTTATTTTATTTTGTTAAAATAAAAGATCAAATTGTTTAGTGCATGTTTGGATTGGCTTCTACAAGCCCCAAAAGCACTTCTAGTCCACCTCAACTTGAAAATTGTTTTTTTTTGTTTGGATAGTTTTTCAAAATCAATTCTCCTCCTCCAAAAGCAATTCTAGTAGAAGCTACAATTCTTAGCTTTTGAGTTTGGTAGAATCAATTCTACATTTATTATATATTATTTATTAGAACTCTTTTAAATTTTTCTACTTTACCCTCTTAAATTTTCATCAATTACTTCTTTTCTTTTTGATTTGCACTAGAATTTATTACCATTTTGGTAATTATACAATTCAAAATCAATTTTGTTAAAACTATCCAAACAACATTAATCGATAACAATCACTTCTATATCATTGTATCCAAACATAAATCAATTCTTCTAAACTCAATTCTTTTAAAATCAATTCTATCAAACTCAATTCTCTCAGAATCAATTCTCACCACCGCGAATCCAAACATACCCTTAGTAAATTTAAAAAAAAATTGTTTAAAATAGTGAGAGGAAGGAAGATGTATTGATATTGGAGACATTTGGCAGTTGTATATGAGCACTAAAGAATGGATCGAGAGCTAAACTAATCCAAATGGAAATTTTGAGAGTTTCAATTAACTAGTACTATGTTGTTTGCTCAATTTTGAACTTGTGACATGATGCAATTACACTCAAAACCAAAACTGAAACACATTAGTAGTACTCTACAAGTGGAAGCCATACCAACCAATTTTCTCCGTTTAAAACGCCATGAAAGCATAATAATGACCAACATAAGTATTCTTACCCTACATATGAATTTCCTATGTACAGACAAACCCATATGCCATCTATCTATTCAAACACTTTTCACTACTCCATCCAATGGCCCTCCCTCACCTCTGGTCCCTAATATCCATCACCATCAACATATTCATATGTGTGAGTGCCATCATCTTCTCACCATCACCTCTTCAATTCATTAAGTTTTGTATGTCCTACACCCAACAACGTAACCAACGCCCCCTGTCCAATAGGACCAATACACACTTCCTACACGTTTTATGACTCAATAGCTACAGTTGAATATGACTCATAGACATAGAAGAGGGACAAGGGGCCGAGCTAGCATAGCAATTGAAGGTATGCGGGGCGATTGTCTTCCGTACTACAGTCCGTTATCGTAATCTAGACGGTTAAATTGTATATATATGATTCGTAACACTGCAACTCTAATTCATTCAAATTATAATACGAAATTGCAGTTACTATGTAGTCTTGTAATCGCATATGTAAACACATTTTTGCCAAAGTGTTTAAGTTTATTATTTACGATTTGTGTTTCTATTTTCTCTTTGTGTTTCTATTTTCTCTTTGTCGTAGCTCTAACGCAACTCATATAATTTACACTTTTAGGAACTGTGTAAGTTGTATTAATTTGGATTTTTTTGCAGTGATTTTTGACATTGAGAAGAATCATTTTCTAACTGTTAACACCAACTGCAATTTAAAAGCCTCAACAAGTAAATGAACGAGGTTCTTTTGCTTGTCTATTACCAAAAAAAGACCGAGAGTTTATAGACTGTTTAACGTTCCTTAACATGTACAAAAATAGCAAACATGCATTTGAAAAGCTCTTAGAAGTGAAACCATTTACATTTACATTGATGAGGGTAGCAAAGTTTTACCTCAAAAAAGACATAAAAGGAACTACAAAAAAAGTCAAACAGAACCAAAAAGTGAAACTCAATCTCAAACCAGACAGATTAGGTAAAAAGAGAGAAGATTAAAGGAACCAAAAATACAAAAACATACAAACAAAGAACAAAGAGGGTGTTATTTTGTTTTTTTTGGATGCAGAGGCTTTAACAACTATCCACAGAAATCTAGATCTACCATAGATATCTTGTCCTCTTGGAACTGGAAGCAGGACTAATCTGTGGAACTGTGAAAATGTTACCATCATCCCTCAACCTTGATCTGTTGATGCTGCTTTTGTTGTTGCTGTTTTTCTTGGTCTCATTCTGCCCCATCGTCATTATCTGTGAAGAAGAATATAGAGAAGGTGGTGGAGCTTGAGGAACCCAGATCCCAATATTACTATTGGGAAAAAATGAATCAAGATTTTCTTCAAACAGTTCATCACCCTGCATTTCATTCACCAGATCCAAATCTTAAACAAACTAATCAATTATTTCTAGTGTTAGCATCTTTCATCGCGGTCAAACGCAACCAATTCAACCTCAAAAAAATTATCCTCAACCGCTGTAATCTCATATCTTACAGCGGTTAAGGCTGTTTTCCCGTGGTAAAAAATAGTCCTCAACCGCTGTAATCTCATAACTCTAGCGGTTGAGGCTGTTTCATCGCAGTCAAATGCAACTGATACAGTCTCAAGAAATAGTCCTCAACCGCTCTAATCTCAAAAGTAACTGATTCCGAGAGACTGTATTGGCTATATTTGACTGCAATATTTTTGTAAAATCAAATTCTATAGAAGTGAATAAAAAATCAAAATTGAATTGATTTTTTTTACTAGAAACACTTGATCTGATCTAGTAATAGTAATCTATAAATTAAACACAAACTTATAAAAATAAATTAACTTAAAGTAAGAGAAATATAAAAACCTTAGAGAAAGAAAAGGGAACAGAAGAAGAATCTAGAAAATCATCAACTTGCCAACCAGGTAGAGTCTCAATCAAGTACTTAGAAATACTTGAACCACCACTTCCTTCTTCTTCTCCTTCTTCCATGTCCACGTTTTTGAGAGTTGAAGTTTGTGATACAGTGGTTGACTTTTCAATCAAAGAAGAAGGAACAAGATTTGACTTAACACTAGTAGTAGTAGTTGATACTGATGAAGATGAAGAGTTAGTACTAGTAGTCGAAAGCTTAACACCAGTGAGAAGAAACCTATCATGTTTCTGCGTAAGTTCGTTAACAGAATGAATAGCTGAATCACAGTCTTTACACAGAATCGCTCTATCTTGTTTACACATCACAAAAGCTCTTCTCTCCTGGCAGATATCACAGAGAGGGTGTTGTTTAGGAGAAGGACTGTGAAGAGAGAGACGGTGGTGTTTGGAGGCAAGCTTGTTGGCGTGGTGGACACGGTGGTCGCAGTCGTTGCATAAGGCGGCTTCATCGGCGGTGCAGAATAATGAAGCTTCGTTTTTGTTGCAAACGTCGCATTGGATCTTCATTTTTTTTTTGGTTTGAGAAAACGGAAATGATTGGGTTAGAGAAATGAAAAAATGAAAAAATTATTTAATGGGAAAGATGGCACCATGATCAATGAGGGAGTAGTTTATGTGAAGAAATAAAAATAGGTAACCCACCATTATCGTTTAGGCATTATAATATGTATGAGAAATTGTGAGTTCATATTTAAAAGATATTGAAAAAGAAATAGGGGACCAGGGATGTTGCTTTCTTGATAAAATATAATATAGATTTGATCTAATCAAGTCATGGATGCGAGAATCAAAGATATGCTAAAATAATACTACTATTTTTTGGTACTTTCATTCTAAAATAATACTATTTACTAGTATTTATTATATTTTCTTTTGGTACTTTTTGAAACTACTTGAAAAATTTTTTTAAGAAATTTTTTCGCCCCATCCCATATATCTCTCACGCACATGTGAATTGACAAAATTGTCTTCCTGTTTTCATAGATGTAACTCCGAAAGCGCTTTTAAAAAAATTTGGTTTGGTTTGAAAATAGAGTGTTCCGTAGATATACCTACGGAACATTCTGTTATATTTTCAAATCAATAACATTTCACTCCTAAACTCTAATTTTTTTTAACAAAAATGGAACATCAAATTATAGTAAATCAAAATAATTAGAAAATTCCAATTGCACTACTTTGATTTATTTTAATTTGATGTTCCATTTTTGTTATAAAAATTTAGTTGCAATTTACACCCGCTGATGTTGGATAAAAGGGTTTTTAACGAGTCATTTGAAGAAGCTTTTTCCCTCTAGAGAATCCCCGGACACCCATTTTGATTTAGAATCATCAGATAAGGATATTACCTATGGACCCATGAGATCACAAGAAAGTGAAGTGGGATGGGAATTAGGGGATACTCATATTCCCGCAACCAAAGAAGTTCAACTCTCAGAATCACTCACTAGGTTAATTGTAGGCAAAATATCTTTTATAAAACCTCACAAATTTATCTTGGACCTAGATTCGAACCAGGTACTTAGTGGTCCCCATAGATGTTATCTTAACACCTAGGCATTTTTCTTTTTATGATTATGTTTACTAACTAAATTTATTAATTCATTTTTTTTTTATTTCTTCAAAGTTCCTAATCTTGTTCCTCATTATGGGTTTTGATACAACTTCTTCATCTTAGAATAAAAACACTCAGATCCAACAACCAAAATGCATTTTAGAATAAAAACATATTTCATCAAAGATTTAGCCGTTCAACATTTTATAATAAAAACATATATCATCTTAAAAACACTCAGATCCAACAACCAAAATGCAATGCTGCAAAACTTCACTTTTCTTTACAACCAAACCTCCTAAGCCAAACCATAAAAGACCTTCAAAGATTTAGAAGCACAAGCAACAAATTTCCACCATTTTCAACAAAACAACAACACCTTTCCCTTTCGAACCAACACCCTCACCCGAATCAAGACCCGACTCGGTTCCACTGCGCGCCCCACTCTTGTTCGGCGTGATGGACCGACCCGACCACATTCTTTGTGGCGTAAACATCACCACCGAAACGAAACCCTCAACTTAACAACAACAACAAAAATTTGAATCACGAATTCATCCCATACCCAATTTGTGTCAACGTAGAAGAAGCATCCAATGAAGAAAGAATGATATGAGAGAAGTGATTAGAGATGTGTTTTTGATTTTTTTTTCTTTTAGGGTTCATGATGTTGAAACCCAGATTGAAGAAGATAAACATCACACCAAGAAAAAGAAAAAGAATAATAATAATATGACTTAGCTTGCCACGCCTATGACTCAGCGCCATCTCAGATGCCAGCATGGAAAAGTTGACGCCGTTAGCAAGAATTGAACGGAAAGGACTAATGTGGTCCTTTTTGAACAATTAAAGGACCACTTTGACACTTTTTAAAGATAAAGGACCATAATGGACCTTGGGGTATAGTTAAGGAACCAAAAAGGATATTTTGCCTTAATTGTACTATCATTCATCTTGACCAAAAAACATAAAATGTTGAAGACAAAAACTGAGTTGAGGAAGGTACCTGGTTGGATGAGATTGGTGAAGTGAAGTAGATTAAGAATGAGCAAAGACTCTAATCAAAGCACTGCAATTGATCTGATTGATAATCTCAGGATATAAGAGATGAAGGCATATCTTAATAAGGGAATATAAATAAGTTGGAAAACCAAGGATTGCAAAAAGTTTCCAAAACGATAAATTCCTCCTACTTATATAGGCGAAGGCAGCTAAATGATATGTATCAGCTAAGGAAATGGGTTAAGATATCAACAACCATATTTCTCCTTGGGAATACATGCAAACTCAAGTGCAATCAAGTGCACGATAAGCCTCTTCATACCCTAACTTATTGCGTCAGCACACGTGTCAGAAGTAGGCTATGAAATGTTTCATTGATGGAACCACATTTAATGTGCTTGTTTCCTACTACTTTTTCAACTGACTTCAAATGTTTCAATTCTAGCCCACACCAAACAACATCCTGGAGGCCGACCATATCACTAAAGGCTTCTTTGGCTCACTATGCGCCCGAATAAGCCTTGGGGAAAACTCTTCTTGGCCAGCCAAAGCCCCAAATAACTAAGACACAATTCTCCTCAAGTCCACTCTACTTGAACCAAGATATAAAAGTCAGTTCACAAGGAAAGTAAGGTACACTCTCTGAATTATAGTAATTTTGCTACCAAAGCCTCAACTTCTTCCATGCACTCTTCACCATTCTTAAGCAATTTAATATCAACAACTATCCTCCTAAGATTAAGTGCGCCACTAATGTTTTTTTGGCAACCTTTGTGTCTTGTTCGACTCTAGTGCAACATTGATGACATGGATTGAGGGACCCCTTCTCTTTGTTCTTATGGGGTATGTATTTAGAAATGATATGATTGAATATACGGATAACTTCTCTTCCTTTATTGGTTAAGTAAATGCTTATCAAGTTGAGCTTACAACTACTATGTTGGCTATATATTGAATTGGCTTATGAGAGAAAATGAAAGAAAATTTGGTTGGAACCAGATTCAATGATGGTTATGATGCTTTCGCTAATGCTTCTATGTAGAGCTATCAAAATGGAATACCTTGTCCTAAATGGGCCCTGGACTATTTAGGGTTGTGCTAAAAAGGCCCACTGTAATATGGGCTCGAGATTTATTACCCGAGCCTGACCCTAAATGGACTTCGGGCTACCTTGCCCTAAACGAGCATTTTTACTTAAAAAACTTAAAATAAAAGCTCCATAATATTCATTATAAATAAAATTAAAAATTATATTGTTTGAAACATAATATATTTTTAAATACTATATTATCTCTTATAAATACTATAATGTGTTTTTAAATACAATATATGTCTAAATTGTATAAAATAATTGTTGAATACTTAACATTAGAGAAAAACTAATATAATACGGTGAAAGAATATTGATTATATTAATGTATAATATTTAAAAGAGAAAGATTGAATAAAATAGAGATAAAGTTTAGTGAAGTGAGAAAAATCCATGTGCTATTTTGAAGTAAGACAATATAAATATTAGGCTAAATTACCTCTAGGGTCCTTTAAGTTATAAAATTATAACAAGTTAGTCCTTTATGTTTTTTTCGCTACAAGTTGGTCCTTTATGTTAACTAACATCTGCAACATTGACCCTATTCACAAAATTTGTTCCAAAAAAGCTGAGTTGATACAAACGGCGCTGATGTGTCACTTAACGTTGCTGACATGGAAGTTTTTATGGTAACTTAGTTAGTTAGAAATTAATTAATACAATATTTTTAAAAAAATTGAAGGGACCACGGGCCCCATAGTCTTGCACTATCTCTCCAACTCACAGTTAGATATCATTGTCTGTTTGTGTCAATTATATAAACACTAAAATCAAATGTAAAGAAAATGATGTGGGACATCAACAAGAAGGAAACAACACAACACAACACAACAACAAACAACATCAACAAGAAGGTTTCGTGAAGTTCCCCATCCCAAATCTAAAGATTTCATGCCTACATTTCCTGCTCAACATGATAAAGAAAGCTGACATAATAAGATATTACTTTAACAAGTGCATTTATAATTTTATTTGTTTATTTGATATTTACATATGCTTTTACATTGCATTAGGAGAATGTGAAAAATGATGAAGAGTCCACATCCGTTAGAGAAGCACCAGGAGGATTTACAGCTAGGGGAATCAGGATCCAGTAGTGTTTTTGGTTAACAGTGGTGCAATCTATAGTTTTGGTCTTGATAGTCATTTTAAAATGTTGACTGTTTGCATGCTTAAGGTGAGAGTATGCACCAGATGGATGTTCCATAGACTATAACTTGTGTTGTTTTTATCAGGAACTTGTTTTGTTTGGGTTGAGATATGCATTCTTTGCCTCCTGGGAGACAGATTTATTTCAGGTTAACCTTCTTTGTTGATCATCTTATAGAAATGAAAACGGGACACAACTGGTTGTTTAAGGTGTCGTAAAATTGCCTTCTAAAACTAGGAATAATCCATTTATGTCGAAACTTGTATGTAACATATTTTCATTCACCTACTGTAAACAATTTAAATCTGGTAGAGTATTCAAGTCATGACTATGAGTTACATATTCTAGACTTCCAAGATTTTAGAACCAACTGTCACTTGGTTTGGATTGCAACTGCTGAAAGTTCAATGTAAATTACAAATGAGTATTGTTTCAAGGGAATATCTTGTTTAGAACAAAATTTTGTTTCAAAAGGAATATCTTGTTTAAAAGAGAATATCTTGTTTCAAGGGACTATTTTGCTACCCTTTTATTTTATTGTTGAAGTTTCTTGAATTTAAGTGGGTGAGAACAAATGTTGTCAGCATATATTCGATGGTGATGCAAAAGAAATGAAACTGAAATTCCACTTCCTCAAATAAAGCACAACTTACTCATCATTTCCAAGTCATCAAATATGAGTACAACACATCAGAATAATACAAAGCAAGAATGCCAAAGGATAAGGATTTTAGCGATGGGTAATCCTTAAGAAGCCACTAGTTTGACAATAGTTATGTCTAGGTGCAACTCTCAACTATCAGCTCAACTAAAAACGAGATGCTATCTAGTTATGCCTTCTTGTTGATGTTGTTTGTTGTTGTGCTATGTTGTTTCCTTCTTGTTGATGTCCCACATTGCTTTTTTACACTTGATTTTAGTGTTTATATAATTGACACAAACACACAATGGTATTTAATTGTAAGTTGGAGAGATGGTGCAAGACTATGGGGCCATGTTCCATTCAAATTTTTTTAAAAAATTGTGTTAATTAATTTCTAACTAACTAAGTTAATTTAAAAAATTTCATGTCAGCAACGTTAAGTGACACATCAGTACCATTTGTACCAACTCAACTTTTTTGAAACAGATTTTTTGAATAGGGTCAATGTTGCACACATTAGTTAACATAAATGACCAACATGTAGCGAAAAAAACATAAAGGACTAACTTGTTATAATTAAATAGATTAAAGGTGTAACACCCCATAATTTCCATTATTTAATTTAATTGGAATTTAAATTGATTATTTGGGTTAACTGACATTTAAGTGAATTATTGGAGAAATTATGAAAATATGGTGAATGGGCCGGTGTGACAATTAGTAGAAAGGGAGGTGTTAGTTACTAAGCCTTTTTCTAAAGTGGAATTCCATTTTTCATAAAAGAAGGAAAATAAGGAGATTGGAAAATAGAAAGCAAAAAGAGAGAAAAGAGAAGGAGAAGAGAAGAACGTGAAAGAGCTTTGGAAGAGGAAGAGGAAGAACCAAGAACTTTTGCTAAGGTAAGGGGAGACTCTTCCGATTATCATCTATTATGTATTTATGAATGATAGAATTGAGTATGTATGTTATTTATCTCGATTGGATGTATGTTAGGTTTTGGGGTTTTAGGATAAATGGTGTAGATTGGATGCAATTGATGAATTAGAATGATTATGAATCATGTTGATGTTAAATAACCCCTAAGTAGGGTAGAAATGTGTTAGAAAATGTGAATTGACTCTGTTTTGAAATGTTATAATGGTTTTGGTACGAATTGGTTTGGATTGGAGAAGAGGAAGTGCTGTCAAAATAGTGATTTTTTGCTACTGGGTACGCTGTAACCGGGTAACAGCCCTGCTGTAACCGATTACAGGGTGGGAAAATAGAGAAACTGGGAGTTTTTGAGTGCTGTAACCGGGTAACAGCCCTGTTGTAACCGATTACAGCAGAGTTTGAATAATAGCGAATGCAGTGTCGGTAACGTGTAACTGGGTAACAGCCCTCCTGTAACCCGTTACACCTGATAACTTTTCAAAAATTTATTTTCTTAAATAATTCATAACTTTTGAACCGTAACTCCGTTTGGGTCCCCGTTCGAAGCGTTAGAAAGCTAACGAAATGCTCTTTGTGATGAAAATAAATTGATTAGAACTAGATGATTTAATTATTACATGATTGTGAAAATGACATGTAATTGTATATGTGTATGTCATGGATTAATGTTATTTAAGAACAAAATGTATTGGTATTGTGTACTATGTGCTAATTGTGATACATGGAATTGATGAATGCTAATTTCTATGCATTATTGTGATTGTTACATGATGAATGTATGTTGTACAAGTGGTGGATAATTCAATATGTTGAATTATGGTGTTATGCTTAAATATTAAGATTATATGGATCATTCTTATTTGCATATGTTTTTGGTAATTGTATGTATACATGAGGCTTAAATTCATCAAATGTAGATGTTGTTTTTGGTGGTTGTTGAAGATGACATTGATTGTCTTGTATGAAATATGTCAATTGTGATTGATAAAATCTAGGTGAATGATATTGATGTTATGTCGGTGTGTTTATATATTGTGTGCATATATTGATGAATATGACAATGTGGTAATATGGTGATGAATGGTTTGTTTTGAATGATGTTGTGACATGTACATACTTTATTGGTGATGATAATGGTGAGTTGAGATGAGACGATGTGATTCATCGGATCGGTGATGTTATAAGTATGTGACATGTGTGCATTCATTCATAAATCATATGGTGGCTGAATCCAGAAGATGTGTTGGATCAGTGAGGGCATAATTCCCATTGTGTGGAATTTGTGCCGGTTGGGCCGTATCTTGAAGATGTTGGATCGGTCGGGTGGATTAATCTCACGTTTGGTACCACATGCATAGTGTTAGTACATTGCATATGCATATTGTTATAACATGATTGGATGATTTCCAGTGTTATATTTTGGTGATGTGCTTGTTGTTGTCGTGATGTGATTGATTATATTTGGTATGGTTGACGAATGTTTGTGGCAATTTGTATATATTGCAATTGGGTGAATAATATGCGTATGATGTTTTATTGTTTATGAACTCATAACATTTGTTAATTGTGAGTGAGACTCACCCTTACTGTTGACATTTTTCAGATTGAGGAGTAGCGACTATTGAGCTTGGTAAGGATAGCTTATAGGCTAGTCCGTTAGTCATAGCGTCGGTGTCATGCTCTTAATTGTAACACTGGGGAACGTTTGTTTTAGAGTTGTTTGATAACTCTTAATTTTGTTTTGTTGTATAAATTTTGTTAAGTTTTGGAGATTGATAAACGATGGTTTAATATTATTCAACTTATGAATCTTATTCCTGTTTCGGTGAATGTTATTTATTGAGTTACTCGAGATAGCATGACACGTATTTTCTTAAATATGGTTTTTCAAAGAATTGTAGCATCCTTTTTACATGTTACTCTGAATTATTTAATATATTCCGTGGGAGTTTAGAAGGGTGTTACAAAAGGACCCTAGAGGTAATTTAGCCTAAATATTAATATATATTTTTTAAAATTTATAATTATACGGGTCCAATGGGCTACCCACGACCCATATGGAATAATCCTAATAGATAATAGATTTTTCAAGGCTGAGTTAAAAAGTCCTGAAAAATATAAACTCTAATTTTAAGACTCAAACCCTATGATTTTTCGAACCTGACGGGCCAACCCATATAAACTAGCCCATTTTGACAGCTATACTTCTATCTATGGTCTCTTGCAGGGCCGGTCTCGATATTTTAGAGGCCCTGGCCAATTAACAAAAATATAATTTAAAAACTCATATATTTAAATTATAAATTATATCAACAAAATCAAAATTAATCATCTATACATGTAATTAAGATGCAATATCAAATAAATATTTAGTAGCAGGATTGTCTCAAACAATTTGAACAACATGTTTTAATTTTAAAAATATAAGTGTTTAATAGTTTATATTTATTAAATTTATTAATTTAATTCTTGTTCAAAAATCTTTTAAATTTATTAATTTAATTATATATATTTAATCGTAATAATTTATTTAAAAATAATATTAATATTTAAATTAATATTAATGAAATTTTAATATAATTATAAAGTAACATTTAACACACCTCCAATGGTTTAATTTTAATATTATAAAATATGGCAGTTTTATAAAAACAATTGTAATTTGTAAAAAAGTTAACATATGTTTGTACACACCATTAAACAATTGCAAAAAGTTAATGCTACTAGTATGAACTCGAACACACACCATGCTAATTCAGCCAAATATTTAAAGCCAACGTCCACTACGCTATAGTTGCATTTGTAAAATATTTAGCAACAATTATATATATATATATATATATATATATATATATATATATATATATATATATATATATATATATATATATATATATATATATATAATAGTCAATTTATAATTTCTAAAACCCAGCTCCAAAAAATATGGGGCTCCATTTTTTATGAGATCCTGGACTGTGAGCCTGCTTGCTCTGGCCAGGGCCGACCCTACCCTGGTCATTGCATGTAAACTAGATGGTTGAATTGGATTTTCATCTCTCAATCAATGGAGTTTATAATAACTTTCATATATAGAGAAATGGTCCCTTGGTGCATATAGACTAGATAGTTGAATTGGATTTTCATCTCTAAATCAATGGAGTTTATAATAACTCACATATATAGAGAAATGGTCCCTTGGTGCATATAAACTAGATGGTTGAATTGTATTTTCATCTCTCCATCAGTGGAGTTTATAATAACTCACAACACTTATGTTAATACTCTTGTTAGTTTTGGTCATCCATCAAAAAAAATTATTTAATTTGATTTTATTAATGATATCAAAAGATTTCTTGTATAACAAGTTAGACTTACCTAGGTTGTTAGTCTTAGTGAGTTTTGATTTGGTCCCATCTTTTGTTTGTTCATCTCTTTTTCTATATATCGGTCTTGTCTTTGCCTGAAAATATAAGATAAAATAGAGAACAATATTTAATTTAGTAACAAAATAATACATTCCAAACTAACTCAATTACACAAATGATCGAGTGTTAGGTGTCTTAAGTATGTAGGTAGTTAAAGTTAGAACCTGGTTTGTATGTATAAGCATCAACTAGTAAGATATATACATCAATTGTTGAAATGAATTTCAGTTATTCATGAAATTTATATTTATAGTTGCATGAAGGTGATACCCCATTTATGAAAAGGTGCATTTTAATGAGTGTGTAAAATAATACTAAGCACTTTGATTAATAAAGAAATAATAGAATAAAACAAAACATATTATCTGGTTTCGTAATGGCATACGTATATACAGAAACATTATCTTAAACTAAATCCATAAACAAACAATATTATTGTTGAAGACATTGACTAGATTGGGTTGATAACTGTGTATATGATATGAGATATTTATGAATAGGTTCTTTCCATTTTGTACGCATTATCAATGCCATTTTTTATTTGTTCTGGTTCCTTCTTGATATAGCAATCAATTATCTTTTTAGTATACATATATGTTCAATCAAACTAAAAATAGGATACTATATGCATTGGATAATACTCCCTCTGGTCTCATTTATAAGCAAAAATTTAATTTTTAGATTCATTCAACAATCAATGTATTTAGTCTATTATTAGACTAAATACATTGATTGTTGAATGAATCTAAAAATTAAATGTTTGCTTATAATTGAGACCGGAGGGAGTATATTTTATTTGCACTTTATGATAAAAAGGGAGGGTTATCTGCCGACAGACAGGGCATCACTCAACTTGACCACTCTATTTGCCAGGGTGTCTCTACTACAGGTGTATCTAATTTAATTATATTGTCATGATTGTTAAATAAATACATACTAAATATATATTAAAGAAGTATTTATTAAATGTGAACTAAATGTATATTAAAGAAATTTATATACTTTAATTTATTAATGTAGACAAAATAGAAGGTTGGTGAATGTTAAGATTATTTAAAAAATTATTAAAAAGTTATAGTAAACAATGTTTTTTAAGTGAAGATATTGTTGATCACGAAAAAGAATATGTAACATTTATATTTGGTCACAAATAATTTTTTTTTTTTGTATAAAATATATATTCATTTTGATGTATTTAGCGTGTTTAAGTGGAACTAAAATTTTGAAAAGACACACATCTTATGTGATCATAAAAGACTAATGTGGTATTATTTGAATTTATAGAGCGATTTCTTTAGCAAGCATACATACTTAGGGTATTAGGAATATAAAAAAAAACTAGGAGATTAGTGCATTTAAAGAAGCTCATCAAGATTTTCATGAAAAAAGTGTTTTTTCATATCTACTTTATGAAGATATTAATATTTATGTAAAACAATGTTTAGTATAGTTGATTTAACTATCTGAATAAAAAACACATTATTTATTGTTGTACACGGGTCAAAAACGAAAATAAAAACATATTATAGGGAAGCGACACTCGAGTGGTATTGTCAGGACTCTATAATATTCTAACCAGCCGATTATCAATTGTTCGAAAAATAACAAATATAGAGAAAAAAGAGGAACAAAATAACAACACAAGAGATTAACGTGAAAATTTCAAAACCGAAGAAAAAATCACGACCGTTGTCAATATACAACCAGAGAATAACACTATGTGAAAAATGTTACAACACATAACATACCCTCAACTAACTCACGGCCCCCAATACACCCACACCCTCCAAAACAAATATTTAACTACACAAGAGCATAAGAGAATAAAGAAAGTCAAATACAAGCTTAAAGTGCTTTTGACTGGTGCATCTTGTAACAAAGAACTTGAACCTTTATATAGTCTTCAACATATATATTTTCAACCAAACCCAACAATCTCCACCTTAATTAAAAATAATACATTAACTTTCATTGTCTTTACCGACAATCATACTCCACCATAAAGAGTATCAACATGTATATTTTTAATCAATCTTAACGATCTCCACCTTGATTAAAAATAATACAACTTTCATTGTCTTCACCGACAATCATACTCCACCATAAAGAGTATAGTCACTTGAAGCTACACCACTCCAAGAATTTTCACACTGTCTTCACCAACAATCATAGTTTTAAAAACTATCATACTCTCTCATGAAAAATATATTTCACTTGAAGCTAAACTACTCCAAAAATTTCACATTGTCATCACCGACATTAATATAATTTATGGTGAAGAATAAATTTTACTTGAAGTTAAACCACTCCAAGAATTTCACATGCCGAAAATGAGGTTGAAAACTTATGGTGTAACTTCCTTGTTGGCAGGAAGCTCTTCAACCACCGACATAATCTTGCACCTTGTGTGATCTTGATTTTATCAACGCATCTTTTACTTCAACTTTTCACAAGTCAAAAAAAAAATTCTTCCATCAATTTTCTCTAACCCAAACTGCACAGCAGAACTCGTGACTGCAGCTCAACAACTCTTTCACAACACCACCATTCTTTTCTAATGTGGAAGATCAGAAAAAGCTGCAACCACAGAGTATACTCACAACTCTTATCCCCAAATTGAACCAGGAGCTCTGATACCAGTTGTTGGGAAAATAACAAACATAGAGAAAAAGAGGAACAAAATAACTACACAAGAGATTAACGTGGAAACTCCAAAATCGGAGAAAAAATCACGAGTGTTGTCAATAGACAACCAGAGAATAACACTATGTGAAAATTGTTACAACACATAACATACCCTCAACTAACCCACGACCCCAGTACACTCACACCCTCCAAAATAAATATTTAACTATATCTCACAACACTCTAACACAAGAGCATAAGAGAATAAAGAAATTCAAATACAAGCTTAAAGTGTTTTTTACTAGTGATTCTTATAATAAAGAAATTCAAAGCGTGTCAATTCATGTCCTTTCCACTTGATTCTCACTAGGCTACAATGAAACGAATTCTTCATTAGTTAAGGGAACATCAACACATGGATGAATTGTTACTTGCTTTAGCTATGCATCCTCTGAAGTTCTCTCTAGTGCCTACAACGACTCAGACTGGGTAAGCGACTTTGATGATCGTCGCTTAACTTATGGATCACGAGTGTTCTTTGGTCTCAATCTGGTAGCATGGAACTCGAAGAAACAAGTCTTATAGCATGATCAAACACATAAGTGAAATATCGGGTTTTGACGCACACTACTGCATAATTATTATGGATTGACCCCCCCGCTCAAGATGCTTGCACACCTTAGCCCAAGCCACAATAAATAACTTAGACCTCATAATATCCCCAAACCAAATAATTTTTTTAATGCTTTTCTCTGGTTCTTTAATCAGAGATTTAGGCCAAGAGTATATGACAAAGCTATCGATATTCAATGTTAAGTTTACAAATTGATTTTCTTTTACCACATTCTGTAGTTTCTTTTTTCCGTACATGGTACGTCTTAATAGCAAGAAAATTCACCTTTTATATTATTCATTTCATCTTAAATTATATTATACGAGTATCTTTTTAATCTTACACAAACTAAAAAATTTCCTGTTATATGAAAAAAAAAATTAACAAAAAATATTTTTACCAATAATATAAATAAAATTAGGGTTAAATATGTTTAAAGTCTCTTTAAAATTAATTATTTTTACTTTTCGTCACTCTACAAAATTTCATTAAATAATCGTCAATCTAAAGTTAGAAATTTTAGTTTTTGGTCTCTCATACAATTTAGTGACTGTATTAACGACAATTTTCAACTTAGCGACTGAATTAGCGATGTTTAGACAGTCGTGACAAAAAATAAAAATTTCTAATTTTAGGACGATTTTTTAACAAAATTTTTTAGAAAGACAAATAATAAAAATATCAAACTTTAAAAGGACTTTAAATACTCCCTCCGTCTCATAATAAGTGTCTCATTTGCACTTTTTTTATGTCTCAAAATAAATGTCTCTTTAGAAAACCAATGCAACATTTATTAATTTTTTCCACTACTATACCCCTATTTATTAACTTTCACGTTTTTCAACTACTCTACTACCTATGAGAAATAAGGGTACTTTAGTAAATGATATTAACTTTATCATTAAAACCAACACATCCAATCATTTTCTTAAGAACCGCGCAAAACTCAAATATGACACTTATTATGAAACGGAGGGAGTATATTTAACCCATAAAATTAAACACTTAAAAATAAAATAATAAATAATAAATAATATAATAATTAGAGAAATATTAATTTCACAAATATTATAAACATCATATAATTTAAAAAATTCATTATTAAAATGTCATATTTAGTACATAAAACAATGATTATTTCTTAGACTTTTTTTTTATTTGGTAAGATTATTTCTTAGACTTTTTTTTATTTGGTAAGATTATTTCTTAGACCTATTTGATAGCAATCTTATTTAGGTATGGAAGGGAATATATGCTATTTATTGCATGGAATGGAAATGGCAGAGAGCTGATAACACTAACAGTGAACAAGAAATCCAAAATCTTTCACATAAATAGCCTTATCCTATGTGTTGGATTCGACTGACTTGCAGATACATCAACTCACATCTCTGTATTGTGGTTCTGACTTCTGCGTCAAAGCATGGAGTTTGGATAAGACGAGAGCTAAGACAAAACAAACACTCTATCCGGGTGGTGGTAAAACGGGTCTGATCTGTTAGACATATCTGTTTTGCCGTCATTTTTTTTTTATGACAGATCAATGTTTTAGGCCTGCAGTCTCAACTATGACCGTCTCAGTTCAATTTTTTTGTAAACTTTGAAATGTAGGCTTAAACGGAACGGACATGCCCGTTTGTCACTCTTAATTCTAATATTCATAAACAATAAATAATGTGAATTTTATCAATTATAATTCAACAAAATCCAATAAGACAAAATTTCCTATAATTACTATAATATTAACATATTTAAAAAAATATTTTCGTTTTATTTCTTTAACGACCCATGGATACTTAAATACATATTTGGAGAGAAAAACATGATAATTTCTATTCAAATTAGAGATTTCCCATAGAACATCTTACAATTTAACCACTAAATTATAATAAAGAGACCATTTTTTTTGTTTTGATTTATTTCAATCAACAAATTTAGGTGAAAAAAAGTTATTTATATTTTAAATTTGAAAATAAATATAATTTAGAAACAATTTTTTTTAATAAATTCAACCAATTTTGTTAAAGAATAAAACAACGAGGACTTGTATGAAAACTAAACCGGACAAAATGGTGACTGGTATTCGATGTTGAAACACTAACACTATTCTCTATTGCAAAAGAAAATGAATGAGAAAAGAAAAGATTTTTTTTGCATGGTGAAGAATACCCGCAAATTTATCACTTTAATGCTTAAGTCAATATTTAAAAGAGATGAAAATGTTATAATTATAAATAAGTGAATACTTGAGTGATGGTTAAAATCGCCCCAATTGATCTAGCCTAGATTGTAGTGGATTGTTGGATGCAAAACAATGGTAAAGATGAGAACGAGAGTCATGCTCCTATGTGATGTCTCACAATGGAGGTTCACATGTATGCTAATTAACAATAAATTTGACTTAATTGGATCGATTTTATTCAACCTTTAGCCAGGCCGAATAAACACTAAGGATGTGTGATTGATTTAGGAGAAGTAAGGAATAGAGAGAATTAGGGAAGATGTATTGAATTTTTGTTGATTGATTTCAAAGAGTTAAAGAAGAGAGAAGAAAAAAAAGTGAGACCCACCACTTTTTATAATCTTATAAAAAAAACTTTTTAAAAGAGAGAAGAAATAGAGGATCAATGTTATTTTGTTATTTATTTTACATATTTTTTTATTAATTTAATAATTTTAAAGATATTTTTTATATTTTTAAAAAGTATTTTTTTTCTTTTTTTTTTCTTATTTTTTTTCCATATCAAACAATATCTGAAGTTTTATTTATTTCTCATATTTTCTCTCTTCTCATACTCTCGTCTATTTCTATCTTTTTCATTTTTCTTTACAATAAATTACATCCTAAAAAAAGACATTTAACTTTGAAGTCATGGTTCAATGACAACAAATATTGTTTAGTTTAGCGGTTAAAATTTCACCTCTTAAAAATAAATAAATAAATAAGATGTCAACAATTCGAATATGCACCTATATAGTAAGATGTTCGTACATATCTATCAATTCGATTGGAAACTAGTGCTTCATTATATAAAAGTCAAAATAATGTAAGATCTTTTTAATAGAAGACAAATAGTGATAGTTCAAACAAAATTTAAAATGAATAATACATCATAAATAAGTTTATTAAGAGAGTAACTCTACTCATGTGTAGGGAACAAATATGTCCTCCCTCAATTTCCACAAACAAACTGATAATGACATTGCTGATTCATCATAACTCATGTATCCCAATGAATTCACACACAAGTTTTCATCATCACAGCCTTTTGAGTCAAATCTATCTTCTTATAACTTGTTAGGATCCACAAACACATTGTCCCCTTCATATAATAGTGAAGCCACACAAGTAACTCTTGTGAACAATGATTATCCAATGCTCACGTGTACCCATGTTTGACACAATAAATCTAAAATTTTCCTAACACACACTGAATCTCGTTCAGTCAAACAAGCATTGTCTCAAGTTCATTGGTTTGAAGTTATGAAAGCTGAATATGACTCCCTTATGCATAATGGCACTTGGAAACTCACAACTCTACCTCTAAATTGACAAATAATTGGCTCTAAATAGATTTTCAACGTCAAAGAAAACCCTAATGGCAGTGTAAACAAGTATAAGGCACACTTAGTCGCAAAAGGATTTCTTCAACAATAGGGTTTCGATTTCCATGAGACTTTTTCACCAGTGGTGAACCCCACAACAATTTGAGTAATATTGAATTTGGCTCTCACTTACAATTGGGAAATCCAACAAGTTATCATCAATAATGCATTCCTCAATGAAGAGTTGCATGAAGAATTCTACATGCAACAACCCCTGGCTTTGTGGCTTCAAACTCAGAGATAATCTTCAAGCTCAATAAAGTCATCTATGGTCTCAAGTAAGCTCCACCTGCATGGAATGAAAAAGTGCATCAAGCATTGGTTCACTTTGTTTTTCTATTGAGTAAATGTGATAATTCAATGTTTATTTACAATCATCATAATGTTACCTTATATGCCATTGTCTATGTTGACGATATCCTCTCTTCCTCCAAACTAATACATGATTTTATCAACAAACTCCACACAAAGTTTACACTCAATAAGCTAGGCGTCCATAAATACTTACTTGGTATCGAAGTTTATCATCAGGCCAATGACACTCTACTACTTACACACAAAAAATACATTCATGACTTATTGTCTAAAGTAAATATGGTGGAAGTAAAGGGTAGGGAAACTCCTATGTTCAGTTAATGCAAGCTGAGCAAAAATGGCATTGATGTCATAAGCAATTCTCTTGTATACCGTTCCCCAATTTGGGCATTACAATGCTTAACCCTCACTAATCTAACATTGGTTTCTCAATAAACAAAGTGTGCCAATTCATGTCCTTGCCACTTGATTCTCACCAAGCTATAGTGAAACGAATTCTTCGTTACTTAAGTGGCATGTCAAAACATGGATTTCTACTTGCTCCAACTATGCATCCTCTGAAGTTCTCTATACGTGCCTACAACGACTCAGACTGGGCAAGCGACCTTGATGATCATTGCTAAACTTTTAGATCATGAGTGTTCTTTGGTCTCAATCTAGTAACATTGTGCTCGAAGAAACAAATCTTATATCACGCACATAAGCGGAATATCGGGTTTTGACACACACTACTGCATGATTATTATGGATTGAATTGTTTCTTTCTAAGCTACAAATTGAGTACCATGTGATAATCTTAGTGCAGTGATGCTTTCTCATAACTCGATACTTCATGCGAGGACCAACAAAATATTTATAGATAATGTATTTTTTTGTTACTAAAATTAATATTTTATTTGTTAAAATTAAAAAGTTTGCGCCAAGAAGAAAATTCATGAGGACAAAATCAATGTACTCTATAACTATTAATGAAAGATACTACGATACTATCTAATATATCCTTTCATATTCAATTCAATTACATTTCAAAAAGGACAATTAAGTCTTTTACAAATGAAGTAGTTATATACTTTTAAGTTTTAACTTTCATCCATGCAATGCAATGGTAAACGCCACTTAAATTTTTTTTCTCATTTCAAATACATTTTCCCCTCCTTTTAGATTTTTGTTTCACTACTCACTTGAAAAATTATTTTCCATCTTATGAGTCACTTTTATACTTACTGATTATTATTTAAAAAAGTAATTAATCTAAACTTTTAAATAAAATTAATAATTTATTTTATCAAATTGGATATTATTCAATAGTCGTCAAACAATTAACTTTTTATCTCACAAGACACTAAAAATAAAATATCTATTTTATTTTAATTAACACTTGCTTGTATTTAAGATACAAAATTCTTATTTTAAAATCAACGGACGCACCTTAAATCACCTCATCCTTCGTAAATAAAGCAGTCACTCCGTTTTTGCCAAATATTGGTTCTGAGATGCATCTCCAAAAAATTTCGAGGGTGCATTCGAAATGCTTCTCCAGAAACACCCATAACCTCAATTGCTACACTTTTTTTTTATTGAAATTAGCATTGTTTCCAGAGACTCTCTGTTGATTTTGACCAATATTAGAGTCAAGGGAATTGTATCATCGCATTCAGGCCCTTGCACTCCTGCATTTCCGGCATTTAAGTGACCTAGCGTAAAAAACTCAATTTTCTGGAAAAAAGACTCTAAATTGAAATTTTACCGTGTCATTTCATCAGAAAAATAATGGATCAAAATCCCTTATTTGGAGACAAAAAATGGAGACGACTCTAAAAACCCTAAATTCCTTATTTTTTTTTTCTATTTTATTTGATTTATTTTTTTTCTTCATATTTTCAAAAAAATCTGAAAATTTTGGAGACTCTTACTTTGATTTTTAATTATATTTTCAAATTTTTATATTTTTATTTTAATCGTTTTTCTATTTTTCAGTTATTTTCCCTAATATGAACTTTGTTGAAATTTGCATATTTGTTCAATTGCTGATGCATGAATACTAGGTCTGCTTATCCGGCTACACTCAATATTGAGTTAAAAAAATACAACAGGAATTTTTTTCAGATATGTATATTCGAAAACACTTTTTTTTTTTATAAAAAATAGAATTCTTTTTTTTTTTTTTATAAAAAATAGAATTCATCACATATCTGAAATTAAGTATACTAGAGGCGACTCGCTCGTTTGCGTTCAATTTCATGAAAATGCATCTTCAAAAATTGAAAGTATTTTTGAATTTTTATCAAGGATTAAAAAAAATATATAAAAATGAGAAAAAAAATTACTTAAAAAACAAATTGGAAAAATGTGTGTCCAAATTGACCAAATTAAAATCAAGAATATTTCACTTTTGCAATGGGGGTAAGGTAAAGGGGGGAAAGTTCTATTTTTAAACTTTGACAACCAAATTTGTGGATTGTAAAACTTAAGAGGCCCAAATTTATAAAATTGTTTTAAGTTTATTTCACTAATTTAAATGTTGTCAATCTGAAAATTATAAATTTCCATTCCTTAAAATCTTCATTTGAGAACGAGTTATTATGAGAATAAAATGAAATGTTCACCTTCATGAATGAGTTATGTGACATTTAATATCATAGTTTATTCATTACCAAAAAAAAAACACACTTTTAACGTTGCTATCTACTATTTATATATAAGCAATGCAGAAGAACTGTGTTGTCTGATTCTGATCTAATTTTATATTCTTCTACTAGATATAATATTCATTCTTAAATGTTAATTAAAAATATTTATCAAACATCTTTTTTTTTTTAAACATAATAATAATAATAATAATATTAATAATGATAATATTAATTTTAAAAATAATAATAACGCATAATGTTGATGGTATTACTACTAATATTATTAAAATTGAAATTTTAAAACTAAATATCCAAAATAATAAAAAAAAATACTCAAATTCATTTCAAATTAAATTTCTAAAAGTTCCAGGTTACTTTATTTTAATTAAATATTTTCTGAAAATTATTTTCTTGGTTCCTATGTTTTTTTTTCTTTCGCTTTTTTAACAACTTAGGAGTTAATAAGTTTTTATTGCTACAAATTTCCTATTTTTTTAAATAAGTTCAAATAATAACAAAATAACTAAATAACTAATATGATAACCAATCATAAAAAAAACAAATTCCTATATCCATGTAGGTGTGTGTCTCATTCTAATTATTATTATAAAATTGAAAATACTATGAACATAAATATATCATATAATTTAGTTCCGTAGTTATTAAAAAAATAATTTTTAATTATGAAAATTAAGATTAATTTTGATAAACATTATATATATATATATATATATATATATATATATATATATATATATAATTTTCTAATTTATAATAATTAATTATAAAATTTTGTATACATTTTGATAATAAATTTTTGTTTTTAAATTATATAAAAATAAAATGTTAGTGCAATAATTAGAGACTCTTTCATCTAAACAATTCTCTTATCTAAATGGAAGATACTGTTTTTATTTTAAGTGATTTGTTTGTACTTTTTTTATAATATTTGCTCCTTTTAAGCTAACTAATCAGTTTCAATTATTAACATGTATAAATCTTTTACTTCTTTATTTTATAAATTTGGATGTTAAATTTG
Source organism: Vicia villosa (assembly GCF_029867415.1). Classification (NCBI taxonomy): domain Eukaryota; kingdom Viridiplantae; phylum Streptophyta; class Magnoliopsida; order Fabales; family Fabaceae; genus Vicia; species Vicia villosa. Next base: position 195,249,092 of record NC_081183.1, on the reverse strand, counting down.
TTCAGTTTAATTCTTTTTTATTTTCTACTATCAATCCATTTAAATGAATAAATATTTCATTTTTAGTATAAAAAGAATGTTTTTCTCCTAAATTTAAAACAAAAAACGGGTATTACATTTCTTACCACAGATAAATATAAGTATGCACTCCTTCATATATCGCTTTAACTTATATTCAATTTTGATTATTATTAAAATTCAAAGATTTAAAAGGAGACTTTCGAAAAAGGTGCATTGTATTATTGGGAAAGGACAAATGTAATTCAAAGATGATTAGTAAGATGGTCAACATAACAATTTTGAAGATGGAGTAAAGAAAATCTCTTCAGTACAATCTTGGGATGATTACAAGATTATTAAATAGTAATAGGTGTTAACGCGCTCATATGTGTCAACAATCATTCTTTTATCTTCATGTTTAAACAAGGTCCACTTTTTATGATTCTAATTGTAATCTCTAATATTTCTTCTCACAATACTTCATATAACAGAGCAAATCCTTCTTAGATACATCTAATTTCATTTGTAAATAAAAAACTAATTATTGATCCCTCTTATTAAAAAGAAAACAATCTATTCACTGAATTCTTCATCTTTATATACGAATATAAAATAAAAATATTTATCAATCTTTGAAGTTCTTTAAGTTTCAACAAAAACGTCAAACCTTTTTTAATTGACGAAACGAAATCAAACATTTTCTAAAGAGTTTCCAAAATTTAAGATATGTCTGCGGCCACTTATAGACCAAACAAACTTAATGTAAATGTGAAAGAGAAGGAGAACTTTATCCTTCAACATTTAAGTTGTGAGTTTCCAAAATTTTCAAGAAGAAGGAGAACTTTTCTGAGCGAATCCTCTTTATCCTTCAACATTCCTTCATGGAGCTTGACCTTGGAAGCAAGAGTAATATTACCATGTTCCTCCATTTTCTTTTGGGGGTGAAGTCAATTTCTTCTTCACTTCATCTAGATCCTTCTAAAGACCAACCCGTTCAAGGAGGAAGACATTATTTTGCTTCTTTTAATTTTCTTTCCTCCTCTTAAGGATGTGAAAAATCAAAATATCCCCTTTCTAAAAGCATTGATAGGTTAGCGGCTAGAAGTAAGGTACCGTTTGGCCTGACTTTTAGTTGACTTATATTCTATTTAAAAAGTAGGGCCAAACAATATTTAGAAAAAGTTTCTTATAAAAAAATGACTTTTATTTTAAGAATAAAAATACAATTTAAGAAGCTCCTACTAAAGTGGTTAAAAGTAACTTTATAATGACTTTTCAAAAACATTTTCATAACTATATATCTTCAAATCCCAGTAAACACAATTTATACTATCACATTATTATAAATTATTTATTAATTCTTCCTCCAACATACATTTTCATAATTCTTCCCGTATTACTTTATATAATTAAAAAATATATATTATTTATTCATGTGCCAACATTATCTTCACATATTATCTAATATTAAAAAAATTACTAATTTAATTTTTTAATGTATTTCTTATGTAGTATTTTATTTTAATTTGTATCCATTTTTGTGTAAAATATTTTTACATATATAGTTAATATTTTATTATTTTTAAAAGTGAGAATAAAAATCAATACTTTCACTCGCAAATATTTTACATCAAAATTTTATTATTTTCTCATTTTTTATATTATTTCATCTTTATATTAAATTAAATATTTTCATAAATATATATAAAACGATTTAGTTTAAACTTTTTTAAATTTTTTAAATTATTTCATCTTTAATTATTTCATCTTTATATTAAACGATTTAATTTAAAATTATTTTTAAAATTAGAATATTATAAAGGTTACCAAACAACTTTAACTTTATTTAAAAAGCTCTTATTTTTAACTTTAGCTTAAAAGTAACTTTTACAACCGAAAAAACTCGGCCAAAAGATGTCTAAGTATAATTTCCCTTTGAGAAAATTAGAGTGAATATCTTTTGGAGTTCAAAGCCCTTTGTAGGAGAAATCTTTACATGGAATAGGTGGATGATGCATTTTGTTTGCCCCCTATGACCACTCAATTGACCCCGGGTATCGTCAAATTCAGTCTCTTCTAGGGTGGTTCCTGGTTTGAAGCTTTGCCATTATCCTTTTCCAAGGAGTTGCCAAATGGTCCATGACATGAATTTCCAACCGTCATTGGATTTTTTACTACATATCTTAGAATATCAGTTTAGTCCCTACCTACATCCTTGTTTCAGTGCTCTAGCATCGTGGTTTGGTTGAACCCAGATGAAAATAAGGTGTATTCTTTGCTAGTGATTTCTTCCTCTTGATTATATCTTAAATGACACTTATGTTATCTACAAGATAGAATAATTATTAAATTATTATATCTTAAAGTGAAAACATAGTATAATTATTAAATTAACTCTCACTCCTCACCAAAGATCTCCCTTCTTTCTGGACTACCAACCGCCTCTAGCAACCACATTTCAATATACCATATTTTTTAACGGTCCAAGTTCCTAGGTCAGGCTTAATGATTTCTACATCAATGATCCTCGCTTTAAAGTTGTTATGGGCTAGTCAATGTCCCATAAAGATCGACTCAATTTATAGGCCAAATCTTATAAAGGTGCATCATTCACTGATGATCAGGTATACCTGCTTTCCTAGGTACCACAAAAGATCAAAACACTTCTTTCATCAAGACCGTTAATCTACATCCAACAACTATCTACGCACCACGTTAAGCAAATTAGAGAAATTTATAATTGTCTCTTTTTTCTAAGTGTGACTCTAAGCCACACCCATGTACACATTAACTCATACTTGAAAAGTTCCACCTCACTCATATACTAACTTAATTGTAGAAGTGCTAACTTTTTTTAGATACCCTCTTCGGCCACCTGAAAATTATCACCACCGTATCAAAATTCTATTCATGATAGTTATAAAAAATCTATCACCGATTCTTTGTTCCAGTATAGAATAGTAACTAAATACATTTTTTTAAAACTTTTTATATGTTTGTTATGATCTCATTGTTGTGAATTGAACGATTATGTTTTTTATTGATAAATTTTATAAAAAAAATGTTTTTTTTTTTACATACTTGTATTTTTTTAAAAATGTTGTATTCAATACTAATACCCCCTCACGTAGAGATAAGGACATCATAACTATAACTCAAGATTTTGCACAGATTCTAAAATCAAATTATTTTTTGCATTTGTTTTAATTTATTTTTATAAAATTGATTTTTAAAAGAAATATTATTTCCACTTATGAAGATATGTTTATGCCATAAGGCCGAATACCAAAATTAAAAAAAAAATAAAATAAAGCTTTTGAGAAACACGACTCTAACAAAATTTATAGATTATGATATTTTTTTTACCTATTTAATCAAATTCATTTTCATAAAACTAATTTATAAAATAAAAATTAACTCCACTTATAAAGAGACTATTTTACTTCTTATTTTTCATCTAAAGTAAGGAATATGAGACTCTTCACAATATGCAAAGGGATGAATAAGAGTTGAGTTTTAATTGAATTGAGGGGTCATTCCAAACATGACATTATGGTGGTAAAAGTCATGAACTTTTTATTTGATTTGCGACAAATTAAAACAAAGATGGGTGCCTTCATGAGTGGAAATTGAGTTCTTAAGCTAATGGAAGAAAGGGTATTGAAATAAAATAATTCGGAAGGAACATATTCCCTATTCTTCATTCTTCATTAATGGTGGAATATAAGCATACTGCATACTCTTGTATATAGGTTTAGGTTTGCTATAGTTAATGGGAATGACACCAAAAAGTAATAAAATCTAACTTCTAAGTGTAACCAAATAACTTCTAAGTTCACTTTGCCAACATTAGTTTATACTCTATACACAATATATATGTAGTTGGTGCTTATGCTGCTACAGATTTACTGACTTATTATTAAATAATATGTCATGTGAATATTCCGAAAGGATTGTTGAAACATGCATTTTTTTTCTGCCAACAAAAAAAAATGTGAGAAATAAACTCCAAATGATTATGCAGAAAGAGAAAAAATTCTTTATGAATTGGACCAAAATGTTAATGGACCAAAATTTTATATGGCTTGTTACATATAAAGCCCAACATTGGCCGATCCTACATTTAAACCTCCCACTCAGTGTTTTAAAAACCGGACCGGATCGGTCTGGTTCAATAGTCATATCGGGTATGCCATCAAACCGGTGGGAATCGGTGAAAACCGGTAAAAACCGGGAAAACCGGAAAACCGGCGGTTTAATTGTTTTTTTTTGTTTTTTTTTTAAACTTTTTTTTTAATTTTTTTTTAACATTTCTTTTAAACTTTTTTTTTTTAACTTTTTTTTTAAATATATTTAGTAGTGTATTACTTAAATAGCATTCTCACATAGTATTTTTCGTTAGTGACAAATTAAAAACTTTATTGTCTATTATCTTTGCTAATAAATTTTCTTAAATAGCATAAACATATTGAATTTTATTTGATTTTCTTTTTCGGAGGATCCTATTTTGAATTAAATTTGGTACACATTGGAGTTATTTTGTTATAAACTATTCAATTAGATTATGTTGTAATTAGACTTTCTTTGCAATTAGACTTTGTAATTTTTTACTATTTTGTTATGTGTGATACATTTGTTTAAAATTTGAATTTAAGTTATGAAATTGTGAATTTATGATATGATATTTTTAAAAAATTTAAAAGCTAGTTATATTTTTTTAGAGATTGAATCATCCGGTTCGACCGGTTTAATACCTATATAATGAAAGGTCTATTCAACCGAGTTATCCGGTTTAATCCGGTTTGGTCGTGAGGTTCGACCAGTGACCCAGTGGTTTGACCGATAAACCAGTGACCCAGTACCCTCACCGGTTCGATGACCGGTCCGGTTTTTAAAACACTGCTCCCACTCCCACAAAAACACTTTGGTTCAAAATTATTTCGATTTCTTAACCAATTAAAAAGTTATGATTTTAAAAAATAATTTTTTAATTTATTTTTATCGATATTTTTTGGTAGATAAAAGATGAGTTAGTAACTAAAGATCTCATAATTGTTGGGAACATTGATACATAGTGTTGGACTAAGCACATTTGTGAGAGACACACCATTTATCCACCTAAAACTTTAAGGTGATAGGTGAGTGAGTTCTTCTCTTAATTATAAATGTTTAATTTACCACATTTTTATTAAATATGAAACTATTTCTCCACTTACTCATTACTATTCTAACAATAATAAAATTAAATTTGAAAGCTCATAATTTGAAGAAAAAACTTTTACAATATTTAGATAAGTTCAATTTATAAGACAGATATGTTAACTTTTTAAAAAAAAAAAATTAAAATGAATTTATAATATAAAACAATTTTATAATTGCAAGTTGGTTCTAAATGATTTTAAATTAAACTAAAAAATTATTTAAAATTTAATTGATTTTGTATTAAAGTTTTTAGAAAATAGAAATCTAGGTATTAATATGATCAAATTCAATTTATTTTATGAACCTTGAACGTATTGATGTTGAAGAGTCTGAAAAAAGTGGAAGCAACAATGCACCTAATGCTTCATGATTATAAAAGAGAAAAACATTATATTTTTATCAAAAATCTTAAGACATTAAATATATGAATATCTTTTTTTATAAATTTAACATTTCATTCATTTGTAAATTATGTGAGACAAGAGATATCAATTTGCATCTACTAGTGTGATTTTTTTGCGGAGATTGCCCAATTCAGAGGTCTAATGATAAGAAAAATTTTAAACTTTTTGAAGTTTGAAAAATTTGATCGTCAAGACATTAATGAACATGTATTAAGTATTGTTAAAACAATAGATTTATTTTAAAAGATTAGTTTCAAATTTCTTTAGTTAGATTTTGATTATTTTACTATTAATTTGATTTAAAATGATAGATTTCTTTATCATGTTATTATGTTTATGAGAATTTGTTGGATCTATACATATCTATGAGGATGAAGATGAGGGATAAAATACTTATGCAGCAGAGATCCGAGATAGAAATGAGAAACAAATTGGAAGATTGAGACAATTATATATCACTCACTCTATTAGATGTACAATTTAGCTTTTCAGCATGTGGTTATTGATTGTTCAAACACGTAATTACTGATGGTTCATCATGTGGTTACTGATAGCTCAACACATATTTACTGATAGTATAATATGTGATTATCGATTATTCATTATGTGACTACTGATAGTCCAATATATAATTAATACTAATTATATATGTGGCTACTAACTAGAAGTTAATTAATTAGTAATAGGCTAAATTACTCTCAGGATCTTTTAAGTTATTTAATTATTTAATTGTAATAGGTTGGTCCTTCAAGTTTTTCTTGTAACAACTTGATCTTGGGTGATTTCTGTCTCCTTTTTCTTTCATTTTAAACATTTAGAAATGTTGATTGTTGTATTTTTGGTTACACTTCATCATTTTTATACCACTCGATATAATTGCATCCACAATTAGCACATTTTCTCGGTTAAAAAAGGATAACGGTGTGCATATTTGATAACATAAAGGACCTAGTTGTAGCGAAAATAATATGAAGGACCAAACTGTTACAATTAAATAACTTAAAGGACTCGGAGAGTAATTTATCCTTAGTAATATGATCTTATATAAAGGATATAACACATTTATAAAAAGAAAATTAATTTCATTCTACTAATACTTCTCTCTCACTTGCTCTTTATTCTTCTCAATTTTGCTCAATTTGAAAATCTTATATTATCTAACAACTCCCACTCCAATAACATTCTTATATGAGATTTAATCATTCTCATTTAACATATTGTGTGCTCTGTAAAAGAATGTAGGTGTGTATTTGAAGAGTAATTGAAATGAAAATACAATATGAAGATGAAAGTAAAATAATTGTTTAGAAGTTTCAAATAAAAGTAATTACAAATGGTCTTAAGTATGTACGATTCTATCATGATTTCATTTCCTTTAAGAGGAAAAGGACACCATAGTGATGTTTAGTATTTAGTGGTTACTCCAACGGCTACTAGGCACATGTACAAAGCAGCCGCGTTAATAATAAATAGAATGTATGGTTAACTTGTGCCATAAGTTACAAATTGAAGAATTTACAACAATCATTCCTTGGCCTAATAATTTGATGAAAAATGGAATCTACATTGAGAGTAATTATTGAGTGATTCTTTGATCACAATATAATTTGTCATTTTGTTTGAATTGAAGAAAGTAAAAAAGAAAAGGAAAAAGAAAGAAAAGACGTTTGGGTAAAGTTTATGTTACCTTCTTTGAGACATGATGACAAGTTATCGGCTGTGAGGCTAACCATCATCCACTCCACTTAAAGAGAAACCTAGCTATAATCTAGTAATACATTCTCTTATTGCTCTACAAATCTAAATTCTTATCCACCATCATTTCACTCACATGCATGCCACCATTTCAACTCAATTCTTCCAACATTATATGATAAATCACAACCAACTCAAATTTTATTCTTTATTGATATAAAATAAGTTGTAACTTCAAAAGTATTTGAATAAGATGATAGAAATTTCTTATAACTTAATTAAAAGTTTAGTGTTTAAATTTAGTTTTGAAAGTGGAGTAATATTAAAAATTTTAAAAGAATTTTGTGTCTTGTGATCAACTCTAACTCGGACAAATACTTTAATTTTTTCTTTTTAGGATGTGAACTTGATCAATTCATTTTTAATTTTTTTTTTTTGGAGAATGATAGCTGACCTAACTGGAGTCTCTTATCCTTTGTGTGAGGTTGAAATATAGTCGATCTCTCCTTCATTTATCACTTATAAGATAGTTCAAATTGTCTGCTTTAAAATCTTTAATTGGTTAGATTGGTTAATGAATCTTCCAAATAATCATAGACTTTTTTTTTCGTTTTTTTTATTCTCTTTAGAAGCTAAGGCGGACTTTAGAGGTGGTTTTGCCATGATATGACATTATGTGATTTAAACTATTTGAAATGTTCGAAATGATATTAATTTGGCATTGGTTCCCCTATTTTAAATTTAAATAGTTTTGGTCCTCCTATCATACTTTTACACTTAAAATTAACGATAATTTCATTTTTAAATGATAAGTTTCTTGTGAATCATGACAAATCATCGTATATAAACATATTATTGAACTTTATAGATAAAAATTTAAGAAAAAAAATGAACATATTACTAATTTTCAATGAAAAGATGTGAGAGGAGGACCAAAACAATTTGAATAAAAAAATAATGGGACTAATTTCATGAATCACGTAAAATTGAGGGACCATAACTGAAATTTAGCCTATAACTTTCTATGGCTCATCAATAAACGTAAAACACGCGGAAGAAAATGTGTTTTCCATGCTTGAAAGTGCTATCTTGGAATATCTGTGACAAACTAATATTATTTTTTCGATTGACTTTAGAACTCTCTTCTCTATCTTAATCAATAGAGTTCGAGTGTTTATAACTTTGGGAGTTTGTTGGTGGCTATCTTATTTCTCTTAAAATTATTTAATAAATTGTTAGTAATTATGATGGTTTGAGCCTTAACCCAAATATTTTAAAAGTGTGGTTCTCGATTGTGGATTTCTCTAATTTCCAGCGAGATACTTCATCCTGACTATATGTCGTTTTGTTTCTGAGGTTGTTGTGTTAAGCTTATCGATTTAGTGTTTGTGGCTAAATAGAAAAACGGATTGGAGAAGAGGTTTTGACTGCTGTTAAAAGTTTGTTATAGTGGTTCAGTGGAGTTGATGAAAGTGTTTGGTGGTGTGTGGTAGTTTGAAGGAAAAGGGTGGCTGCGATGAGGTGAAGTGAATCATAACAGATATAGGTCGAAGAGTTGGTGGCAGAAGGAATCTACAATGGTGGAGTAAGTGTGTTTGAGGAGGTGGAGGGACGATTGCAGGTTGGTTTGTATACTGGTGCGTGTTGTTTTGGATGAAACAACGTAACTGGAAGGTGATATGGAAGTGTTGTTCACGTGGTGTTTACAGTGGTGATGTGACGTTGTTGGTGAAAGTTGTAACACCCAAATTTAGAGTACTTATTTAACTAAATTATTTATGAATGTTTGTGTGCTTATTTAATTATTGCATGGTAATAATTAAATTAATTCGGGTGGTAGGGGTGTGCGACCTTGAAAGGAGAGTGTGGAGAGTAGTAAGAGGTTGGTAGATTTATTTAGAATTATTTGATTAATTAAAATAATATTTTAGTTTTATTAATTAAATAAAATAATAAAATAAAAGGAAATAAGAGTGTGTCGAGAACTTGAGGGCAAGATTGAAATTAAGGAATACAGAGGATAGAAAGGGAATGACCTAATTAGATGGAATTAGGTTTTGGAATGAAATAAGGGATTTGGATAACCTAAGAGTGCTAGTACGTGAAAACTTTTGGAGAATTGGCAAAGAGGTAAGAGTTTAGAGATAGGAGAAGAAGAGCTTCAAGTGAGAGATTTCATTTCTTGCTAGGAGAATCAAGGTAAGGGGATATATTCTTCCATAATGGGTGTCAAAGCATGAGGGATAGATGGAGGGACCCTTAACCTCCTTAGGATTGGGTGTTTTGATTCATAATTCTGAATTGTGATGCCATGATAGTTGTTATATGATGATTGTTGTGTTTTCTCACAGATCAATGTTTGACAGATGAAATATGGTGTTCATATGTATGATTGTGTGACTGAAATTATATTTGATTTATCTTGATTTTATATGTATGAAAATCTGCCATGGATGGATGTTTGAAGGTTGTGACCTTAAGGTGTTAATGGTGATTTAGAGATGATAAACATGATGATATTGTTGTAATGTGGTGTCGATTCATGAACCCTTGGAGTAATAAATGAGTTTGGGGTGTTATGACAATAGGAAATTGGATTAAATTGATAGATTTTCGTAAAATAATTTACTATCATATAAGGCAGTGTTAGGATAGTTTTAAAACTGTTTTTTTTCTTCGCAAAAACAAAAGTTGGAGTCGACCCATATGTGTTTGAAGTTGACTCTAAACCAACAGAAAAGGATTTTTTTTTTAAAATTGCACAATAGGAATAGATCCATATGTTCTGGAAGTCGACCCATATGTGCCAGGAGTCAACCCATAGAGGCTGGGAGTCGAGTCCAAGCTACCAGAATGTTTGTTTTGTTTTTTTGTTGCACTGTCTGACGATTTTGGCATAACTTTTGATCTCTAAATCCAAATGATGCCCCGTTTGAAGCTTTGGAAAGCTAACGCTACCATCAAATGGAATTAATTTCAGGGGTTGAATGTATAGTGATAACATGAATAATTGATGAGCATTGTGCGTATTTGTTGATGTTATCTTGTGATGATGTTATGATATTAAGAATGTTAACTATAATTGGTTAACAATATAAAATTTGTTGATGTTGTAATGAAATAACATGATTATATGTTTACGAATATGTATATGTTGAGTTGTTGATGTTGTTGTTGGTTGTAGTAATATTGATTAATGTTTGTGTATGGTGTATGATGTTATGTTATGATGATGAGGTTTGATGATGTTGTTATGGTGCTGATGTTGATGATGTTGTTATGTCGATGTTGTTATGATGTTAATGTTGATGATGCTATTATGATGATGTTATTAATCATGTTGCATGTTCAAATATGTGCATGTCATGTTGATGGTGATTATGTTGTTGGTTACTGTAATACGGTGAACTGACTTTTTATCAATCGAAATGTCGCGGTAAGCAAGAGTCGCCACCGACTTTTATTTTATCCAAATTAAATCGGAAAGGCTAAAAGAACAGGAAAAACCTTTTAAATAAAATAGGGTTCGGGGGGTAATTATGCAAAGGGAAGGTGTAAGGCACCCTTTGCATCCATGGTTTTCCATGGGCTCTTAATTGCTTTGCTTGCTCGTTTGTTTTTTAGAAAAAGTAGATGAAAGAGATAGGGACTTTAGCTTGTGAATAAGCGTTGCCCTTTTGAAAAATTATGAGAAAGAATATAATAAAAAGGTTTGAGCATTGCAAGGCAATTAGGGGCAATTACCTTAAACTCAGATGATAGGTCTCTTTTAGCCTTTCAGGATGAAAGGATCTATCCTTGCCATAAGAGGGCAGGAAGCCTTTCGTTTGGAGGTTGAAGGGTCGTCGAAGCATCCTTTGCCATAAGACTGTCCCATGCCATAGAAGGGCAGGTAGTCTAAGGCAACGATCAGAATAAGCCATTTCGTAGGCAGCCAGAAGATACCTCAGCCTTTTTCCGTAGGCAACTTCCGAGGGTCGAGGTCATTTGTGTATCGAAGGCAGCATCATTTAGGGTCATATGACCTTTACTATTCGAGGCAGCATGGCTGAGGTATCCTCATATTCGAGGGACATGGCTTATTCTGCAAAAAACACAAAGGCAACAGGCAACAGGCAACAAGGCAACATAGAGGTTACCCCAAAAGGGTGCGTGTGTGCAACAATCACGTGATCATATTCAATTATATTATCTTATAATTAGGTGATTCTAATTCAGTTAACAAGGCTTGCACTCCCTAGGATTACTAACCACGCAGCAACATAACAAATATGGGGAAGGGAAATTGTAACCAGCGGAGGAGAGGGGAATTGAAACCAGCGGGATATAGTTAAACAATTAAAACAGAAAATATTAGAGTTAGGGTTTAGGGTTACCGATGACGTAGCTTTGGCAACTGATAAAGCTGAAAAGGAAAAAGACAAGACAGAAAACATATAGTGAGTGCATTATCAAATTCGAGGGCAAATGAGGTTAACCTTAATAAAATAAAAGATAAATAAATTAATAATGAATGATAAATGATACTTAGCTTTGATTTGGATTTGATCTGATATGGTTGGTTAGAGTCGGAGGAGACCTCGGGGGTAACCCTGAAAAGACAGGGCAGAAAGAGAGGGAGTGAATGTATGCACAGTTTAGAAATATAAGGACACACCCTAAAATTAAAAAGGAAACGGAATAGACTTCGAATAAATAAAATACTTAGCTTTTGTATTTTGATCGGGCGCAGAGTCGGAAGGAACCATGTTGATAACCCTGAAAAGGCACAAAAGAAATATTCAGTGTAGTGGGATGTTCGTCGTAAACCCTGATTAGGGTACGAATTTAAATAAGAAAATATAAATGATTTAATTAATTATTGGTCTCGCGACCTAATTAATTAAATCAGGATAAGAAAATAAAATCGAATGCAAAAAACAATTTTTATGAACTTTTCGGAATGAATATAAATTTTTGAATGAAATAGAAGTAATAAAGGTAATTTAATTAAATAAGTATATATAAATATTAGTTATGTAAATAAAGAAATAAATCTATAATAAATAAATATATTATGTATTAATAAATAAACATAAATAAAGAAAGCAAATATTATAAGCATAAAAAGTTTTTTTTTTTTTGAAAATAAAATAGATAATAGTTTTTATATATAATAGAAAAAGAGAAGAATTTAAAACAAATAATATATATATTATAAACTAAAAAAAAGCGCTATACAATAAAAAAAAAAAAAATTTGCAAAACTTAGCTGTTTGATTCGGTGTGGCAGCGCGCTGAGGATCACCATGCACTCGCAGCCTTGCAAGCGTTAGATCTAGGATTGCTTTGATCTGATGGACAATCTTTGAGGGACTACGGCATCCAAGTGAGTCATAACGCACAGGATCTTTTGTTTCAAATTGGAAAACGCGCGCGCGAAGCCTCCAATAGGGATATGACGCGTCAGCGTCTTCTTCCTCCAAAATCTGGTTTCACACTTATTACAGCGCTTATGATGAGTAAGCTGTAAAAGCTCTTACATACTACACCTGCAAAACGAGAAAGCACGCAAACCACCACAAAAATTTGGCGCGACTATTCCATTTGAATCGTCCAAGTATCCAGAATTCATTGGTACCTATGATTGGCCCCAATTTTGCCTAAACAGAAAAACCCCAATTGGAGCTATCTAACCCTAGCAATGGCGAATTGTTTATAACAGCATAATAACATTTATAAAATTCCAGAATCAATCAACACATCATAATAAACACAAATATGCAATTGGATTTGAATATGGATGCATGAATATAGAGAATCGAATTGGTTTAGAACTCGGTTAAGAACGACTTACAGTGCTTTGTTCTTGATGTTTCAATGCTTGGAAGCGATTGGGATTCACTCAATGATGATCCAGGAAGGTGTTTTGATCGATCTAAGGCCTTGAATTGTCCTCTAATGCAAAATTCAAGTTTTGAGATTTTGAAGAATTTAGAAGCTCGGGTTTGGCTTCTTTGGCTGCAGAAAATTGTTACCCTAGCATTTGGCTCTGCTCAGTACTTATAAGAGACTAATTTAGGTCAATAAAACCAAAAGAAATCTTGTTGAATCTTTGATTTGCAATTTTGGAAAATATGATTGAAATATGTTTCTAAATATGATTCAAATCCCATCTTTTTCTACCAATTAACCCTTGCACGAATTTTGTATGATTATTGGATATTATTGGTGATTGAATTGATTGAAAAATATAATTGAACCAAATCTTTTCAAATTTCTTTGATTTATTTGATTTAAATCATATTTTAATAAATAAAAAACCAATAAAAAATCAAATAATCATCAAAATTTCGTGGCATAGGTTTTGGATCTTCTAGATGACTTGGGAAGCAAGATTGAATCAAAAGATTTTGGGCCCACTTGCAAAAAAATCCAAATTCTTCCACATTTTTCCCTCCAAAATAGCCCAACTTTGACAAAGCCTATCTCTCTCATTTTTTGAGGTATGGAAGTGTTATAAGACTTTTTAGAAACCTTAGAGAGTCCTTTAACCATTGTCTTTGGTCTCACATCAAAATCTTTTTCCATTCTTATTTTATGTCCTTTTGAAAAACATGTCTTTTTGTTGACTTTTGAAAAGGACCTATAATGTATGAAGCCATATCTCTTAAACCATTGACCTATGGGCTTTGATTCTTGGACCATTAGATAGAGGAATGAATTCCCTTCAAAATGAGCTTTGGTGGGAATTTTTCTGATGAAGTATGAATATTTGGTGAATTTTCAAAGTTTGGTTGACTTTTTCAGTTCATGTCCAAAATAGTAACTTTTGACTTTTGACTTTTCTGATCTTTCTTTGCATCATCATGATCAACCCTTGATCAAATGATGATTTTAGGGTTATGAGGATGTTATTGACCAAATATCTTGAACTTTGACTGTATTTTTGGCTTGAAATGACTGTTTTGCCCTTGAGAGTCGACTGTTGACCTAATCATGATTTGAGGGACTAAGTTTTCTCTGTTTGTCTTGAAACTTTATATGGATATACTTTGGGATGTTGGTGAACCTATGGAACCACCTTGAGCCATTGATTCAATGATTTTCCATTGAATTAATCAAACCCTAGTTCAGAGCTTTTGTATAGGAGAGTGTGTTTTGGAGCTTTGTCTTCTGATTTGGTTTTATGTATGAAAAATAGCATGGGCAAATTTTGGGGTATGACAGCTGCCCCTGTTCAATTATCTTAAACCTGAAGATGTAGAGTGGTCTGCGCGCCAGTCGGTATCTGAAGGTGGAAGATGATTGAACATAAGAATACCAAGAAATTTGCCCTATTTGAAGTAGGGACTTTAGTCGGAGATGGGCTTGTGGATGCCATCTAGTAGTTGAATTTTGAGAAGATGTTGTTTGCGCGTTGATCGTGTCATTACCGTTCGTGGTAGATGAATTAGATCCTTGGGAATTGATCGTGTCGGTATCGTTCGTGATACTTGAATTAGATCTTGGAAAGATGATCGTGTCTTCATCGTTCGTGATGATAGAATTAGATTCTCTTGTCGTGTCAGCATCGTTCGTAATGACTGAATTAGACTGGGAAGGCCAGTGATCGTGTCCACACCGTTCGTGATGATAGACTTAGACCTCTGAAATTTGATCGTGTCAGTACCGTTCGTAGTATTTGAATTAGATCTTCTGTCGTGTCAGTACCGTTCGTAGTAGCTGAATTAGACTGAGAAGGTCAGTGATCGTGTCCACACCGTTCGTGATGATAGAATTAGATCTTTTGTCGTGTCAGTACTGTTCGTAGTAGCTGAATTAGACTTTGAAAGTGATCGTGTCATTACCGTTCGTGGTAAATGAATTAGATCTTCGAGCGTTGATCGTGTCAGTACCATTCGTAGTAGCTGAATTAGATCTTGGAAAGTTGGAGATTTCGTTCATTTGTCGGTACCTGTATTCTGAAAAAGGTAAGGTTAGTCTTTATGCAATGTCATGATGCATGGGTTATGTAATGAATCCCTCAAAATAAATGAGAGCTTTTGCATGTTATGTATGAGTTCATTATGAGGTAATGTATGCAGTGTATGAACATGTTTATGACATATGATATGTGAATATGATTCATGTTGTCTTTGATCAAGAAAGTAGATCTTTATGTCCTTGTAATTGTACTGTCTGATCTTGTCTTGAAGATGCTCAGCTGGGAATTTATGATTTCTGCTTGGAGATGATCAGTGACTTGATGTTCCTTGATTGGTGATAAAGATATTGATAAATCGTGTTGGAGGAGAGCGACTGTGTTGAAGATGTAAACTCTGTTGGGCAGCCATGTCTCTATCGGGAGCGTTTGAAGATATCTTCTTAATGATTACTCTGTGGGGATATGATCTTGTGAACCCGGCTTTGTGGGGAGACATGGGTGAAAGTTGCCCCCAGTATTATAGTAACTACTACTCGATTTAGGACACGTCCCTTAAAATGTCAAACTGGACTTGTATAGATTTGCCCCAGTTAGCAGGAACTTTGGAAAGATTCGCCTTGCGAGGACTTTATAAGATGTGCACTTTAGGAGACATGCCCCTAGTAATCATATGCCCAATATGATGTCCTATGTTGGTTGAGAAGTAGCTTCCGATCTTCTTGGATGCGTGCCCCTGATTATTTTGGCATCCTTGAGAGATTCTCGGAATCTTGACTTGATTGCCCCAGATTGTTTGGACAAATAGTTTGAAACCCACTTGAGGTGTATGCCTTTGACTGTTTGGCATTTTAAGAGATTCTTCGAATCTTGACTTGATTGCCCCAGATTGATTGGACAAATAGTTTGAAACCCACTTGAGGTGTATGCCTTTGACTGTTTGGCATTTTAAGAGATTCTTCGAATCTTGACTTGATTGCCCCAGATTGATTGGGCAAAGCGTGCCATGCCCCTTGTATACGTAGGAGACATTGCTTTTCAGAATAATTTTGTCTGTCGGGATAACTTTCAGTCATTAGTTGTACCCTGTGCAAGTTCTTTCTAATGCTAACTTTTGAAATTATGTAGCAGAATATGTTTAATAATGAATTCATGAGATGCAATGCATACGTTTGTCTTGATTTTTGTTAAAAAACATTAAAACAGGAGATGTAAAAGCGTGATGTTTATAAAAACGTGATATTTGTAACAATGTGATGTTTATAAAAACTTGATATCAACTCAGCATTGATGGTAAACCTTAAGGAGTCAGGATACCTTTTGGTGACAGTATGCTTTCGAACTAACCATGCTTCAATTAGGACTTTCAAGGGTTGTAACGTGGCTTGGTTCACGGTTTAAGAAACATAGGACAAAGGCTTAAAATTTGATTGTACCCACCCCTCTTCGTGATGATCTTCAACCCTAAGCTCAGTTGATTCGACTTATGCATTCAGGTTCCAAGAGACTTTTGGATTTGCACCTTTGATAATGATGATGGTTCACAAGCAGAGAGAACTTTTGAGATGGCAGTCACTTCTTCCTTTTGGTAGTCACAACATTGTGTTGTTCAGGAATTTATTGACTTCTCTTCTTTCATCTTTTGATATCCCTAACTTTTGCCTGAACTGTCTCTTTTGAGCTTACAGTCAGCGGGATGCCTTGATTTTTGCCTAAGCCATCTTTTTGATTTTTGACTTAGCAGGCTTTTCTTTGTATATATGTTTTTTCCATTTTTTTTTGAAAGATATTGACTGCCTTGTTTGATGATTGATGAACCGTCATTGTCTTTTGATTGACATTTCCAACACTTCTTTGATGTGTGCGGTTGAACGTTTGTGATTGAGACCTTTGTTGAAAGGTGTACTGAATGATTCTCTTAAAATAGAATGCACAGCCAAATTAACTGAGAACTACCCTGTCCCAGGTTATGATCAAGGGTTTTAATTAGTACAAGAAAGAAACTTCTACTCCTTAGGCTCAAAGGGGTTGACGAGGGATTAACATCCTTATATCTCCACTGTTTAGGAATTGAAACAATGCCTGTACATCGTCAGCATAGTCTGCTCAAAAGCATACAGTATGAGGTTGCGGTATCGTTTTCTTCATCCTCCCTCAAAAGGCTTACAGCTTAGCAGGAGTTGAGTATCACAAAACATATGCAAAGTAAAGATGTAGTTTAGATGAGTGATAGCGAAATAATTTATTCAAGACAAACATATGCAATGCACTGATGATGATTATTAAAATAGATAATGTCTATCATAATTCGAATGTTTAAACAAACAGAATTGAAATTGCAAATGAAAGTAAAGCTAATGATTAAAAGTTCATCCACTTAGACGTTAGTCAGTCTTGTCGTGACTAGGAATGGGAGCGGTGATCACCACTGGAGCCCTGGGATGATTGAATTCAATTTCACCAGCATCGATCATGTCTTGAATCTTGTTCCTCAATGTCCAGCAATTGTCGGTGTCATGTCCAGGACTATTGGAGTGGTATGCACACCTTGCACTAGGATCATATCGAGGAGAGGAAGTGTAGGGTTTCACAGGGGGTTCCCTCACAGTAATCAAGTTTTCTTTCAGTAGATGTTGTAATGCCTGAGCCAATGACATGTTGATCTTTGTGAACTGACGCCTAGGTGCATCTGGCTTGTGTCTTTGTTGTGGAACCGATGTAGAGACCAGAATTGTCCCCCCAGATTGGTTGTATCCATTGCGACCTTTCCGATTGTACACAGCATTAGCCATATGAGGTTCCTTAGGTGAGTTGAAGTCAATGATCTTGTCGTCGGTTAAATCTTGGATCTCATGCTTCAACGGTCCACAATCCTCTGTATCGTGACCAGGACTATTCGAATGATAGGCACATCTCGCATGATACTTGTACCCAGGAACAGGTTTAGCAGGAAATGAATATGGAGGTAATAGAGATATCAAGTTCTGATCGAGCAGTTGTTGGAGAACTTGAGACAGCGGCATGGGTAACAGAGAAAATGATCGCTTAGGCTTGAATCTCTGATTATTTTGACCACTTTGATGCTTATGTTGATTCTTCTCCTTCCCGATCAGAAGTGACTTCAATTCTTCTTGCCCCTTGGACAAGTTCAGGATCAAGGTTTGAAATTCAGCATTCTGAGCTTGGAGATTTTTGACAGATTGTTCAAGATCCATGATGCTGAAATAAACAGCGAGGGAGAATGAGAGACCTATTGTAAGAAACCTGTTATGCGAAGTTATGAATGCAAATGCAATATTTCCAAGGATCTTTAGGAATTTAGTTAGCAACATTAGAAAAGGGTTTGGTCGCGTCTTTGTCTGAAGAATTCTGAATTTTGTCTTTGAACGTCTTTCTTTGAGAACCAAGCTCACCATATCGAGTGGGTCATCGCCTCTGATTCGGGACACCTCTGAATTTGAAGGTACATGGCAAGAGAAAAATAAATCCTCTTGCCCCTTGATAGGTACTGAGTCTCTGAATTGGAAGGTATGTGGCCAGAGGAAAGTAAATCCTCTTGCCCCTTGATAGGAATTTAGTCCTTGATAAGAGTACCTGAAATTGTGCGCCCTAAATCCCTAAGATCCTTGAAAGGGTTAGTTAAATCATGTTATGCTTATGATGTCATGATGTCATGAATGTTTATGCGAATGCAGTTCGTTAGACTTAGTGCGAGATGGTAAGGACAAACAAGTCCTTTCAACAAAACCTGCGAGGAAATGAAGGTTAGTAGTAAACACAAACAAGTCACACAAGTCACGCAAGTCACACAAATCACACAATTTTTGGCTTAAGGCTTGCATGGAGTCTGATTAGGTGTCCTTCCCAAGGGCATTTCTATGGATAAGGAGATTTTAGCAACGGGTTCTACCAAGTGACTCAGAATTGTCAGCCCCCTCTAAAGCACCCTCGAACATGGTAAATGCATACCACGCAATGATACTTTAGGAAGAAACCTATCTGAGCTGTAGTATCGGGTAGCGACCATAACTTGGCATGCACCAAGAATAGCCCTCCCACTACGTTCCTAAAAGCCAGGATGGGTTAAGGGTAACTAAAGGTCCTTGAGCTCCGACGCACCCAAAGATACATGCATAAACCTCTCTCATGCAAAAGAGGTACACAATAACCAGTGGAGGCCTAACTCAAGTGTGAACTTCATTTTGACCAACCCCAAGCATGCACAAGGGGGGTCTCCATGACTATGCCACTCCTAATCTTAAGTGTTCTTGAATCCGGGAATAGGATTCGTCCTTCAATTTTCCCAAAACAGCCCTGAAAAATAAAGCAAGCAAAGCAAACAATAGAAAACAATTAAGTGATTCCTAAACTTTTAAGGTAACCCCTCTTTTATCGAATTATATCCCCAGCAGAGTCGCCAGTTCTGTAATACGGTGAACTGACTTTTTATCAATCGAAATGTCGCGGTAAGCAAGAGTCGCCACCGACTTTTATTTTATCCAAATTAAATCGGAAAGGCTAAAAGAACAGGAAAAACCTTTTAAATAAAATAGGGTTCGGGGTAGAGCTGTCAAATAAGCCCCTTAAATGAAAGCCCTAATTATTTGACCCCACCAAGGCCCCAATATATTAAGCCCCTAATTATTGAAATTTATTTTAGGGCCTAAAATTTTAGGCCCTTTACATAATGCATTTTTTTTGGCCCCATTGATGGGGCCCTATTTTAGTAAAAAAAACACAAAGACTTCATAATGGATCTCATTTCCTGTAGCACGAAGACTCAATTTTGATATGCAAAAAGAGACTCTTACACTTGAAAATGTAACAAAATCATGGGTTTGTCCCATTATATAGGAGAATTTCCTTCTAACAATGTTTCAATTGTTTTCACGGGTCTATGTGACAATGTAATGGAATTGAGAAAAGTAAAAAACAAGACTGTGGTGTGTGAAGACTCTTGCATAATTTACCATTAGCAACATTTGGAATTCAGTTCAGTCTCGAGTTTTATGATAATTGTATCCCTGCTTCAAGTTTTAGGAACATACTATAATAATAAATACTTTTTATTTTTGATGATATATATATATATATATATATATATATATATATATATATATATATATATATATATATATATATATATATATATATATACATACATATATATATATATACATATATATATATATACATATATATATATATATATATATATATATATATATATACATATATATATATATATATATATATATATATATATATATATATATATATATATATATATATATATATATATATAACAAGTCACATAATTGAATTGAATTTGAAATATTTAATACCTTTTAATATATTTTTTACTTTTTTCTTCTTACTTTTTTAATAGATTTTTTTACTTTTTAATATAATTTTAATATTTTTTTACTTTTAATATAATTTTTCTAATTTTTAATTTTTTTTTACTTTTTTAATTTTTAATTTAAAAATTATTATTTTCTGAATTTTGAATTATTTTATTTTTCAAATTAAATTTTTTATTTTATTTGGGGCCTTATGACCCTCTTTAAAATTTTGGGGCCTTTTAACTTTGGGGCCTATGTATTTGAGGGCTTACTATTCATTAATTTTTTTTAGGCCCCTTTATTATAGGGCTGGGGCCCAAATTTATTAGCCCCTTAAATTGACACCTCTAGTTCGGGGGGTAATTATGCAAAGGGAAGGTGTAAGGCACCCTTTGCATCCATGGTTTTCCATGGGCTTTTAATTGCTTTGCTTGCTCGTTTGTTTTTTAGAAAAAGTAGATGAAAGAGATAGGGACTTTAGCTTGTGAATAAGCGTTGCCCTTTTGAAAAATTATGAGAAAGAATATAATAAAAAGGTTTGAGCATTGCAAGGCAATTAGGGGCAATTACCTTAAACTCAGATGATAGGTCTCTTTTAGCCTTTCAGGATGAAAGGATCTATCCTTGCCATAAGAGGGCAGGAAGCCTTTCGTTTGGAGGTTGAAGGGTCGTCGAAGCATCCTTTGCCATAAGACTGTCCCATGCCATAGAAGGGCAGGTAGTCTAAGGCAAGGATCAGAATAAGCCATTTCGTAGGCAGCCAGAAGATACCTCAGCCTTTTTCCGTAGGCAACTTCCGAGGGTCGAGGTCATTTGTGTATCGAAGGCAGCATCATTTAGGGTCATATGACCTTTACTATTCGAGGCAGCATGGCTGAGGTATCCTCATATTCGAGGGACATGGCTTATTCTGCAAAAAACACAAAGGCAACAGGCAACAGGCAACAAGGCAACAGAGAGGTTACCCCAAAAGGGTGCGTGTGTGCAACAATCACGTGATCATATTCAATTATATTATCTTATAATTAGGTGATTCTAATTCAGTTAACAAGGCTTGCACTCCCTAGGATTACTAACCACGCAGCAACATAACAAATATGGGGAAGGGAAATTGTAACCAGCGGAGGAGAGGGGAATTGAAACCAGCGGGATATAGTTAAACAATTAAAACAGAAAATATTAGAGTTAGGGTTTAGGGTTACCGATGACGTAGCTTTGGCAACTGATAAAGCTGAAAAGGAAAAAGACAAGACAGAAAACATATAGTGAGTGCATTATCAAATTCGAGGGCAAATGAGGTTAACCTTAATAAAATAAAAGATAAATAAATTAATAATGAATGATAAATGATACTTAGCTTTGATTTGGATTTGATCTGATATGGTTGGTTAGAGTCGGAGGAGACCTCGGGGGTAACCCTGAAAAGACAGGGCAGAAAGAGATGGAGTGAATGTATGCACAGTTTAGAAATATAAGGACACACCCTAAAATTAAAAAGGAAACAGAATAGACTTCGAATAAATAAAATACTTAGCTTTTGTATTTTGATCGGGCGCAGAGTCGGAAGGAACCATGTTGATAACCCTGAAAAGGCACAAAAGAAATATTCAGTGTAGTGGGATGTTCGTCGTAAACCCTGATTAGGGTACGAATTTAAATAAGAAAATATAAATGATTTAATTCATTATTGGTCTCGCGACCTAATTAATTAAATCAGGATAAGAAAATAAAATCGAATGCAAAAAACAATTTTTATGAACTTTTCGGAATGAATATAAATTTTTGAATGAAATAGAAGTAATAAAGGTAATTTAATTAAATAAGTATATATAAATATTAGTTATGTAAATAAAGAAATAAATCTATAATAAATAAATATATTATGTATTAATAAATAAACATAAATAAAGAAAGCAAATATTATAAGCATAAAAAGTTTTTTTTTTTTGAAAATAAAATAGATAATAGTTTTTATATATAATAGAAAAAGAGAAGAATTTAAAACAAATAATATATATATTATAAACTAAAAAAAAACGCTATACAATAAAAAACAAAAAAATTTGCAAAACTTAGCTGTTTGATTCGGTGTGGCAGCGCGCTGAGGATCACCATGCACTCGCAGCCTTGCAAGCGTTAGATCTAGGATTGCTTTGATCTGATGGACAATCTTTGAGGGACTACGGCATCCAAGTGAGTCATAACGCACAGGATCTTTTGTTTCAAATTGGAAAACGCGCGCGCGAAGCCTCCAATAGGGATATGACGCGTCAGCGTCTTCTTCCTCCAAAATCTGGTTTCACACTTATTACAGCGCTTATGATGAGTAAGCTGTAAAAGCTCTTACATACTACACCTGCAAAACGAGAAAGCACGCAAACCACCACAAAAATTTGGCGCGACTATTCCATTTGAATCGTCCAAGTATCCAGAATTCATTGGTACCTATGATTGGCCCCAATTTTGCCTAAACAGAAAAACCCCAATTGGAGCTATCTAACCCTAGCAATGGCGAATTGTTTATAACAGCATAATAACATTTATAAAATTCCAGAATCAATCAACACATCATAATAAACACAAATATGCAATTGGATTTGAATATGGATGCATGAATATAGAGAATCGAATTGGTTTAGAACTCGGTTAAGAACGACTTACAGTGCTTTGTTCTTGATGTTTCAATGCTTGGAAGCGATTGGGATTCACTCAATGATGATCCAGGAAGGTGTTTTGATCGATCTAAGGCCTTGAATTGTCCTCTAATGCAAAATTCAAGTTTTGAGATTTTGAAGAATTTAGAAGCTCGGGTTTGGCTTCTTTGGCTGCAGAAAATTGTTACCCTAGCATTTGGCTCTGCTCAGTACTTATAAGAGACTAATTTAGGTCAATAAAACCAAAAGAAATCTTGTTGAATCTTTGATTTGCAATTTTGGAAAATATGATTGAAATATGTTTCTAAATATGATTCAAATCCCATCTTTTTCTACCAATTAACCCTTGCACGAATTTTGTATGATTATTGGATATTATTGGTGATTGAATTGATTGAAAAATATAATTGAACCAAATCTTTTCAAATTTCTTTGATTTATTTGATTTAAATCATATTTTAATAAATAAAAAACCAATAAAAAATCAAATAATCATCAAAATTTCGTGGCATAGGTTTTGGATCTTCTAGATGACTTGGGAAGCAAGATTGAATCAAAAGATTTTGGGCCCACTTGCAAAAAATCCAAATTCTTCCACATTTTTCCCTCCAAAATAGCCCAACTTTGACAAAGCCTATCTCTCTCATTTTTTGAGGTATGGAAGTGTTATAAGACTTTTTAGAAACCTTAGAGAGTCCTCTAACCATTGTCTTTGGTCTCACATCAAAATCTTTTTCCATTCTTATTTTATGTCCTTTTGAAAAACATGTCTTTTTGTTGACTTTTGAAAAGGACCTATAATGTATGAAGCCATATCTCTTAAACCATTGACCTATGGGCTTTGATTCTTGGACCATTAGATAGAGGAATGAATTCCCTTCAAAATGAGCTTTGGTGGGAATTTTTCTGATGAAGTATGAATATTTGGTGAATTTTCAAAGTTTGGTTGACTTTTTCAGTTCATATCCAAAATAGTAACTTTTGACTTTTGACTTTTCTGATATTTCTTTGCATCATCATGATCAACCCTTGATCAAATGATGATTTTAGGGTTATGAGGATGTTATTGACCAAATATCTTGAACTTTGACTGTATTTTTGGCTTGAAATGACTGTTTTTCCCTTGAGAGTCGACTGTTGACCTAATCATGATTTGAGGGACTAAGTTTTCTCTGTTTGTCTTGAAACTTTATATGGATATACTTTGGGATGTTGGTGAACCTATGGAACCACCTTGAGCCATTGATTCAATGATTTTCCATTGAATTAATCAAACCCTAGTTCAGAGCTTTTGTATAGGAGAGTGTGTTTTGGAGCTTTGTCTTCTGATTTGGTTTTATGTATGAAAAATAGCATGGGCAAATTTTGGGGTATGACAGCTACACACACAGTTAGAAGAAGGGCCAATGTGTATGTGTTGTTCTTGCATGTTGAGAGTCCATACATTCATGTTGTCAGAACTTCGTTTCTTTTTTGGTGGACCTCGATCCTATGGTGGTGGTTCTGGTGCGAGTAGCTAGTTCCACTAGGAATTAGTGAAGTGTTACCCATGGTGGTGGTAGTGATTTTGGTGTGCTCCAGTTCCAAGAGGGAATCTGATCCTATGGTAGCGGATTATGGAGCGAAATGAACCTGAGTATTCATAGTTGGTATCACATGTATGTTGAGTCAGTGTTGAGTACATTGTATAAGTGTTGCACTTATGTTGATTGTTGTTTGTGTGTTGTTGGATGAGAATGCTACATATGTTTGTGTGAATTTGATCAACGCGTATTTTGTTGTTAAGTGATAATCTACTTCTGCTTGGTTTCACCGTTAATTATTGAAGTGTATTCTCACCCCTTTTCCTATAATGTTGTCCATCATGGACAACTTGTAGATACTCAGAGTAGCATTGCTGAAGTAACTAAAAGATAGCTCTTGGAGTTACTTCTTTAGTTTATCGTTTTGACTAGTAATTCCTTTCTATAATAATATAACATCGGGTTGGGGAAGAACGCTTGATTTGATTCTTATGTCATTTATGTTGGAGTTAAAGACTATTTTGTTTTATTGAGATTTATAAGTTGTTTTGAATTGAGTGTCACAACTCATTTTGCTTATGTTATGAAGTTAATGTTTATTAGACTAAATGTCACGAAGTGAAATATTGTCCTTAATTGCTTTAATAATGATTTTGTTGCGATGATACCCTAAGTGAATGTGAGCATGCGATGCCAGGTTAAATGTTTTATTTTATAAGTATGTATTACATATCATATGAGTTGATATCGTGTAAACATCCTAGGTGCAAATATGTGTATTAAATATTCTGTTGTAGCTCGTGTTACGCAACATGTTACGTTTTGTTGTGTATGAAACCCTAAGTGGTTCCAGTTTATATGATTAAATTCTTCGTTAATTTATGTGATGGATTTACGGTGTTACAAAAGTGATAAGAGGAGGATGATGGTTGTATTAATGGTAGTTTGGTGGTTTAGGCGTGGAAGAGAAAGATGCTTTCACGGTGAAGGAAGTTATAAAATGAAGAGGTGGCATCGAAGTGAGTATTGTGGTGATTTTCTTTGGTGGTTTACATGGTGGAGGCTGAGGGAGTACGTGAAAGTAGTGAGAAACACTAAGAGATAAGAAGAAAATATTTTTTCTTTTTTGGCTTTTTATTTTCTCAAATTTGTGATCCGCTTGGTGATTGGTGCATGGCAAAGTGTGTGTGTGTGTGTGCGTGTGTGTGTGAGAGAGAGAGAGAGAGTAATCAGATTTTTTTAAGCGGCTGTTATTAGTTTATCTCAAATTCTACAACTTGACTTTAAATACTGTAAAAGTAAAACTTAGGGTTTAGGTTCAATGAAAATTTCATTTTTACCCCTAAAGAGTATAGATATTTTGCATGATATTTTCTAATCAACTAAAGACAAAAATAACTATAAATCAAATAAACATTATTTTTTATCTTTTTTTTCTAATTGAATGAAAAATAACTAAAAAAAAACTAACTTGACTATTTAAAACTATTTTTTATTTTGAAAATTATATCGAAAAATTAAAAGCACACATCTTTTATGACATTTTAAAATGCTGAACAAACGTAATAAAAAGCGAATAAATCAAATATCCAAATAAGAATGTGAATGTGTGCAATATGCAAAGACATAAATGAAAGTTAATTTTTTTTGTTGACTTTAATAAAAGTCGATTTTTGAAATATGCAAAATGTGACGATTAAATGGAGAATGCATTAGACTAAAATACGACATGTCCCGATGAATGAAATAACAAAATGTCAGATAATGAATGAAATGCATTAAACAAAATTAGGGTATGACAATATTGTACAAATATCATATGTTCACTTGTATCGTCCATTTTCTTCCTTATGTCCTCAAGTACATGTCTATAGCACAAAGATCTAAACTCTCTCAGATGCTTAAGTGATTGTTTCCTCCTTTTTCAAACCCCCAAGAACATTTTCTAGTTGTTTGATAGGTAATCTATGGAGAAAAAATTTGATGTGGATACAACTTTAACCCATAATGTGCTTGGTAGTTTCTTCTCATTGAGAATACTCCTTGTCATATAAAGAAGAGTTGTTTTTTTAATACAAGTAAATTGTGTTATGGTGTATAAGGAGCAACCACTTCATGCACTATGCCATTTTATTCATTATAGTATTTAAATTTCTTTGAGGTGTATTCATCTCCACCATTTGTTATAAGAATTTTCATAGTTTTGTCACATTGCTTCTCTGCTAGAACTTTGAATTTCTTGATCATTGCAAATGATTCACTCTTAAATTTGATCAAGAACAACCAAATTTTTCTCCTAAACTCATCCACAAATGTGATGTAGTACCAATGTCCATAGAAATAACAAACTTCAAGCGGACCACACACATTTGAATCTATAACATATAGCATGTCAACCAATCTATATGGTATATGTGATTTAAATGCATTCTTAGACCATTTTCCAACCAAACATATTTCACAAGCCTTTTCAGGTATGTTTATTTTAAGAAAGCCAAATGAAAATTCCTTATCAACTTATTGATCAAAATTTATAATATCCCAAAAAACCAATTCTCAGATGCCATAATCAGTTATCCCGAGTGGACATTGTTGTATAGAAACACTTCATGTTGTCTGCTCTCATGGATGTTTAAAAATTTATTTTCTTTGACATTAATGACTTCAATACTAATCTTTTGTTCTTGTTAAACAATTTCAATGCATTATTCTACATTATCACCGAATAGCCTTTTTGCATCAGCTGACAACCATATAGAAAGTTGCATAGCATACTAGGAAAATATATCATATCTTTAATATCAGACCTTAAATATATTAAAGAACTAAAGTGTTGATAAGAAAAATAAAGGCGGAATTAATTGGTAAGGGTAAACACTTTAAATATGATGAAATGTTCAATGTGTTGACAGGTTACTTGAGTACAAGTAACATGGTAAGTTTGGGGTTGTGATGACAGTTAGTATTACGTGTTTTTTTAATAGCAAATTCGGATGAAAGCATTGAAATGATAAGCAAAACTAAAGTCAAAGTGTGAAGAATAGAGCAAAAAACTAAAAAGATTGGAAGAATTGGGACTTAGAGAAATTCTGAAGAAAAAGAGAAGAACAAAGAAACTTTCACTGCTATGGAAAACACCTTTCGTCAAACAATATTACAACGACCTTTCTTTAACCACGGTGGAAACACGTTTTGGACATTTTTTTGGTTTTTACTAAAAGGTATTTCACTGCGACCTTTGTTAAACTCTATAGTAAAATATACCAGGAGTTACGGGATTCGAATCCAAATTCCTTCATCATCTTAGCTCCTTATATACCATTATGGTTATTATTTTCAACCGTGGTGTAAAGTCTAATCATTGCATCACGGTTCTTCTTGTCAACCGTGATGAAAAGTGATATTTTTTTAAATATATATAAGCGTAAGTGATTGTCGCCCAGTACATAACAACAATTTCTCTCTAAAGAAAATCCTAACATATTTTATTCTTCTCTCTCAAAACATAACTCTAACATCCATGTCACTATTCACACAAACTGCAAACTTTAAATTCATTTTCACCTAATGCTACCTTGAGGTTCATTCATTAAAACTATGCTCCAATTTCATTTATGTTTCTTGTTAAAAATGGGTTCTTATTTTTTCATTTGGTGAATGTTCTCACTTTTTTCTGATTCGTCTTCACCACCTTAACAAAGCGTATACTTTGGCTATGGTATGTATGGTTTGTGTTGCTATGAAAAAAAATACAAGTAGCATGAAGCTATTGTGGAAACTTCATCCACCTTGTATTTCTTTTTCATAACATCATAAACTAGATGATCATCATGATTTGTTCGAGTTTCACGATTAGTTTCAATAAAAGATGTGTTCTTGAAACATTTTATTATATCTTGTGTTGTTGTATGTTGTTAGTGTTTTGTTGCAAAAAGGTATGTTTTTTTATTTTGTTGTATGTATTTGTTGCGTTGTTGTTGGTAAATATTTTCAGAACAAGAATAAAATATTGCTAAGTCACAAGAAAGAGGCTTCTTGTGACTTAGCAATGTTTTGTTCTTTAAATTTTTATGCATGTCGACAGTATATGAAGTTGAGTTTATTTTTAGCTATATAGATTGTTTATTTTACTAACCTTTCAGTGAAAATACATTCATTTAAATTGACATATAAACTTATAATCTGAAAAATAGTTGTATTTGAAAACTAACTTATGTCAATCAATGTTTTCCAAATTGCTTGCGTATCATCGTTCATTTCCCTCTATTTAACATATAGAATATGGTTCAATGACATGATTCCTTTATTACATCAATATCTTATCTTATAGTTTTATTTGAAAT
Source organism: Vicia villosa (assembly GCF_029867415.1). Classification (NCBI taxonomy): domain Eukaryota; kingdom Viridiplantae; phylum Streptophyta; class Magnoliopsida; order Fabales; family Fabaceae; genus Vicia; species Vicia villosa. The sequence goes on along the minus strand of NC_081183.1, from coordinate 195,220,023 downwards.
AAAATCTAATTATTGGCTAAGTCGACCTCATTGTCGTCACTTATCATTGTGATTGTTTTGATGATAACAATCACGATGATAAGCGACGATGATGAGATAGACTTAGCCAATAAATTGATGTTATTCAAATTAAAATAGAATTTAAGGAATCAATTTCATGAAGGACTTAGACCATTGAACCACACTCTATATGTTAAAGAGCGGGAAATGAATGATCAGACACATGCAATTTAAAATATATTGGCTTGTTTAATTTGGTTTTCAAGAATAGTTTAATTTTGAGGTTATATACTTCTTCATCAATTTGAATGGTTATATTTGTTTAGTGAGGTGTATGGAAAAACAAGAAATATACATACTATATAATAGATAATGGGTACTTTCCACAACGATTATCAATTTTAACCGTGATGAAATGTTATTTATGTTCCAAATAAATTGTTGTTGATGGATTTCGAACCAATTACCTAAATGTATATATCACAATGGTTGGTTAGCGTAACGGTTGTGACACGTAGAACGTGTTATGTCTTATTATCACGGTCTCAAGACCGCGGTGGAAAACACCAGACATACATTCACCCCTTACGTCACAACGGTTAGTCAGGCATCATGGTATCCCTTTTCCAATCGTTCTGGTATTGCTTTTCCGTAGTAGTAGTGTTTAGCTTCTGGATTTCACACGCACGCAATGTATCACATTGTGGCGCGATGCAAGCCTCATCGTGGCGTGATGTTTCCCATTGTGACGCGATACTATGACAATTTGTGACACGTTATACAGCTTTAAATGAGAATGTTGACTACCTTTTGAGAGTTCCATTTTTGATAGAGAACGTGATGGCTTGGAGTACCAGAGTGACAATTTTTAGGGTTTTGAAAGTCATTGAAGACCTTTATCTTCCTTGACAAGATGCAAGAGTTAGAAAGTTTGTTTACTTGGGACACAAACAAGGTGTAAAAGGAGTAGTATTACTTGATCTTAATACTAAAATCATGACTTATTGTAACTTGCTGCATAAGTTACAGCAGTGTAGTGTGCCTTTATTGTGACATGATATTCTAGATAAGTTTTTTTATTATAGTTAGTTAGAGCTGTGAACTGCTATATATAGAAATTTAGTTGAGGTTTCATTTTATTTTGATTTTATAATCATGCAACTAGAAGAATCAAAATTTACATTGTTACATTTGTCATATAGTTTACTTATGCTATGTAAGTTATACTTGAGTCCTTTTACCAGGAGAACTTCCTCAATCTTTAAATTTAGGAACTTACCGATGGTGCCAAAACCTAGAAACCTTTCCTTATTATTATCCCCGTAGGAGTCAGATTTCATATGCTTTGAATAACCACTATCGAAATACCATTTGGTGTTTGAGACTACAAAGCATTCCTCATCGTCTTGATGTTTCGTCATTAAACATATGTTGTTCGTTTCTTCTTCATCGTCTAAAGATTCCATATCGTTATCTTCTCATGTGATATAAGTTTTTTTTTCTTTTTTTGAGTTTTTCTGAATTTTTGATTTGCTTTCTTGAGTATGGGAAAATATGGTTTAACTGAACTTGATTTGCTTTCTTGAATAGCAGCAGTAAATCAAGGAAAAACAAAATAGCGGAGCAAGTAAACAAGGATGTGTTGAAGGGATTCAGTGTTCAAATGAAAAACAACTGGTAGATCCATTTACAAATGTTTCCAAGCTTGATACAATTGTGAAGTTTTAAAAAAATGAATTGGTGTGATATCTCTAAATAATTTGAATTAAGGGAGGATGTTGACATTTCTTGTAACTCAAATGAAGTTTGAATTTTTGTTAGTTAGGTAGTTAGAAGAGGTATTTAACTTGTGTTAGTTTGTTGATAACCAATATGAGACTCCGATTGCTCGTATATTTTTTCTTTGCTCGGATAATCTTATACAAAATTTGTTCACTCACTTATTTTGAATCCGTTTGTTTTGACTTTTTTTTAAAATGATTTTTATAGTGTTTTATTTTGTGTAAAATTTCTTATCAATTTTTAAAATAGTTGTGATTTTGATTAGGTTTTGATTTTCGATAATGTATGTTTATGTTATAGAATGTCAAAACTAGCATTTCCTTTTAGAAAAAACGAATATAAAAAAACATATAATATTTTAAAAAACAGTTTTATATAATCTTTTTTTAAAAATATAAAAAAAATTATTTTTTAAAGCTAAAACAAATAGGTCCTTTATTATTTTTCACTTTTAAGAGTACTACTGTTAAGAAGTGTGGTTGGGCCTAACTCATCCCTACAAAAACGGCTGGTAGGGTGAAGATTGCCCCCACTTATAAGAACATGTTCAGGCCATATATTGTCCGATGTGAGACTCTTAACACACCCCCTCACGCCCAGGACTAGACAACTGGAGCATGGAAATAAATGGTGGGTGGCCCGATAGCGGAAACCATAGAAGGTGGCCCACCGGATCTTAAACCAGGCTCTTGATACCATGTTAAGAAATGTGGTTGGGCCTAACTCAACCCTATAAAACTGGCTTGTAAGGTGAGAATTGTCTCCACTTATAAAACCAGGCTCTGATACCATGTTAAGAAGTGTGGTTGGGCCTAACTCATTCCTACAAGCCGGTTTTGTAAGGTTGAGTTAGGCCCAATCACATTTCTTAACATGGTATCAAGAGTCTCGTTTAAAATCCGGTGGGCCACCTTCTATGGTTTCCGCTATCGAACCACCCACCATTTATTTCCACGCTCCAGTTGTCTAGTCCTGGGCGTGAGGAGGTGTGTTAAGAGTCCCACATCGGACAATATATAGCTTGAACATGTCCTTATAAGTGGGGGCAATCCTCACCCTACAAACCGATTTTGTAGGGTTAAATTAGGCCCAATCACATTTCTTAACAACTACTAATACGATTAATCAATATTAATCAATAGTTTCTCCTAATGAAGAGTGGCGAGCATGCAGGGCCGGCCCAAGCCTAAGGCCAGTAAGACAAGGGCCTTAGGCCTCATCTTTTTTACAGTAAAATAGGCCTCAAATATTGAAAAAGTAGGCCTCAAATATTTTTCAAAGTATGTTAAAACAAATTGAATGGTTCAAGCTGCAAAGATTTGTTCCCCTATGGTATTGGACTTCAGTTTGATTCCATCCACTATAATTTCCCCATTTTAAAAATATTTTCATTTCAACAACTAATAGCGTTGGTTTTAAATTCTCTATAATTGTTGACACACCTCAAAATTAACATTAATGATAGTAAAAAATAATTATTTTAAAAGTTTTTTATTTTTAATTAAATATTTTTATTAAAAATATATTAAATCAAGTTCCGCGTTAGGCCTCTAAACGCGTTGGGCCGACCCTGCGAGCATGAGCACGAGCATGAACATGTGAGCACCTAATAATTATTTCAAAATTTAAACTTTAACTATAGATTTGAATACTTTTATTGGGTGTTGCTGCATCATCTTCAAAATTTTAGCAAAGAAATACACACTTAGAATTTCATGTTCAAAGCATTGCGGAAGCTAATCTATGGGATGACATCATATCAAAATGTGGACGTATGTTTTCTAACAACTTTAAAACTTTTATGTTCTCTTTCTAAGTTGGCTTCATCACTAACTAATTTTCATGTCTTTACTTTTACTTTTTCTCTGTTGTTGTACAAACGAGTTTTAATTTATTAATTAAAATAAAATACTAATGTAGAACAATTTTACATCATCATTTAATTTAGAATGACTGATTTTGACACATATGAAATAAAAAATTAAAAAAAAATTATAATTAAATTATTTTAATAACTATTTTTATATGTTAAATTTATTTAGAAATAAGCCAATGAAATTATCCATGCTCTTTCTAAGGTGACTTCATCGCTAATTAATTTTCATGTCTTTACTTTTCTATGTGGTCGTACAAGCGAGTTTTAATTTATTAATTGGAATAAACTATTAGTGTAAGATAATTTTACACCATCATTTAATTAGAGTGTGATTTTGACACATAAGTATAAAATGAAAAATAAAATAAAAAATTATATTTAAATCATTTTAGTAACTACTTTTATGTTAAATTCATTTAAAGATAAGCCAATAAAATTATCCATACTCTTTCTAAGGTGGCCTCATTGCTAACTAATTTCCATGTCTTTATTAATCTTTATTCTCTTATCAATAAAATAAAAAGGAACTTTCAATCATAATATCAAAATCATAAAAAATGACTTAAAAATCAATATTAATATTAATATTAAAGGTGAAACTACAACTTTCAATCAATTTTCAGAATAATATTTGAAAAGACTACCAAAATATGATGATTTTATATTACTAATGGTACTACCTTTTGTTTATCAGATTCTTTAGGGAAGAATGCCAAAACTCAAGTCTAACAGATGATATCTTATTAAAAGTTAAATCCATCACAAACATGATAGAGAATAAAAGGGTAGTTAAAAATTAATAATAAAATAAAAATAAAACAAGAAAATAAATTAAGAAAACAAACCAGTAATAAATTTAATCGATTAAATTGATAATGATGTCTACTTAAATAAGCTATTTCATTGGGCCAGCCCAAACCGACCTTAGAATTAGTCTTCCATTCAATCATGATATGGACCAAATTGGGAAGATGAAATCCTGCATTAGAGAAAATGCCACGACTTCGTCTAACTAATTGAAAAGGAAATTTTCATTTGTTTTTAACCAAAAGGAAGATTTTCTTTTTTACTTCTTTCATTTTTAAATTTATATGTATTAATTAATTTGATAATATGGTTTTAATTGAACCCCATATATATATATATATATATATATATATATATATATATATATATATATATATATATATATATATATATATATATATATATATATATATATATATATATATATATATATATATATATATAGGGATGTATCAAGTAGGAGGAATTTTAAATAAGAGATAGGAGGATTCATTAATAACTATTGGATTTGATATATATATATATATATATATATATATATATATATATATATATATATATATATATATATATATATATATATATATATATATATATATATATACATATATATATATATATACATATATATATATATATACATATATATATATATATACATATATATATATATACATATATATATATATATATATATATATATATATATATATATATATATATATATATATATATATATATATATATATATAAAAGAATGCTTAGATACAATTTTTTAGAGCACTTGCAATGGGCGTGTTAAAAATGTTTTTCAATAATTGAATATTTGCATGGATGGTTGAAAGAGGTGTTGAAAGTGACATAAATTAATTTGTGTTGAAAATATTCAACATGTTGAATGAGAAATGAGTCGAGGCCACTTATGATCTTTGCAAAATCTTATTGGTTGTTGTGATTGTTTATATTTTTATCTCACCTTAATTATTTGGAGTCAATTATTTTATAGAAAATCAGTTATTTATTTATTTTTATTTTCACCAAAATTCATCATTTTTTTGTCTATAAATAGAGCCTTGGTTCATTAGATTTGGACAAAGGAAAAAAAATTCATTTTTTCTCTCTAATTTTTCTATTTTTCAATAAATTCTTATTTGTGAGATGAGTCTATTGTACTAATTATGTTATGTGTTTCATTTTAGGTGTGTTGTGTGTTTAGTGTATTGTATTGTATTTTAAATTTTATGTAATTTTAATAATGACTATCCTATATCTCGTCTTTATTACTTGCAAAAAAAAATTAAGAATATAAAATTAGAAAAATAAAATAATAAATTAGAAAATTAGAAAATAATTAAAATAAAATATTTAAGTCTTAATTATTTTAATTTATATTCAATCGATAATTGTTATTAATATATATAATCACAAAAACATAAAAGAAAATAAAAATATGAAATAAAAGTGATGGGGTAGAGTGTTGAATTTTATTAAACAAAAATTATTGTAGTGAGTAAAAGTTGAATGAGTGTTGAATTATTAAGGAAAAGAGAGATAATATGATGTGGAGTGTAAAAAGTAAAAAAAGGAAAATGTTGAATATGTAAAACATTGTAGATAGTCTTAGGTGTGATTTGTACTATTTTCTAATGAAAATATGACAAGTGTATAATTTTCTTTTACACATATGCAATTTTCTTCTATTTTCACTCATTAAATGATGTTAAAATACATTTGTCATATTTTATTTGAAAACTTAAGAAATTATAGGTAAGTTTTCTCATATATATATATATATATATATATATATATATATATATATATATATATATATATATATATATATATATATATATATATATATATATATATATATATACACACTAAAGTCATTTATTTTATTTGTTTTTTTGTAAATGATGAATTAGATCAAAGTAAGTTGAATTTATAAAATTATTAAGAACATAAATATATTAAATTTGATACTATTTAATGTCCAACCCATAATCAACCGTGGTACAACAGTACCTCAAATGAAATAGCCATCAGCCTATGATTCTCATGTGCTTCACCATTGGTTCTGATTAATTTAGTCTAATCATCATTTGCGTCTAGGTCTTCATCTAAACTATTTTTGTCTATTTAAAAAAGAATACACTTGAAAATATTTTGTTGTCATTCTTAAAAGGTAATGTTGACCTTCTTCACACTTCATCATGCTACGAAAACGCACACAATCATAGATTCAGAGGAGTATCACTTTCACTTGAGCCACTTGGTCTTTTCATATTTTTATTGATTTGAGTCTTGGACAGCATCTAAATCACATAGAGAACAGACAATAACATGCGGCCAAAAGTTACTAAAAGAAAAATTATAGGAACATGTTAATAATGCCTCTCTCTATTTACAAAAGTGTTGATTTAAAAGATCAAATATAGTTAATCTAATGAATTATATATATGATGTCTAGGGTTTGACCTCTCTTATTAATGACATTTATTTTTTGATTGAAAATATTATAACATTAATACATAAAAGTTAAATTATTATTTTTGTATAAATAAAAGAACTTGACGGTGATGATTATATGAGATAGTGGAAAATAAGGGGCGGTCAAATAATAATAATGCATAGTCATAATAATATAGTTGTTGAAAGAGAGATGATTTGGTTTCTCGGGCCCCTAATACTCAAAATACTTTAGGAATGATATATAAATTAATACTAGTAATGGTTGAGGAAAAAAGCTTAAGCATTCCAAGACAGATTATGAGAACGTGCACTTTTGACTCCTGTTACATGGTCTACTTATATTATTGAAATCAATTATTAAACTGGCTTTAATTAATTGCTACTACATTTTTGGGGCGGATCACGTGCTACTCGATAATTAACTATAGACTTTTTAATTTCATTTTGAGTCTTCTGGAAAGTGATTACTCACTGTTTTCTTCCAACACTACCGAATGCTTTTTATTTGAAGATTAATTTATTTGATAATAACTTCTTTTCTTCTTCCATAAATAAAATTTATTTGAAGATGTGTCATTTCTTAGGCTTGTTTGGAGGTTTGGAACTCCAACTAGGCATCGGTTAAATGGTTTTTTTCTTTCAAGGGATAAGTTGAAAGTGTTTAAACTATTTAAAGAATTTTGAATTCTTTCAATTGATTTCGTATATTGTTCTTCATTTTTCATTGCAAGATAATTCTGATGCACAATGATTATGTGAGAAGAAAAAAAATGATTGGAGAAGAAAAGAGAAATTAGGGTCTGAGAGAAAAAAGGAAGAAGAAGAATATTTCTGCAGAGTTTCTCTCCGTTCTCAATTGATATTTTAATATTTTTTCTATGCAATTGCACTATTCCAATGATAGGGTACCTCACTATTTATAGGCGGAGATTGCTTGCACACCAAGAAATCTCCAACTAACCTAACTCAGCTAAAACACCATAAAACTAAGTTTAAATTTCTGTCGAGATACACTTCTTTGACATTTTGACAACTATATAATTTCGACACATAAACCATTTTGACAACAACAGACTTTGTCGAAATGATATTTTGACACAAAGAAATACTTTCTCAACAAACCATCTAATTCATTGTGTCTAAACTATCTACATTCATCATTATTCTTAGTCTTCTGAACACTTCGACCTGCACTACCTTCGTCATGATGTCTGCAATTAGATTCCCAGTTCTGCATTGTTTTAAGTTTCACTTTCCTCTGGATACTTGCTCTCGAAGATAAAAGAACCTCATCTCGATGTGTTTGTTTCTTCCAGATTCTTCGCCAGATTGATAGCTGACATGTTGTCGATCTTCATGGTAATTGCTCCATGATTCTTCCATGTAATCTCTTCGACCAAATTCACCATCCATGTTGTTTGACATGCACAAAGAGAAGCAACTATGTACTCTGCTTCACACAACGAAAATGCTACTATTGGTTCTTTTCTATAGATCCAATCAACTGGTGCACCACCTAGCATAAACACATAATAAACTTTGAATTTTCTATCCTCAGCATCATGATACCAACTCGTGTCAGTGTAACCCACTAGCTTGCATTCTTTCCCTTCATCAGTTGTAGGAAATAAAATGCCATTGTCGAGAGTTCCTTTGAGATACCTTAGTATCCTCTTCGTCGTTGTTAGATGTGATACCTTTGGCTTCTACATGAATCTATTTACCATAACTACAATGTATGCTATATCATGCCTTGTGTGACAAAGTGTCATACCCCAAAATTTGCCTCATATATTTGCAAACGTCATTTTATTTCGAATAATTGACATAGCACAGTCGGTAAGGATTTGAGGTTAAAAGGTACAAGAGTGAGAGGTCCTCGATTCGAATCCCACTTCTGACATTTTTTATTTAGTTTGTCACTAACTTTATTTCTGTTTTAAATCATTTTTAAAAATCACAAAATTGTCTTTTTCTTATTATTTTAAAATTCTTATTTTATTAAATAGAGTAGTTATTTTCAGTTTTTTATACATACTAAAAAATAACCAAAAACTCATAATTAAAAAATTTTAGGTGTTAGTTTTTAATTTCATTTAGTTACGTCATTGTTATAGTATTACCATAAATAAAAAAATAAAAAAATGGAAAGGAAAGTTGTTTTTCACGTAAAGCCAAATACCCATCCTTAGCATAGAATCAAGAACAAATTTCTCTCAATATTGCTTCAAATCTCCAGAACCAATCAAATCTCAATCATAAGATTTATATGGATTTGTTTCAGTTTTGTTAACCTAAACCAATCTCTTATAAATACATGATATTCTCAAAAGCCAGAGGGGGATTTTGGCCGCAAGAGAACTCTGTAAAAAACTCAAAAAAACCGTGACATCCAAGTGAAGCGTCAGTCGAAGTTTGAAGCGATTCAAGGGCTTTTGAAGGATCAACCGTGTTGTTGGAGTCTTGTTGATCGTATCCCAATCAGAATCAAAGCTTGCCGCACCCTGGATCGAAGCCTATTAACTCACGGTTTAGCCAATTTTCTTTAAATTCGATTATCGTCATATAAGCATTATAAATATCAATTGATTGCATATTATGGTTTGTATCAATGTTTAGAACATGTCTGGATAGTTGGATTTGAGTTTTAACGCAGGTGTCATCGTGTGCCATGGCTAGGGTTTCGGTTTCTTGAAATTGGGAACCATGGATATAGGCCAAATTAACCCAAATTGATTGCGTTTTCCTGTTCAGGGGCTCGATTAGGGTCGATCTGGGTTATCGTTTTGTGTTTGGTTGATGAGTGTTTGCAGGTTTCTGATTTGAGTCTACGGCCACGCTCGAAAAACCGTTGCCTAAAGTTGTTGAGTTTCTGAAAATTAACGATGAAGAAGAAGGGACCAAGGGCGGCGCGTATTCAGTTTAAAATCCCAGTAATGTTTTTTTATATATTATGTTTGTCGATTGCATTTCTAACAGCGAACAAATAATGGTCCAGTGGAAGGCACGCACTCTTCCTTTCCCTATAGGCGCAGGTTCGATCCCTGCTGGGGACATTTTGTTCCATAATATTTCTTTAACAATTGTTGTCCACCGATCCAGCGTAGCTTGCCAAGAAACACCTACGATGCACCCTCAGCCTCAACCACAGGATCTTCATGGAATCAGATCCTACGCCCCTGAAGATGCAGACATACCATGGTCCTTCCCAAGCTTGTCACACTGAAACATAAGCTGAGTTTCCTAAATTCATTATTTTTCTAATTGTTATTTATTTTAAGCTATTTAATAAAATCTCTTTTGTACTTTAAAATAAACTTCTTGTAAATTTCTTTTGTTATATATAAAATCTTTATTTTAATAATATTAACTTAATCAATTTAATTTAGTTATTAACATTTTTTAATTTATTTGATTAAATTAATTTAGTTGTTTAATTATTTAGTTAATTACAAATATTCATTAATCAATAAAAATACATATTAGGATTGAGATATTTAATCAAAACCCTATTTTCATCGATTTAATTAATTAGGTTGAAAAACCAATAATTAATTAATTCGAATTTATTTATTCTATTAACCACGATTAACTGGTGCCCTAATCAGGGTTTACGAAGATCATGCCCTACACTGAATACATTTCCTTTTTTTCTGTGCCTTTCCAGGTTTGGCTTTACAAATACCTTCCGACTACGCGCCACGCCCTTCACAAAGCTATGTATTTAATTCATTTTAAAAGTCTATTTTGTTTCCTTTGATTTTAGGGTTTGCCCTTATATTTCTTGAACTATGCATACATTCACCTATTATCTGCCTTTGCCATTTTTAGGGTTACCTTTGAGGCTTCCTCTGACCGCCAACCATATCAGATCAAATTCGAAGCTAAGTGTCCTTTCTCTATTTTACTTTTAATTTCATTAGTCTATTTTTTATGATTAATAAAGTTCGCCTTCGAACCTGATAATGCACTCACCCTCCTTTATTCTTTCTTTTCCAATTTTCAGGGTTTGTCGACTGCCAAAGCTACGTGTATTGGTAACCCTAAACCTTAACTCTAATATTTTCTGTTTTAATTTTTAATTATATCCCGCTGGTTTCAATTCCCCTCTCCTCCGCTGGTTACAATTTCCCTTCCCCATTATTATTTTATATTATTGTGTGGTTAGTAATCTTAGGGAGTGCAAGCCTTAAATCAATGTAGATAATTAATTATAAGATAATTTTCTGAATATAATCACGTGATTGTTGCACACACGCACGCTTTTGGGGTAACCTCTCTGTTGCCTTGTTGCCTGTTGCCTTGTTGCCTGTTGCCTTGTGTTTTTTTGCAGAATAAGCCAAGTCCCTCGAATACGAGGATACCTCAGCCATGTTGCCTCGGTCACGACCCTAAATGATGCTGCCTTCGATACACAAATGACCTCGACCCTCGGAAGTTGCCTACGGAAAAAGGCTGAGGTATCCTCTGGTTGCCTACGAATAAGGCTTATTCTGATCCTTGCCTTAGACTACCTGCCTTCCTATGGCATGGGACAGTCTTATGGCAAAGGATATTTCGATGACCCTTCAACCTCCAAACGAAAGGCTTCCTGCCCTCTTATGGCAAGGATAGACCCTTTCATTCTGAAAGGCTAAAAAGAGACCTATCATCTGAGTTTAAGGTAATTGCCCCTAATTGCCTTGCAATGCTCAAACCTTTTTATTATATTCTTTCTCACAATTTTTCAAAAGGGCAACGCTTATTCACAAGCTAAAGTCCCTATCTCTTTCATCTACATTTTCTAAACAAACGAGCAAGCAAAGCAATTAAGAGCCCATGGAAAACCATGGATGCAAAGGGTGCCTTACACCTTCCCTTTGCATAAATTACCCCCCGAACTCAGATTTCTTAAAAGGTTTTTTTCTGTTTCTTTTTGCCTTTCCGAATATAGTTTGGATAAAATAAAAGTCGGTGGCGACTCTTGCTTACCGCGACATTTCGATAAAAAAGTCAGTTCACCGTGTTACAGAACTGGCGACTCTGCTGGGGAGTCTTTAAGAGGGGTTTACCTTAGGGCTTAGATCACTAATCTGTTTGTTTGATTGTTTTAATTATCATGGTTGCTTGGGTTTTGTGGAAGATGAATCCTATACCCGGATTCGAGTGCACTTTAAGATAGGAGCGGCATAGTCATGGAGACCTCCCTTGTGCATGCTTGGGGTTGGTCAAAATGAAGTTCGCACTTGAGTTAGGCCTCCACTGGTTATTGTGTACCTCTTTTGCATGAGAGAGGTTTATGCATGTATCTTTGGGTGCGTCGGAGCTCAAGGACCTTTAGTCACCTTTAACCCATCTTGGCCTTTAGGAACGTAGTGGGGGGACTACTCTTGATGCATGTTAAGAGCATAGTCGCTACCCGATACTACAACTCAGATAGGTTCTCTCTCAAAGTATCATTGCGTGGTATGCATGTACCATGTTCGAGGGTGCTTTAGAGGGGCTAACAATTCTGAGTAACTTGGTAGAACCCGTTGCTGATATCATCCTTATCCCAAAAAGTACCTTTGGGGAAGGGTAGTCACCTGGTCATACTTCATGCAAGCCTTTAAACTTAAGGACTCTTGTGTGACTTGCTTGTTATCTAACTTTTCTATTTCCTTGCAGGATTTTCTTGTAGGACATCTCGTCCTCATTACCTTATGCTTTAACCTTTTATTTCCTCGCAGGATTTGCCTATAGGACATCTCGTCCTTATTACCTCACGTTTCGTCAAATGCATTGCATCCGCATAACATCATGACATCATGACATCATAACATTGCATGTTCACTAACCCTTTCAAGGATCTTAGGAATTTAGGGCGCACAATTTCAGGTGCTCTTATCAAGAACTGAATTCCTATCTAGGGGCAGAGGATTTATTTTCCTCTGGCCACGTACTTTCCAATCCAGAGACTCGATACCTATCAAGGGGCAAGAGGATTTATTTTCCTCTAGCCATGTACCTTCAAATTCAGAAGTATCCCGAATCAAAGGCGATGACCCACTCGATATGGTGAGCTTGATTCTCAAAGAAGGATGTTCAAAGACAAGAGTCAGAATTCTTCAAACAAATATGCGACCAAATCACTTTCCAATGTTGCTAACTTAACTCCTAAAGATCCTTGAAAATATTGCATTTTCATTCATGACATCGCATATTTCTAACTTTGTTTTCAGGTTCTGCCTCGACAATCATTCCTCTCAGGTATAATCGAGCTGGAGATTCATTCTGACAAGCCCTCTTACATTCCAAAACTTCGTAAAATAACTCATCGACTCTAACAAGCAAGCATTCTCTATCAGATATGGTCTAATGTGCGACCCGTTCCGGTATTCCCTATCAGATATGGTTCAATGTATGACCCGTTCCGGTATCTTCAGTCAGATATGGTCTAATGTATGACTCGTTCTGGCATTATTCATCAGATATGGTCTAATGTATGACTCGGTCTGACATTCCCCTTCAGATATGGTTCAATGAATAACTCGTTCTGATATCCTTCAACAGATATAGTCCAATGTATGACTCGTTCTGACATTCCAACAGATATGGTCTAACGTACGACTCGTTCTGCTATTCCTCAACAGATATAGTCTGATGTATGGCTCGTTCTGATATTCCTCCTCAGATATGGTCTAATGTATGACTCGTTCTGACGCTCCTCTACAGATATGGTCTAAAGCATGACCCGTTCTGGTCTTCTCAATCAGATACACATTCTGGAAGCTCGAACCCCGGATACTCTGAATCTCTACACCAAGTCCCACAACAACGAAGAAAGCCAGATGCACCTAAGCGTCAATTCACCAAAATCCAGAGCCTTCCGCTCAAACATTACGACATTTGTTGAAGATCAGATTAATTACTCGGAGGGATGCCCCTAAGAATTCTAACACCTATGGCTATAAACTCAATGCGAGGTGCGCGTACCGTTCCAACATTCCTGGACATCACAAAAACAATTGCTGGACATTGAGGAATAAGATTCAAGATCTGATCAATGATGGGGAAGTCAAATCCAATCCTCCTGAAACTCCGGTGGTGATCACTTCTCATATGCCTAGTCATGACAAGACTGACTAACGTCTAGACGGACAAACTTTTGGATCATTAGATCTACTTTCATTTGCAAGTTTCTCTTCTGTTTGTTTAAACATTTGACTCATGATAGACATTATTTGTTTTAATAATCATCATCAGTGCATTGCATATGTTTGTCTTGAACGAATTATTTCGCTATCACTCATCTAAATTGCATCTTTACTTTGTATATGTTTTATGATACTCAACTCCTGCTAAAGTTGTACACCTTTTGAGGGAGGATGACGAAAACGATACCGCAACCTCATACAGTATGCTTTTGAACGGACTATGTTGACGATGTACAGGCATTGTTTCAATTCCTAAACAGTGGAGATATAAGGATGATAATCCCTCGTTAACCCCTTTGAGCCTAAGAAGTAGAAGTTCTTTCTTGTACTAATTGAAAACCCTTGATTATAACCTGGGGCAGGGTAGTTCTCAGTTAATTTGGCTGTGCATTCTATTTTAAGAGAACCATTCAGTACACCTTTCAACAAAGGTTTCAATCACAAACGTTCAACCGCACGCATCAAAGAAGTGTTGGAAATGTCAATCAAAAGACAATGACGGTTCATCAATCAAACAAGGCAGTCAATATCTTTCAAAAAAAATGAAAAAACATATATACAAAGAAAAGCCTGCTAAGTCAAAAATCAAAAAGATGACTTAGGCAAAAATCAAGGCATCCCGCTGATTGTAAGCTCAAAAGAGACAGTTCAGGCAAAAGTTAGGGATATCAAAAAGAAGAAAACAAAAAGTCAATAAATTCATGAACAACACAATGTGGTGACTATCAAAAGGAAGAAGTGACTGCCATCTCGAAAGTTCTCTCTACTTGTGAACCATCTCTTGGAACCTGAATGCATAAGTTGAATTAACTGAGCTTAGGACTGAAGAACATCACGAAGAAGGGGATGGGTATAAATAAATTTTGAGCCTTTATCCTTTGTTTCTTAAACCGTGAATCGAGCCACGTTACAACCCTTGAAAGTCCTAACTGAAGCATGGTTAGTTCGAAAACACACTGTCACAACAAAGGTATCCTGACTCCTTAAGGTTTACCATAAATGCCAAGTTGATGTCACGTTTTTACAAACGGTATGTTGTTATAAATATCATGTTCTTACAAATGTCATGTTTTTACATCTCATGCTTTAATGTTTTTCGAAAACTCAAGACAAACGTATGCACTGCATCTCATGAATTCATTATTAAACAAATTTTGCTACATAATTTCAAATGTTAGCAACAGAGAGAATTTGCACAGGATACAACTAATGACTGAAAGTTATCCCGACAGACAATATTACTCCAAGAAGCAATGTCTCCTACGTATACAAGGGGGCATGACACGTTTTTCCCAATCAATCTGGGGCAATCAAGTCAAGATTCCAAGAATCTCTCAAAAAGCCAAAAAGTCAGGGGCATCATCCTAAGTGTACGATTACTAGGGGCATGTCACTTACAATATACACTTCATAAAGTCCTCGCGAGGCGAATCTTTCCAAAGTTCCTGATAACTGGGGCAAATCTATGCAAGTCCAGTTCAACATCTTGATCAATACTCAGTGGCGTGTCCTGAATCAAGTAGTAAGTTACTATGATATTGGGGGCAACTTTCAAGACACTCACATCTCCCCACAGAGCCAGGTTCATAAGATCATATCCCTACAGAGTAATCATTAAAGAAGATATCTTCAAAAGTTCTCGACAAAGATATGGATCCCCAACAGAGTTTACATCTTCAACACTGTCGTTTCTCCAACACTTTGCTCTTCGCCAACATGGTTTATTAATGTCTTTATTCCCAATCAGGGTACATCAAGTTACTGATCATCCCCAAGCAAGAATCATAAATCCCCAGCATAACTCATGACAAGATCGAACGTCAAAATCACAATGATACAGAGATTTATTTTCTCAAGATACTCCAAATAGCATAACTCATGTTCATACATCATATATCATAGTTAATTCATAACATACATACGTCTCATGACATATGCATAACACTCTCATTCTTTTAAAAAAAAAAAAATTACATACATCACGACATTGCATAAAGCTGATGTTTCTTTTGCAGTCTACTTATACATCTTCTAGATATAGTGCAGATATAATCAATTCAACGATTAAATTCTGACACTCATTCAAGACAGAGATTTAGTTCTGACACCTAATTTTGGATACCTTCCAAAAATGGTTCAGATATAATCAAGACAGAGATTTACTTCTGACACTTAATTTTGGATATCTTCCAAAGATAGCTCAGGGATAATCAATACAGAGATTTAATTCTGATACTTAATTCCGGGTATTCTCCAGAGATAGTTCAGAGATAATCAATACAGAGATTTAATTTTGATACTTAATTTTGGGTATTCTCCAGAGATAGTTCAGAGATAATCAAGACAAAGATTTAGTTCTGATACTTAATTCCGGGTATTCTCCAAAGATAGTTCAGAGATAATCAAGACGAAGATTTAATTTTGACACTTACTTTTGGGTATCCTCCAAAGATAGTTCAGAGATAATCAAGACAGAGATTTAATTCTGATACCTAACAGTTCAGAGATAATCAAGATAGTTATTTAATTCTGACACTTACTTTTGGGTATCCTCCAAAGATAGTTCAGAGATAATCAAGATAGAGATTTAATTGTGACAATTATTTCGAAAATAGTTCAGAGATAATCAAGACGACGATTTAGTTCTGATACTTAGTTTCGAGCATCCTCCATGAATATTTCAAAGGATTTAGATCTAATTCAGGCACTACGAACAGTGCTGACACGATCAATCTCCAATAAACTTCCTCTCAAGGCTTCGATGGCATCTTTAATTCCATCTCCGATAAAAGTCTCTACTTCAGCTAGGGCAAATTTCTTGGTATTCTAGTGTTCAATCCTCTTCTACCTTCAGATTCCGACTGGCATACAAACCACTCTACATCTTCAGGTATAAGAAAATTGAACAGGGGCAGCTGTCATACCCCAAAATTTGCCTCATATATTTGCAAACGTCATTTTATTTCGAATAATTGACATAGCACAGTCGGTAAGGATTTGAGGTTAAAAGGTACAAGAGTGAGAGGTCCTCGATTCGAATCCCACTTCTGACATTTTTTATTTAGTTTGTCACTAACTTTATTTCTGTTTTAAATCATTTTTAAAAATCACAAAATTGTCTTTTTCTTATTATTTTAAAATTCTTATTTTATTAAATAGAGTAGTTATTTTCAGTTTTTTATACATACTAAAAAATAACCAAAAACTCATAATTAAAAAATTTTAGGTGTTAGTTTTTAATTTCATTTAGTTACGTCATTGTTATAGTATTACCATAAATAAAAAAATAAAAAAATGGAAAGGAAAGTTGTTTTTCACGTAAAGCCAAATACCCATCCTTAGCATAGAATCAAGAACAAATTTCTCTCAATATTGCTTCAAATCTCCAGAACCAATCAAATCTCAATCATAAGATTTATATGGATTTGTTTCAGTTTTGTTAACCTAAACCAATCTCTTATAAATACATGATATTCTCAAAAGCCAGAGGGGGATTTTGGCCGCAAGAGAACTCTGTAAAAAACTCAAAAAAACCGTGACATCCAAGTGAAGCGTCAGTCGAAGTTTGAAGCGATTCAAGGGCTTTTGAAGGATCAACCGTGTTGTTGGAGTCTTGTTGATCGTATCCCAATCAGAATCAAAGCTTGCCGCACCCTGGATCGAAGCCTATTAACTCACGGTTTAGCCAATTTTCTTTAAATTCGATTATCGTCATATAAGCATTATAAATATCAATTGATTGCATATTATGGTTTGTATCAATGTTTAGAACATGTCTGGATAGTTGGATTTGAGTTTTAACGCAGGTGTCATCGTGTGCCATGGCTAGGGTTTCGGTTTCTTGAAATTGGGAACCATGGATATAGGCCAAATTAACCCAAATTGATTGCGTTTTCCTGTTCAGGGGCTCGATTAGGGTCGATCTGGGTTATCGTTTTGTGTTTGGTTGATGAGTGTTTGCAGGTTTCTGATTTGAGTCTACGGCCACGCTCGAAAAAACCGTTGCCTAAAGTTGTTGAGTTTCTGAAAATTAACGATGAAGAAGAAGGGACCAAGGGCGGCGCGTATTCAGTTTAAAATCCCAGTAATGTTTTTTTATATATTATGTTTGTCGATTGCATTTCTAACAGCGAACAAATAATGGTCCAGTGGAAGGCACGCACTCTTCCTTTCCCTATAGGCGCAGGTTCGATCCCTGCTGGGGACATTTTGTTCCATAATATTTCTTTAACAATTGTTGTCCACCGATCCAGCGTAGCTTGCCAAGAAACACCTACGATGCACCCTCAGCCTCAACCACAGGATCTTCATGGAATCAGATCCTACGCCCCTGAAGATGCAGACATACCATGGTCCTTCCCAAGCTTGTCACACTGAAACATAAGCTGAGTTTCCTAAATTCATTATTTTTCTAATTGTTATTTATTTTAAGCTATTTAATAAAATCTCTTTTGTACTTTAAAATAAACTTCTTGTAAATTTCTTTTGTTATATATAAAATCTTTATTTTAATAATATTAACTTAATCAATTTAATTTAGTTATTAACATTTTTTAATTTATTTGATTAAATTAATTTAGTTGTTTAATTATTTAGTTAATTACAAATATTCATTAATCAATAAAAATACATATTAGGATTGAGATATTTAATCAAAACCCTATTTTCATCGATTTAATTAATTAGGTTGAAAAACCAATAATTAATTAATTCGAATTTATTTATTCTATTAACCACGATTAACTGGTGCCCTAATCAGGGTTTACGAAGATCATGCCCTACACTGAATACATTTCCTTTTTTTCTGTGCCTTTCCAGGTTTGGCTTTACAAATACCTTCCGACTACGCGCCACGCCCTTCACAAAGCTATGTATTTAATTCATTTTAAAAGTCTATTTTGTTTCCTTTGATTTTAGGGTTTGCCCTTATATTTCTTGAACTATGCATACATTCACCTATTATCTGCCTTTGCCATTTTTAGGGTTACCTTTGAGGCTTCCTCTGACCGCCAACCATATCAGATCAAATTCGAAGCTAAGTGTCCTTTCTCTATTTTACTTTTAATTTCATTAGTCTATTTTTTATGATTAATAAAGTTCGCCTTCGAACCTGATAATGCACTCACCCTCCTTTATTCTTTCTTTTCCAATTTTCAGGGTTTGTCGACTGCCAAAGCTACGTGTATTGGTAACCCTAAACCTTAACTCTAATATTTTCTGTTTTAATTTTTAATTATATCCCGCTGGTTTCAATTCCCCTCTCCTCCGCTGGTTACAATTTCCCTTCCCCATTATTATTTTATATTATTGTGTGGTTAGTAATCTTAGGGAGTGCAAGCCTTAAATCAATGTAGATAATTAATTATAAGATAATTTTCTGAATATAATCACGTGATTGTTGCACACACGCACGCTTTTGGGGTAACCTCTCTGTTGCCTTGTTGCCTGTTGCCTTGTTGCCTGTTGCCTTGTGTTTTTTTGCAGAATAAGCCAAGTCCCTCGAATACGAGGATACCTCAGCCATGTTGCCTCGGTCACGACCCTAAATGATGCTGCCTTCGATACACAAATGACCTCGACCCTCGGAAGTTGCCTACGGAAAAAGGCTGAGGTATCCTCTGGTTGCCTACGAATAAGGCTTATTCTGATCCTTGCCTTAGACTACCTGCCTTCCTATGGCATGGGACAGTCTTATGGCAAAGGATATTTCGATGACCCTTCAACCTCCAAACGAAAGGCTTCCTGCCCTCTTATGGCAAGGATAGACCCTTTCATTCTGAAAGGCTAAAAAGAGACCTATCATCTGAGTTTAAGGTAATTGCCCCTAATTGCCTTGCAATGCTCAAACCTTTTTATTATATTCTTTCTCACAATTTTTCAAAAGGGCAACGCTTATTCACAAGCTAAAGTCCCTATCTCTTTCATCTACATTTTCTAAACAAACGAGCAAGCAAAGCAATTAAGAGCCCATGGAAAACCATGGATGCAAAGGGTGCCTTACACCTTCCCTTTGCATAAATTACCCCCCGAACTCAGATTTCTTAAAAGGTTTTTTTCTGTTTCTTTTTGCCTTTCCGAATATAGTTTGGATAAAATAAAAGTCGGTGGCGACTCTTGCTTACCGCGACATTTCGATAAAAAAGTCAGTTCACCGTGTTACACAAAGGTATCTTAATGACCTAATAAATCTTTTGTACTATGTTGGTTCGATATCATCTTCATCTAAGTCTTTCAATAGTTACAGTCTTGGTTCAGCAGGTATCGAAGTTGCATTGCAGTCTTCCATCTCAAATCTTTTGAGTATTTCTCTTTCATATCTTTTTTTATGCATCATTAGACCTCTACTACTTTTGTAGAATTCGATACCAGGGAAGTATGAAATGTTGCCTAGAACCGACATTTTGAATTCCTTGCTAGGATCACCTTTGAAGTCTTTGATCTCTTTCATACAACTACCTGTTATCAATAAGCCATCGACATAGAGACACATTATAAGCAATTCACTCTTGCTTCTTCTTACATATACTCCATACTCTTGGAGCTTGTTTGAGTCCATACATGGCTTTATCCAGCCTCTATGACATGCTTTCTTGGCCTTGTTTCACAAACCAAATTGGTTGTGCAACATAAAATTCTTCATCTAAGAGGCCATTTAGGAATGCACATTTCACAACCATCTGACACATGTGCCAGTTGTTCATGTTTGCTAGACCAACAACCAACCTGATTGTTTTGGTCCTAGAAATAGGAACAAAAACTTCTTGGAAGTTAATTCCTTCTTTTTGAAGAAATCCTTTTGCCACAAGTATTGCCTTATGTCGAGTTACTTCTCCTTTTAAATTCAACTTCACCTTGTATACCCACTTCACATCGATTTCCTTTTTGTCTTCAGGAAATTCGATAAGTGACTAAGTGTGGTTGACTTCGATGGACTTCAGTTCCTCATTCATCGCTTTTATCCACTTCGAATCCTTCAATGTCTCAGCCTCATTGACTTGTTCGACATCTGCATAGAAATCATAGTATATCAGCTCACCTTCATTGTCGACCACATCATCTAACTTAATTACACATTCTTGAAACCTTGCATGCATGTTTCTTGTTATTTGAGGCCTGCTTGTGCTTGCTTGACCTCTAGTTCTTCACATAAGATTCTCACTGAATCCTTCTTTACATTTTTATTCCAGTCTCATTCCTTAAGCTCATCTATGATCACGTTCCTGCTGATCACAACTTGCTTCATCACTGGGTCAGAAAATTTGTATCCACTAGTCGAATGATATCTTATTAGGATCATTTGACTCGACTTGTCATCAAGTTTTCTTCTCAGTTGATCAAGCGCATGTCTATGTGTTATAGATCCAAATACCTTCATATGACTTAAGCTAGGCTTGACACTAGACCAACATTCTTTTGGCGTGATTCCTTCTAGCTTCTTCGTCAGACATCTGTTCAAAATGTATGTTGCAGTCAACACAACTTCTCCCTAATATTCTTTAGATAAGTGCTTGCCTTTCAACATACTTCTCACCATGTTCATGATGGTTCTATTCTTTCTTTATGTAGATCCATTTTACCGTGGAGTGTATGGTGGCCCCATCTCATGCACAAACCCTTCTTTTTTACAAAATGCGTCAAAATCTTTTGACGCATATTCTCCACTACCATCACTCCTCAGAGTCTTGAGCTTTCGATCACTTTGTCTTACAACCATATATTTAAACTTGACAAATACCTCGATCACTTCACTTTTCTTGTTGATCAGGTAAGTCCATGGTTTATGACTGAAATCATCAATGAATGTGGCAAATTATTTGTTACCTCTAGTCGAATCCACATGAATAGGACCACACACATCAGAATATATGATTTCAAGAATTGCCTTCGACTTACTTCATGCATCCTTGCTGAAGTTATTCTTGTGTTGTTTTGCCTGCATTATTCTTCACACACTTAATTTGAAATGTTGATTTCTGGTAATCCTAAAACCATATTTCTTATTTTCAAATCTCTGATGTCCTTGAAGTTGAGAAGGCAAAGTCTATAGTATCATATCCATTCTTCTCTGCTAGCTGCACTTGCAAGGCACTTGTTCTCCATCACACTAAGTTCAATCTTAAAGGTTTTATTCTAAGACACAGGGCCTTCAAAATTAACCTTCCACCTGAGTCGAGAATTCTCACCATCTTATCTTCAATTGACACTTTATAATTCTCTTCAACAAACTGCCATATGCTGAGCAAATTACTTTTCATGTCGGGTATATATAATACATTAGAAATTACTGACCTTTTGCCATCTTTCCTCATAATCAGAACATCACAAATACCTTCAACTATTAGAGTATTGTCATTTGCAAATTTCATCACGTTATTCATCGAGAGTTTTATGTTGACAAACCAATCTTTTCTACCAATCATGTTGTGATCATCAACAACATCTCTTCTTCTTCATGCTTTGCAAGCTTTGCATCATTTCTTTATTCTTTTGTTTTTCAAGACAATCACTAGAATAGTAACCATACTTCTGACAATTGAAACATTGAATGTGACTTTTGTCAGGTTTTTCGTCAACCGTACTCCAATGTGGTTGCTTCGGTATGCGGTTCTTCTTTGATTCGACGAATTTCCTTCTTGATGGTTTCCTCTACCATTAGAATTATTGTAGCCTTCTCTACCTTTGTTGTCGAACCATTTTCCTTTTCTGTTCTTTTCTTTGGCTGATTGCGACGGCAGAGCCACATTACTCTTTGACTTGACTACAACTCTTTCCGACATTCTATGTTCACGAGATTCAAGTGTCCCTTGAAGCTCTTCATTTGTCAATGTTGACAAATATTTCAATTCTTCTATGGCTACTACCACGTGATCAAATTTTGAATTCAATGACCTCAAAATAATTGCAACAAATGATCTTGATGTCAACACTTCTCCACATACCTTAATTTGATTCATCAATTTCGTAAACCTATCTTAAAAATTTTAGGTTAGAAAAACTTCTTTATTTTTAGCCATACGTGCACAGGAAAGAAAGGAGAAAAAAAAATAGTGCGAATGACAAGAGAGGTTTATGTATTTAATTTATTTTAAGATAATTATTTTGAAATAAGTTAATTGCTTTGAGATGAAGAGAGGTTGGAATTTTTCAAGTCAACCTACAAGGTACTACTAGTTGACACGTGAAATAATATTCTGGCATGCAGCTAAACTCTTGGACCATTATTTGAATTTTTGAACAAATAATTAATAAGGCTTGGGACCAGTCAATATATAGGAATAGTTTTCTTGAATGAAACGACAACATGACAATGCGAAACTTTTGATTTTAGAGGCCATTTAAGTAACTTATGCTAAACACACTTATTTTAAGAAAAACAAATGCAACACTTATGTTATTTTATACTGCTTCCGTAATGACTATCGTTTTAAGAAGAAAAAAATTGTTTTAAAATAAATGTTATTTTTACTTTTTAATTTAAAAATAATAATTATTTTTTTAATTACTTTTTTAATTATTATTGTTATACTATTTTTAATATATTGATAAGATTAATCTAATAAAAATATATTATAAGATTTTTTAATCTGTGTAAAAATTTTAAAAGACAATCATATTAAAATTGAAGGAGTTTAAAGTATTTAGATTGACCTCATATCCGCGTCAATGCGACTACGAGATATTGTCTGTTTTTTATATGAGAATATTTAAAACTATTTATTTTAAAAAATGTGTTTCATTAGATTGAAGTGTATGATTTGTGTATATAAATTATTCTACTTGAATTATTTTGACTAGTATAGTACATAAAGTATATATATTAATTTTATAAGTTGATTTTATAAAATTGAGTTGGATCTAACTTAATTCAAAAAATTGTAGAAAAAAAATATTTAATTAAAAAAATAGCTTATGTTAATATATTGGTGACATATAAGTGTGGCAATCAGACATGTCTGATTTGTTTAAAGAAAATTATGATAGCTTCTCATTTGATTTCATTAGGTGTTGATCTATGTACATCTTTTATAGATTACAAATCATCAGGTGCTGCTCTATGCACTAGTCAAGGAAAGCTTAATTTTCTAACTAACGTCCTTTTCCAGTCAACCAAAGTTACAAGTTTTAACAATTTAAAAAGGATTCAATTCTAGTTTCAAACAGATTGAAATATAAAATACTCTTTTTTCTTTCCTTAAACGCGTCAAGTATTTTATTTTTTCTTAAAACGCGTAAGTATCAACTGTTTTACTCGTGATCAAGATCAACTCTCAACCTATCATTTTCATGTTGATACATAGTGATAACATCTGTGACATATTCTTTTGTGAGACAAAAATCCGATTAATTTATTCAGAAAAACCATGAAAGTTAACGGATTTCTGGAAATGATTTAGGCAAGTATGAGTTGGAATAAATTTTTTAAGAAATACTCCTTGCATTATAAAACAGATCACGGGTTCAATTGTCCCAAGTTTATGGCTTCACTTGTTCGTCATGATAGTTTAACTCTTACACACTTAATTGTTGGACATAATAATAAGTGACAATAGATCGAAACAATTGGGATACTAGAGAAGGGTCAACACAATTTGTCCAACTGCAAATCAACGAATGAAATTAAATGACAAATTGTAACAATTGGAAATAGTTTTAGAAAGATTTATGGTCAGATTGTAGGCCCCGATTAAATACTTTTTGCAATTGTTTTGAACTCAAACTATAAATAAGTGGAGATCAAAATGAAACCGAGTTTTGATACGGTATAATGAGTTTTTTGTTCTGCAGAGTGGGGTGGACCTATAAGGGCAACACTCCAACGCCTAAATTAATGAATCAGTGAAAAATAGTATGAGTGCATGAATGAAAGAGTATTTGAAATGGTGTATGTTGAGCGTTATATAATGCTAGCGGTTAGAACCATCTTCGTGAAATCTTACACATCATGTGGATTGTTGTTCGATTAGATTCAATTGTGAAAAATGTGTTGTAGGCCGGAGTCACGTGTCCTCGGCTGAGGAGAAGTTGTTCCACGCGTATTTTTGAGTGATGCCTGTTGTTGGATCTTTCATTGTGGGCCTTGCAAACGACCCTAAACAGTTGTCCCACAGGTTTGTTATGCATGCCTTCAGTTCGGCTTCTAGAAGAAGGAAGTGGAAGAGCCTTAATGGGACATCAATGACATTGGGAACATGCAATTACAAATC
The DNA here is from genome assembly GCF_029867415.1 of Vicia villosa. Lineage (NCBI taxonomy): Eukaryota > Viridiplantae > Streptophyta > Magnoliopsida > Fabales > Fabaceae > Vicia > Vicia villosa. The sequence continues at coordinate 195,194,707 of NC_081183.1, read as the reverse complement.
TCCCTCATGATTAGCGAATTTTTCGTAGGGGAACTTCCACGCTAGTCCCTATGTTTAACAACAATGATGTCTTCTTGTAATAGGGCATTCAAGTGTTCTAAATAGTTTGAGGTAAGATCTTGACTATTGGGGTTATTGTTTGTGCTTTCCAACATATACTAATGTGGATCTTGTTGAATATGTAATTCTGTGTCAAAGAAATATTCGACGGAGTCTGTATTAACTGTATTCCACAGAGACTCGAGTACAACAAGTAGTTGTCAAAGAAGTGTACTTTAACAGAGTTGGACTTAACAGCTGTTTGCTGAGAAGAAAAAAGATGAATATAAAATTTCTAGTTTAAATCAGAGAGAAAATCTACATACTCTATTTCATCTTCTTCCCCTTTCTCCCAAAATCTTAATTTTCATCTTTCTCCTTTATCTATCAAATTATCTTCCCTCATAATCTTTGCGCATCTAAATCACCTTGCAATAAAGGAATGATTGAAACACTCGAGGGAAGAGTGAAGAACAAGAAGAGTGATCAATAAGAAATATTGATTCTTGTTCATCAAGATTAATTCGGATAATCTCCACGTATGGGGTTAATTCAAGCATCTGGTATCGGAGACTGGATGTGATCCTTGGGAAGCATAGTACGATGAATCATCTGAACATACACTTTTCAGCTAATCTTTCAATCATGAAAGATAAGAATTATGAGAGTTGGTGTAAAAAGATGAATGATGTCTTCTGCTATCAAGATATTTAAGATCTTGTGAAGAATGGAGTAACAACAATTGATGAGAATGCTACATATGAACAAAATTCTACACAAAAAATATTTGAGGAAGAAATATTATAAAGCTCTCTTTATAATTCCTCAATGTGTTGATTCGGACAACTTTGAGAAAGTTGGTAATGTAGACTCGGCGAATGAAGCACGGGGCATTATGGTAAAATTGTTTGGAGGTGCAGAGAAGGTGGAATAGGTGAGCTTACAAAATCGTAAAAGATTGTATGAGTTTGCTTCAGATGAAAGAAATTGAAAGCGTGGCTGATTTCTTCACAAGGGGTATGAAACTAGTAAATCAAATCAAGACGTATGGAGAAGTGTTGACATCAAGATCAATATTTTAAAATATCTTGAGGTCATTGACTCCAAAATTTTATCATGTGGTAGTAGCTATAAAAGAATTGAATATTTGTCAAGTGTGACAAAGGAAGAGCTTCAAAGAATGGTTGAAGATCTCCAAGCAAGACAAAAAGTGATGAAGCTCTACATGGGAAATCAACAAAAGAAAATAAATATAAAGGAAGATAAAATGGCAATAAAGGAAGATGAGGTTACAACAACTCAAATAATAGAGGTAACCAACAAGAAGGAAATCAGTTGAATAAGATAAGAACCTCGAATCCAAGCGATCACAGAGGTGGTGTTGCAGGTAGAGGAAGAGGTGGTAGAAGAAAACCCGATGAGAGTCATATTCAATGTTAAAATTTTCAGAAGTATGGTCACTATTCTAGTGATTGTCCTAAAAACAAAAAGAAATAATCAAGAAAATGATGCAAGGCTTGCAAAACATGAAGAAGAAGAAGAAGAAGAAGAAGAAGAAGAAGAAGAAGAAGAAGAAGAGATGTTCCTAATGGTCACAACGAGATATGAAGAATATTCAAGGACCAATGGTACTTGGGCTCAGGAAGCTCATCACACATGATTGAAAGGAAAGATCGGTTTGTTAGAATGAGTCCCTCAAAGAAGAACACTATGAAATTCGTAAATGACTATACCCTAGTTGTTGAAAGTATTGGTAATCTTTTGATTATGAGGAAAGATGACAAAAAGTTAGTAATTTCCATTGTATTGCACATACCAGGTGTGAAATGTAATTTTCCCACCATAAGGAAACAGACTGAGAATAATTAAAAAATGTTAATAAAAGATAAGATGATGAGATTTCTCGACCCATGTGGTAGATTAATCTTGAAGGCACCAATGTCTCAAAATAGAACCTTCAAGATTAAACTTAATGTGATTGAACACAAGTGTTTGGAAACTGCAGCTAGTGGGGATGAATGGATATGTCACAAGAGACTTGGCCATCTCAACTTCAAAATCATCAGAGATTTGAAGAGAAAAAACATGGTTTCAGGTTTACCCTAAATCGACATTCCAAATGAAGCGTGTGAAGAATGTGTTCAGGCAAAGCAAAAGAAGAATAACTTCAGTAAAAATGCGGGAAGTAAGTAGAAGGCAATCCTTAAAGTGATATACTCTGATGTGTGTGGTCATATCCAGTTATATTCGATTGGAGGTAACATATATATTGTCACGTTCATATATTATTATAGTAAAAAATTATGGACATACCTAATCAAGTAGAAAAGTCATGTGTTTGAGGTATTCACAAAATTTAAATCTATCATGGAGAGATAAAGTGGTCAAAAGCTCAAGACTCTAATAACTTATGGTGGTGGAGAATATGTTCCAAAATATTTTGATGCATTATGTGAGAAAGAAGGGATTGTGCATAAGGTGGTGCCACCCTACACTCCATAACAAAATGGAACTGCAGAGAGGAAGAATAGAACCATCACGAACATGGTGAAAAGTATGTTAAAAGGCAAGCATTTACCTAATGAGTTATGAGGCGTGGTTGTGTCGACTACAACATACACCCTGAATAGATGTCAGACTAAGAAGCTAGAAAGAATAAAACGAAAATAATGTTGGTATGGTGTCAAGCCTAGCTTAAGTCATATGAAGGTGTTTGGAGCCATAACACATAGACATATGCCTGATCAGTATAGAAGAAAACTTGATAACAATTCAAGCCAGATGATTGTTATAGGATATCATCCGGCTGGTGGGTACAATCCCTTGAACAAGCAAGTTGTGATCAATAGAGATGTGATTATAGAGGAGTTGAATGAGTGATATTGAAAAGACAACGTCAAGAAGGATTCAGTGAAAGTCCTGTGTGATGAACCATCTAGTGAAGTTGAAAGAGAAGTTTGACAAGAAGAAGTCAGAGGTCAAGCAGCTACAAGCATACCTTAAAGAACAACAAATATGCCTGCAAGATTGCAAAAATGTGTGATTACATCAAATGATGTGTTCGATGATGAAGGTTGGCTGGTACACTATATTTTCTATGCAGATATTGAATAATTTATTTTCAATCCGTAAACCTATCATTTTCATGTCGATACATAGTGATACTATCTATGATATATTCTTTAGAGAGACAAAAATTGATTAATTTATTTAAAAAAACCATGAAAATTAACGAACTTCTAGAAATAATTTAAGCAAGTATGAGTTGGAACAATTGTCTACAAATTGTGGCTTCACTTGTTCTTCTTGATATTTGTAACCCTTACACACTTAAACTTGTTGGATATAATAAAAAGTGACAATAGATTGTAACAATTGGAATACTATAGTAGGGTTGACACAATTTGTCAAATTGTAAATTAACGAATGAAACAAATGACGAAATTGTAATTAAGAAGGATCTATGGGAAGATATGATAGGCCCCGAGTAAATAGTTTCAGTAATTGTTTTGAACTAAAATTAAAAATATGTAAAGGTCGAATCAGTGAGCTTTTAGTAAGACATAGCGAGAGTAGACCTGCAAGGTAAACATTCTAACATTCAAGTTAGTGAATGAGTAAAAAAGTTGCATGAATGTGTGAATGATATAATACCTAAAATGGGGCATGTTGAGTGTTATATAATGCTAGGGGTTAAACTAATCTTCATGAGATCCAACGCCTTGTGCGGGTTGTCGTCTGATTAGATTCAATGGTGGAAAATATGTTAGAGGTAGAAATCACGTGTCCTCGATTGAGATGAGGTCTCACTTACTCCACGTGTCTTTCTATGTGAGAAACTTGTTGTTGGGTGTTTCATTGTGGGCCTTATGAATGACCCCGAATAGTTACCTCCACAAGCCCTTGTTCTTAATCATAGAGCAATGGCTTGTTACACATTCTTTCAGTATGACTTCTAGTTAAAGGAATTAGAGGATCATTGATGGGAAATCAATGGATTTGGGAACATGCAATTAAATATTTCCCTTGTTATTAGCGATGTTTAACAAAAATGATGTCTTCCCGAACTAGGGAATTCAAGTGTTCTAAAAAATTTAAGGCAAGATATTTACTATTGGGGGTTTATTTCATGTTTCCCAAGAGATATTAATGTGGATCATACAGTCGTCTTCATTGGAGAATATATGAGGAGTCTTGAGGTTACCATGTCACTTTTTACCAATACTGGAACTTGAAAACTTATCTTCTATATTTGTGACTTCTTTCAACTTCGTCAATATCCTCTTACTGATCATCATTTTGATACATGTGCCCTTTCCTGTGGTGGAACAAATAATGTGTGAGTTAGTAAGTTCACATTATTCAAGGAAACACCTAAAAACCTTTCTTTTTTCTATATTTGTTTCAGTTTCTAAGAATTTTGGAGAAGCGATTCACAGAAGGTTTGGAGGAGAATATTGCCATCGATGGTGGAATGTTTGGTGTCGATATTTACTATGAAAATATGATAGGGATTAGATCTTTCTTGTCTTGAACGTTTGAAAAATTCCTTCTCAAAGATTAATTTCGACAAGGATGTGAATCTTAAATTTATATCAATCCTTTTAAAATGGATAACTCTTGTCCCGGAGCGTAAAATATGACACAAGATAACTCAAAAGTGTGGGTAGATAAAGAGATATTGAATATCATTTTTTCCTTCGACAATAAGTGTTGTTTGGATCATGCCTTTATTAAGGCGGTCCTAGTAAACATGCCTTTATAGAGGTTTGAAAAATAATAGTTTAAAACAAAATTTATTTTCCAAATCAGAGTTCAAAGACATTATAACCAAAAAAATTGAATAATAATGCAAATAAAAGGTAAAGAAATTGAGCGGAAAATAAAAGAGATAAGGGTAAAGATAAAACACTAGAGATTTATAGAGGTTAGTTCTTAAAAAAGTGGCCTACTCCTCTCCTCAAGAATTGATCTTAAAAGTATACATTAATTTTTAATAGCTTTTAGAAGGTTAAACCCATGAACCCCCTTATTCAAGAAAAGTAAGTTTCAGGGTGACTTCTAACCAAACTACGAACAAATTTTGAAGTGCTTAGTCTCCAAACAAAAAACTTGTTTGAAGTGGTTAGTCTTCTCGCAAAATAGCAAATAGGCTTGAACTAGTTAGTCTACATACTTTGTCAATGTTGATCTCGAACCAAGATGGAGTTTCGAATTAGCTATCCTTAGAACAGAATCGAGGATTTACACGGACTGGCCACTGACTGAACTAAGATTTTTATCGAGATGATCTCAAACCACTGAGCTTTATATATGCTGAACTCATAAACCAAGTGAAAATTTACACCAGGATTGAGCTCAAAAACTATTGTGAATATTTTTTTTGGTTATTCTTTACGAACCCAAAAGGAGAGCTTTTCTCCAATGGCGAAGCTCGCGAACCAAACATAGATTTATATTTATTCCTAAAACCAAACCAAGAGCTTTTTAAAAATGGTTTAAATCTAAACCAAAATAATTACTTCCAAGGATAAATGATTTACTTAAGAGAAAACTACTCTTGGTAAAGTTACAATAAAACCCTCACCCAAAACAAATTCATCACTTAAACTCTAGAACACTCTTAAAGCACTATGGTTTAAATATGTGAAAAACTGGAATTAATTTAGAGAGTGCGAGAAAGGAAAAGTGAGGTTTTCACCTTTTCTAGATGATTTGACTTGTAGACGATCTCTCTATTTATTGGACAAGAAATAGTGTAAAAAGGAAAACAATCTATGGGCCTTTTAATTGTCCTAATCGATTAAGCCCCAAATTTAATCGATTAGGTACTTTAAATAATCGATTATTATTGTCCAAAATAGAAGGCCTGGATAGAGAGTTGTTACCACTCATTAAGAGACTGTCATAATCAATAATGGACTTGATTTTCACTTATCTAATTGATTAGGTATTTGTTGTAATTGATTAGATAGTTCAAAACCTTGTCATAATCAATTTGACAATTTCCAAGTCAATTGGCTAGGTTCCAAAAACTTTTTCTCGATGTTTTAATAAAAAAAATTGAGAGGCTTCTCTATATTTTAAGTGTGTTGGATTTAGCCACATTACTTACGAAAATGCTTGTGTCTTTACAACACAATGTGCATCTTTGACCATTTGAGTTATCTTTAGTAACTTCTTGACGTTATTCCTTATTATCATCAAAACCACTTCAAGTGTTGTTACTACTTTAGGGGTTGTCATCATTACAACCATCTAGGTTAAAATGTTGCTTCTTAAATATTTGATATCCTTGAGTTTTAACAACTTAGATCACTTCTTGATTATACCCGCAAGCACATGGTTCTACATGTCCTTCTTTATATTATGGGGTATTTCCCTTGAAATAAATAAAATTATATGCAACAAGTATGATGGGTGCGTCATCCCGCTTCATGAATGCTTGTTTTCCTTTACTGGTTTTCATATCCTTTTAATGACTTCGAGGTGGACATTCTAAATCATCTTGAAATTTCTCATTCAAAACTTCACACAGAGAGTTGAGCTTACATAAAAGTCTTCAAGTATTGATGTGAGAACAAGAGAAGTGTATCGAACTTGACACTATTTTCATCTCTTTAGATCCCAATGCAGTTTCACCAATTTGGTGTGGTATTAGAGTATGATTTCCTTAAGGAAGAGTAACAAGATGTTCGAGGTTTATTCTTATAGTGTGAAGAACTTCAAGGAGTGGTATTACCTGGTTACCCCCTTTACAAGGTGTTTCATGCTAACATATGTGACATAGAGTTTAAGTCACCTTTATGATGCTAACTAGTTCAATTGCTCAAAGATGAAGAAACAAAAAATGAAGAATCATTTTCCTATCAAATAAATCTGGTGGAATCCTTCGAAAGAACATACTTGGTAGTTGAACGATATTCGAAAGATTCAACATCAAATGAAGGAACCACATGTTCAAAAAACTATGAAAAGTATGTTCAAGCAATATATTTGAAAGAAGAAAAGGACAAGAGACATCAACCTTCGAGAGAAACATAGAAGAACCTTCTTCCAATGAAGAAGATGGAGTTTGCTTAAAGGCAACCTACGAGGTAGGTAATGTTCAGGTAACTAAACCACCTTATGAACAACTGAGAGAATGTAGCTTAGGTCATAAGGAGTCTTTAAGGTGTCTTGAAATAATAAATAAATCATTCATGATAGAAATAACTAAGATAAATAATTCACGAAAAGAATGTAGGAGTCGTGTCTCCCTGAAAAAGAAAGCACTTGATTTACATGAGACCCTAGGTAAGTTTACCCAAGGGAAAGAAAAACTTTGATCTTATCAAGTGAAATGTCTTTCTTAAACAAAAGTAGACTAGGATTCAAAAAGGATAGAAAACCTAGTAAAGTTATAGATTACCAAAAAAAAGAGCGTCTGGTTTATAAATTCACATTGTAAAATAGTTGGTCATTTAGAGCCATTTTGTTTCGACAAATTCAAAAGATCTAAAGGCAACAACCTTAGATCTTCTAGAATTAATGCTCTAGGGTCCAAGAAGGTATGTGTACCAAAAGTGAAATCTTAGTATTTTGCAGGTGTTCTTTGTAGTTCGAAGGCAGCGAAGAAACAATGACCTTTCTCCATCCTCCTCAAATACCTTCAATCAATATGACACCTTTAAAGTTATATAAGTCTCACATCACCACGTTTCAAAGCATATTTCATTCTTGACTTATCTTCTACCTCAATCACATACTAATCACATACTAACTTGATCGTCCAAATACTTGGATACACTCTCTCAATTATAACTAAAGAAGAGGTTTCTGATCAAATATTACAATTGAAAGATAATTATCATCAACTGACCCATAGTCACGAATATGAACTTGAATTTAAGATGAGAACCATTGTTATTATAAGAATTTTGATACTATCACATAAACTTGATTTGTAAATAAAAATCAAAATCTTAATTTTTATTGAACCACCTTACAATCTAGTATACACACAATGTCCAACTTATTTTCTATTATTACATCTTAAATTGTTTGGGACATTTCCTTTCTATTTTAGTTTAATTAGACACAAAGCTTAATTTAATATATTTTTATCCACCTATGATTATGAATTATAAAAGAGATGGATTGTATAAGTGTGAGCCGTTGGATATAAAGAAGTGTGAGATTTGACGAATGATAGAGACGTAAGAGATAGAATGAGGGACGCAGGTGCATGTGGTGTGAGTGACGCATTTGCTCACTCGGCTACTACTATTGTCAATTACTCCATTTCATAAAAAACCGGAACAAGAAATCAATCTTAATTATAGAGACTTCGCTCAGAAAAAGTACCACCGAGTTTTCCGGTGTAAAGACGAATAAGCAAAAGCCACTGACACGACACGTGGAACAATCTTATCCATTAACAATCAAATCACCAAAGTGATTTATCATCAAACGGCTGTAATTAACTCTAACTCATAGAGATCACTGTAGCGTTACAGGTTTTCATGTTCCCTCACACGAACGCATACGACCAATAATAATAAACACTGTGTGAGTTTGAGTTTGAACTCGAATTCGAATCTCAGCAATAATAGTAGCCACTAGCCAGTGTTTAGAGAGAGAGAAATGGGTTCAGTTATTGTGATTTCAATTCATAAATGGTTTTCTACAGTATAGTAGATGGGTGCAGTTATCATGGCGGCGTAGCAGAGAAAACTAATTCCGTGCCATAATTGCGCCGAGGGAAGGACTTCAACACACAAACCACAGCATAATTACACAAACACAAACATAACACATGCACTTTTATTTTTCTCATTAACTATTCTTAAATTTTATGAGACATTAGCATAACATTGGTACATTTTAAATAATTTTTATGAGCGTATAGTTTTGAATTCCTAACATCACTTAGATAAAATCTTAATCAGATAAAAAAAATGTCTATCTCAAAATTTTAAAAATATCATATTAATTAATTGAGTTCTATTTAGTTACGATTTAATTAAAAATCATATTTAACTATAATTTTATTATGATAGATTATAATTTACTATAATAGTATGTCTTACACTTTTTCAAAGACGGTTTTATTATGATATATTTTGTACACCTTGCATTTTTTCAACTATGGTCTTATGATATAAAATATCAATAACTAATACTTCTTGTGTTTCCAAAATCAATGTCATTTAACACAAGAACATAAGAGCACTGAATTAAAAAGGTAACAGATCTCTTCTAACATCAAATTTGAGGGATTAGTCTTTATAATTCACGCAGAGCATATTGAATTTCAATAAAATATAATAAATTTGTTTAAGATTTTTCATCTAAATTAAAAAATACAATAATATTAACATAAGACATTTTACTTTAATTAAACTAATTTTATTAATTTATTAAAATTGATTACGAGATAATTGTTAAAAATACCGTTGAAAAAAATTTATTTTTACATTAAAAGGTAAAAATTACTTTTATGGATGAAATATTTAAATTAATATTAATTCTTGCCTCTCCTTTTCTTTTACTTTTTGTGATTAAGAAATAGTTTTTCCTCCTCAAAAGCTGAAAAAATAAAAGAAAAGAAAAAGAAAAATCCCCTGACCAGAACTTCACTTACCCCCACACGAACTAGCCACAGTAACAAAGTGAGTGAGAGTCAACAAAAAAAAAAATCTCTCTATTTTAACACAAGAACGAGTGGGTGAAAATTAATAACCAAACCTAAACTAAACAACTTACTTAATTTGGACTTGAAACCAAAGAAAATTACGGTTATAGTCTCTGATCACACACAGAAAACTTTATCAAACACATACTCTCTCTCTCTTGAAAACTAATTTAAGATTCTCGAAGCTTCTTCTTTTCTACTGATATGGATGTTATTGTTATTGTTATAATAATTATAACTGAATTGGTGAACAAGATCATTTCACTTTTCTGTTACAATTCAACATGGCAGGTTTCTTCTCTCTAAGCAGTGGAAGAGGAAAAGAAGAAGCTAGAGAGCAAGAAGAAAATAATAATAACAGTGGAAACACTAATAATAATCAGTTTCTCTTCCGAAACGAAGAGATCTACAACAAAGGATTCGAGATATGGCCGCAACCACAACCACATCAAACTTCTTTTCATCATCAACAAAATCTTAACAACTTTTACTCCTTCGGTGTCGGAGGTGGAGGTAGTACTAGTCGAAGAAACGAAAACAATTTAAACGACGACGTTTCCGTTTCGTTTTCTGATGAATCAACTAGATTTGGATTAACAGTGATGAGGTCTTCCGGCAGTGGTTTAAGCGGCGGCGGAATGAACTGTCAAGATTGCGGCAACCAAGCGAAGAAAGACTGTCCTCATCTTAGATGCAGAACTTGTTGCAAGAGTCGAGGGTTTCAGTGTCAAACTCATGTGAAAAGTACTTGGGTTCCCGCCGCGAAACGCCGTGAACGGCAGCATCAGCTTTCATCTTTGCAGCAACAAAATCAGCAACAGCAACAGTTTCATTCTTCAAGACGACACAGAGAAAATCCAAACGAATCTTCTGCAGCAGGAGCTTCTGGTTCTCTTGCTTGTACTCCAATACCTATCACTACAACAGGTATATATATAAAATATATATAACTGAAAGAGAAAGAGAGAGTTTAGAAAATGAAAATAAAAAAATAATCACGAGTGTTTGAATTTTAGTGTTTAGTTTTATGATATATAGCTAGGTCAGTGAAATTTTTTCAAACTATATAGCTTGTTGATAGAGATCTCGAAGAGAGGAATTCTAGTCTTCTATGATAAATAGGATACCTAATTGGTCTATATAATCTATATATCCATTCCTTTCTTCAGACTCTAATCTATTTTTTTTTTTCATCTTCTTTTTCTCTCTCTATTTTTTTTTAATCATCTGTGAAGATGAAATTGTTAGGTAAATGGTTCTTTCTTTCTTTGATTCCTGAAAATGATAGCTGTATAGAATATTTAGGTTTAATTTTTTGTGATTTTGATGCATAGATTATGATTGTTTTGAAATTAGGGTTGGAGCTGGGGAATTTTCCACCGGAGCTGAATTCACCGGCGGTGTTCCGGTGTGTGAAGGTGAGTGCAATGGATGCACAAGACGAGCGTTACGCTTATCAAACTGCTGTGAACATAGGCGGACGAGTTTTCAAGGGAATTCTCTATGATCAAGGACTTGAAGTTAATTACACTAGTGCAAATGCCGGTGGTGAGGGTTCTTCTGGCGGTGGTGGCGGCGGCGGTGAAGGAAATCAACAGAATCTGATAACAACCACCGCAACAAATGTTAACAATCCATTTGAATACTCATCTCTTTATCCAGCTCCTCTTAATGCTTTCATGGCTGGTACGCAATTCTTCCCACCTCCGAGATCCTAAAGACGTAACGTAATCCTTCTATCTATAATCTATTTCAATAATTATTTGAATTCAAACCATTAAGTATATGTTAATTTTATGTATCAATGTTAATTTCTATGCTTTAATTTTGATCAACATTATGAGCTGTGAAGTAGCAGTATACTAAGCTACTAGCTATATAGAGTACTATAGTTATGTGTTCTTACAAATGATTATAACGATGATGATTATTCAGTGTGCACGAAATTAAAGGGTGCTAGAAGAATGTTTAGTTTGTTTTGTCCAATCCAAAATCTCAGTTCAGATTTTCATGTTATATTTTCTTCTTGATTACGCGGCGCAGACAGCATTTGGATATGTGCAAGTGCAGTTTATATAAAAATTTCTCTGATTTGATTTGTTTATAAAAATTAAAATTAAATTTAGTGCTGAACTCGAAGCTGCTTTTTCCTGATAATCAGTTCCTTTGCCATATGAAAATAGAACTAAATAGGTTTCGTGTTTGGTTGAACAAAGAATTTGAAAAGCACTTTTATTTTTTGCAACTTATCTTTTGCATGATTTCTGGGGATATGGATATGGATTGGAACAGAGGTAACAAAAATAAATAAAAAAGTGTATTATTGTGTAAAAATGGAGAATTAGAAGAAGCACTTACACCAACTACTAGTCTGAAAAACAATGAAAAAAGAGGCATGAGAATAGACAACCATAAACAAAGGATGTCTAAATCTAAATGCTAGAGATGGAAAAGTTATTCTTGTTTGGTTGATAATGTTTAAATGCATCCTCAAAGTATGTGCATGTGAGAGTTGTATTATGTTGCATACAAGTGGGTTACTGGCACATATGATATAGGTCAAGGTACATATGCATATGATATAGGGTTAATGATACTTTCATAGACTTCTGGTTTTAGTTCATGAGCAACAATCACTAACTTTACAAAAATTTCCTTTGTTTTGTAATTAACTGACGCATTACATGTGCTGAGAAATACAACGCCCAACCCTTTCTTTTGATTGAGACATATATAGCTACCAGTCTCTTTCTCTCTTCTTCTTCATTAATTTTCTTTTTTTTTTTATTATCCTTTTTTCTGTCTATGTGTGCCTTTTTCTTGATTCATTTTTACAAGTGTTTGTTTATCATGTTTATGTATCATTAGCAGAAAGGTTGTTTTGTTTTTCATTACTTTGTATCTAGGAAATGAAAAAGAAAAAAAAATTGAAATCCTGTGATCTTCTGCTAACTAAGAATTGATAAATACAGTTGCATGAATGCAAAATCTTATTGGTGAACTTATATATATAATTGAACATAAGATTATGTTTGAAAAGCTGTTCATAGAAAATTAGGAAAAAAAAACATAAATAGTTAGGTTATTGAATAATTAATTGGATTGATGTTACTATGTTTAAGTTCTGTAAGCATTCTCATTTTGAGAAAGGTTAGATGTAGTAGGAATGTTTGTCATGTTCTTAACTTGAGTGTTATGAGAGTTAAGAAATTTTTAATATTAGGATTCATATTGTGAAGTTAGGCATGGTTTGGTTTGTATAACTTTGTTCATTTTAGAAATAATCCACCATATTAATTTTAGTCTACTGCCAATGGCGGAGCTAGCATTCTAATATAGACCTCTAAAGAATGGGCTAAACGTAAACACTTATCATTTTTAGCAAGTTTATAGAAAAATATTACTCCATTTTTATTTTTAAATATATGATAATATTTAATATTTTGTTATGAATGATAAGTATTTCACTTTGACTTTTTTTAAACTTTCAAAAATTTAAACTTAAACAAAAATGAAGTGATGATTTGAATCGAGATTTTACACGACTTGTACTTTGTTCTCATGTGTATTTTTATCTAAATTTCTAACTTTGTGAGAAGATTCAATTACAACACATAAATCAACATATTATATTGACAAGAAACAAAATATAAATTAGAGCAAATTTTAGAAGTCAGAGCAACTTCATCAAGTTTATTCTATAGGTTAACAAACAAAATTTTCTTTCATAAAATAACATTATTACGATTTTTTTAGATAATTCGAAATCATCGTATTCAAAATCATAGTTGTACTTAAGAATACATTCTTACCCTCTTCAAAACCCCAATACACTCAAACAATGCTAACTATTTATTAATAGTTACAAATCTACCAATTTCACCTAAACTAACTACTAATTAGCAGACGCAAACCCATAAAAGACAAACAAATGATCGACTAATAAATCTACATTTCACATCAAATTATAGACTAAATAGTGAATGTAAACCCATAAAAGACAAACTGATCGCAAACTCATAAAAGACAAACAAATGATCGACTAATAAATCTAGCATTTCACATAATTATAGACTAAATAGTGAATGTAAACCCATAAAAGACAAACTGATCGACGAATTCAATCTAATCTGTGCACAAGGCACCCCACCCACTCCATTATGATAAACAAAAATACTATGACTAAAAAGATTCATTCTAGATGTGAGATCTTATTATGCATTTTTGAGAAACTGAATCACCCCATTCGAACTACAATCATCTTCACAAAAAATAGATTAATGAGAAGACTTTAGACAAACTTCACCCAAAAATCACACTTGTTTTCACAACAAACATCTTTATGCATTCGATCAACTAGACTTACCTTGGAAAAGAAAAAGTCTCATTAATTTTCATTTCTCTAAAATGGTAATTAAAACAATATAACTACATACTTAGAGTGGCTTGTAAAATCAAACTACATACTTAGAACTTGAGTTCAATCCAAAAGCTATTAATGGGTAGGTTGTTTCTTAAATTATACAAGTACTTGTATTTGTTTTTGAATGCTTAATCACAATAACCATGATCATGACATGGCGTGCTAGTTTATTAGCAAATAACAATAAGATATCATTGTCAAAATAAATTAGTAAAAGTAATAACATATAAAAAACTTACTTTTATTAGGAATTTTTTTGATGATTAATACGAAAGAAGTTATTCTTCTAACACACTAGCTAGGGTTTTTGCATATAAATAGATAGGAGCCTCTTAGGGCTAGATAAGACTTATGTCTAATCAAATGCACAGTCATACAATTGCATATTCTTTTTCTTTTTATGCTAGCGACATTTTATTCCCTAAATTATGGCTGCACACACTTCGAGATTTCATTTGGATTTTCCAAATTACAAAAATATATATTTTAATTTCATTATTTACCATTGCTTTGTTTTTATTTTACCATTTAAAAAAACATGTATTGATACATGGGTTTTTTTTTACACTTATATGTATGGATATTCGATTAGATGGACACTTTGAAGTCACTCTTACTACTACTCTACTAGTCACTTTGAAATCAAGAAACATCAATAATTGTAGGTTTAATTGTATAAAAGTAACCAAAAAAATAAATAAATTTGTTACATATATTATTATTGCAACAACTTTTTATTAATATCTATAAAATTTATAGACTTTTATAATAAGAGATGGAAGGGTCATTAAAGTTTTGGGGACTATTTAATGAAATAACTATAATTGTAAGCACTAGTGTAGTTTGAGGTAAAATATAGGATACATTTTGTTCAATATATTAAATAGTTGTTATTTGCTCAATTCATTAGTCATTTAGTTGACCGAAAGTTTGTCTAATATAAAATCTCTAAAATAGTTTGAATGTAAATTTATTAATTTTTTTAAGTAAAAATGTGAATTTTAAACCAAATAAAAGGATGTGATATTTTTTTAAAATTGTAAAAAAAAAAAAAAAACTCATCTTTGCATAACAATTTTTGTATTGATCAAATTAGAAGTAAATAGAAATTTTAATTTAATTTAATCGAAAGACGAAATTTAATAACCACGATAAATTCAGACATTATCATAAAACTTTAAATTTGAATCCGAAACATTGTATTTTATTTATTTCTTGACTCAACACTGTATCCAACTTATCAATGTTAACATTTATTAGTTGAGTAAATTAAACAAGTGCTTCCCTTCCAACCAAGATTCACACATTTAGTTTGTCCAGTTGTCTTACAATTGAATTGTTTGTTGTTATATGTCCTATTGAATCTGTGAATATGATGAAATTGACTTCGGTCACGCCAAAATTAATGGTACAGGCAAATATTGATATCAGCCGGACACTTAATTAGGCAGCAATGACAGGAATTTTTTATTTATAGGTCCAAAGATTGCCCAACCTACTTCATATTCAAATCAACATGTACTATTAAAAAACAAAACAATTTTACTCAATCTACATTTCAATAGTAGTACATCACAACAATGAATTCCACGAATCATAGAGATTAGTTTTTACAGTCGCGCGTATTTATCTGATGTATAGAAATAGGGTTGTTGATATTTGAAGGTGAATTGTGATGAATAGTTAAAAGATTTTCCAGATTCTTTGAAGAAAAGAAAAGTGAAGGAAACTAGGGTTTGATATGATGGTCACAGAGAGAGAAAGAGGCTAGGTAGGGTTTGTGCAAAGAATAGATGGGAATATAGGTGTTGGCCCTTAGTATGCCAGCAAGCTGTTTTTTTCCATTGCTTGTTACCTGCTCAGCTACACAGTGGTCCTAAAATAAACAAAGCCAGTCACAGGACTTGTTACTGCAGCTATAGCTTTAAAAACTGCATGTGAGTTGCGCAAATAAGAGACACATAATTTGTGTATTTTGCATAAAATATAATATTTACTATTGTATATATACACTACCTATATATACAGCTTTTAATAAGTAACTATTCATATAGTTTTATTTCACAATTAAATTGTAAATAGATAAGAAGATAGATAGAGGGAGATAGAGTTAAGTGGGATCACTTTTAAGGTAGCATTTGTGGCAGGATTTCAGTGTAAAATTATGCAAATTGGGAGACATTTTGTTTTGTGGAAATCTTGGTTCTTCTTTTAGAAAAATACTTTATCTCACTTTATCCTTGATTTGAGTAATGTACTAACAATATTTTCACAAGATACACAATTTTTTAAGGATGATTTAATATGTAACTAATCGAAAGAGGATTTTATTATTTTTAATTAATTTTAATTAATATTATATCTGTATTTAATTTTTAAGGCGAATTTAATATGAAATTGAATAAAATGTAGATTTTATTATTTTTAATATTTTAATTAATAATCATTTATTTTTTATTGTTATATAATATTTACTCTTTATTAAAAATACTAAGAGACCACCATTTTTAAAGTATTTGTTAGAGAAAACCAGAATGTCTAGATACTAGGGATATAATCGGATCGGATTGAATCGATTTTTAGTAAAAAAAAAAATATATTCGAACCAATTGTTCCTAGTGTGATCTAGGAAACTTTGATATAATTTCTTGTACAATGAAAGGATTGTTTCTCAGGGTGCTATATGTATAGGTCAGTCTAATGTGTATTTAGTTTTCAAGAAATTCGTAACCAGTATGTATATCTTGAATCTTTCCCTTCTTGGTAAGAGCTTTACTTGGTTCCAGTCAAATGGTAGCACAACTAGTCTTATTGACATGATTTTGGTGATAAATGGTTAATAGGATCAGTGGTCAGTGGGCCTACCAAAATGTTGTGTTTGATCAATGTCCTATTATCCTTCGTTATTCAAATGATTTATGGGCCCTAAAACCCTTTAGGTTAAACAACCATTAGCTAGACCTTTATAGTTTTTCGGAGGAGGTTGTATCTTATTGGGAATCATATGTCCTTTGAATAGAAAGAGAAACTTAAAATCCTTACCAAAAAAACCTTGAGTAAAGAGGTTTTTGATAATTTGGTATTTAAGACTGAAGTGATTATGGGAAGGTGAAAGCCTTGGAGCTGCTTGTGGATCAAGGTGGTCTTTCTCAAGATGACATTGATTCGCGATCAAGGGTCAATTCTAGCCTCTGATCCTAACTTAGAGCCCATGTGGCTTTTAGGCGCCACACCCCCTGGGTTTCTTTATGGAAGAAACCTTTTTTTTTTTTTTTTAAATTTTGTTTTGGGACAATCTCATTTTTGTCTTTCCTTTTACACATCCCTTTGCATTTTCACCCTTCTTTATTTTTATTTTTATTTTTTATTAATAAATTTTGGTTTAATTAATTTAGCTTAATTAGATAAAAAGTAATTAGTAGAAATAAATGGAAATAAACTTTTTTAACAAATCAAAAATATTTTTAATTAAATCAATCAAATCACATGATCAACATCAAGTATTTTTTCAATTTAAGTAAAAATACTTCAAAAATATTTTTCACAATAAAACCGGATGAAAAATGATTAGTTGGACATAATATACATCCTAGTCCTTGAGTACTTGGATACAAGCTTTAATAGCTTGTCGTTTGAGTATTCGTCTTATGTTCAAAAATATAATAATTTACCGAACTTAGTCCATTTTTTCATGGATGAAAAAGGAATAGTTGGACGTAATATACATCCTAGTCCTCGAGCATTTGGATAAATCCGTAATAGGTTGTCCTTCGAACGCTTGTCTTCCAATAAAGAATCATGACTTATTTCCTCTCACAAACTTCATAAATAACTTGGACGAAAAATGATTAGTTGGACGTAATATCCATCTTATTTCCCGAGTATTTGGATACAAGCCGTAATAGCTTGTCCTTCGAATATTCGTCTTCTGCCTAAAAAAACTCAACTAATCAAACTATCTTTTCTCGCCTTAGCGCAAGGAAAACCTTTTCACAAACGAGTGATGCTTTGTCAATTTCGACGCAAAACAAACAAACATTTTAGCGTTCAAGTGCGAGCAAGCAATGTTTAACCGCTCAATGCGACCTAAGTCTCACTCTTTAAAAGTAACCAACACACAATTATTTTTTACTAAGAACTACGTAGCTTTGAATTCTCCATCGCATTTGAGGATACATAGGAGCAAGACTCGCAATCTTGTCAAGCACCCTATTAAAAATATAAATTTTTAGTCTCTTTACTCATTTATATAAATATCCTGCATAATAATTAGAAGAAACAAATAACATGAGCTAACGTTCATATTCACAAAATTAACTAATTGGTTCCAGTTAAGTACAATGGATGTGAGGGGTGTTAATATCTTCCCCTCGTATAATCGACTCCTGAATCCTAATTTGGTTGCGACAACTATATTTTTGTTCTTGTATGGTTTTATTGATGTTTTTCCTTATTAAACAAACTTCAGTGGCGACTCTATTGTATTTCGAGCATTCGTTACACTCAGGTATTTTTTGCATTGTGACAATATCCATTCTTTTTGCACCCCTTTTCATTAGTTTGCACCCATTTCTTTAAAAGTACTTAAATCTAAACTATTTTGTTAGTAATAATAATTGTTAATAATAAGCAATTAATAAAGCACTTATTTAGTGACTTAATCATAATTTTCTAATTATTCAACCTCTAAATAGTGTACTACCTCAAGCATTAAGAAACCTTGATAAGACATCCTCCTTTCGAGGGAACTAAAACACAATTTTTTACGCCTTTCTCTATGTGTTTGATACACGAGTTGGTTAAATACATATGATAGATGAATCCATTACAATTTTATCTTCTCAACTTACTAAGAAGTCGGTATATCGTCACAGATCATAAATGTTGGGACCACCCTCAACACTTGTTTTGATCACGATCGTTGATACACACCATCAATGAACATCTTGATCTGCATATGATATGTGAGAAGTCAAAATATTGTAGGATAAATTAAAATGAAAATTTTCTATTTATTTTTAACTCTTAGATGAGTTAAATATATTTTTAGGTTTTATAAAATATTCAGTTTATAACTTTAATCTTTGAAATATTTTTACCAACTTCTAGGCTTATCATTTATAAAAACGAATGGTTTTTCTTCTTAAAATATATAAGGATAACTTAGTTTTGCTTGGTATTTTAGGAAATAGTTCATTGGTATATTCAAGGGATTGTGGGTTAGAAGAAAATGTTATTCATCTTTTCTCTGTATGCGATTTCTTTAAAAATGTATCATTGGCTAAAATTAAATTGTTAGATGTTTCACACGTTCTTCATAATAATACTTGCAATAATGTATGTAAATTTTGTGGGTATCACTTATTCAATAAAGATACTGAAAAATATATTCACATGATTTGGTTGGCACGCAACTGGTGTATTTGGAAGGAAAGAAATAACATGTTGCTTGGAACAAAGATGGGTTGATTGAACATTTGTCCGATAAAATAATGTGCTTGTTTGGGGTGGTTAAAATATAAGAAAAGATATTTGGAAGATGAACCTTAATAGGAATAATTGGTTCTAACTTGGATTCCACGTGAAGTCGAATCGGACACGACAGAAATTTTTTAACTCTATTAAAGAGAAATTGATGGATACGACAAATGAGATATGTTTTGAAAAGTAAAGGGACCTTATTGGCATTTTTAAATTATGGGATCAAAATGAACCTTGAGTATAAGATAAAGGACGCAAAATAGTATTTATATAAATAAATGGAACACTTTAAAACACATAAAGACTTTGTGGCCCAATGGATAATATTTTCTCATGAAACTAGAGATTTTGGGTTCGATCCCCAGCAGAGTTATTTATTTAATTTCCAATATCTTTTACATTAAAGAACTTAATACATTTGAAATGAAAAATAGTATATATTTTCCCATATCTTTATTATTATAGTATAAAATTTAGAGAGTAAAAAAAAAATTTTAAAAAAAAGTAAAATTTAGAGAGTCAATTATTCACCTCATTGTTAATTTTGGTTCTATACATTGGTAATTGAGTTTCATTTTGGTTGTAAATGCAAATTGGAAACTAGATAGCTTCTAAATCATCAACTAAAAAAAAAAGACCTAAATTGGTTAAGGATGAGATACCCAACTTTTGAAGAAACATGACAACTTTTTGAGAAACTTAGAGACGAAGGATACTACGAAGAGGAAGTCTAAGAATAATGAAACAATATGAGGATGTAAAAAAAATATGAGGAAGACGTAGAAGAATGAGTTGTGATCTATTGATCATAAGTCCATCTATTTCTCTTCATTTTAATTTTGGATTTTTGGGAATTTCTGAATGTATAGTATTAAAATGTGTATGATTTATGAATGAATAATTTATGAATGTAGGGTTTATTTTGTTGAACAAGATGTAAGAATCCTTTAATAGTATCATTATTGATACTAGATCTAATCCAGTAGTTACTATGACTGAGGAAATCAGAACATACATGATGAAAAGGCGGGCGTCAAATATGATGAGATTTTCTAACTATGATAATGAAGACATTATGCCCAACATTAAAATGAGGTGATGCATGTTATTTGTTTAAGTTGTATGATGTTTGTTTAATATGTATATTATTTACTAATTCACATCATGTCATTTACTTAGGATAAAGAGAATCATCAACTACACCAATATGTGAACGATAAGGTATTAATATGTGCTTTTATATTGTTCACTAACATGTTTATATATGTTGATTAAGTATTCACTATACACTGACTTGTTTTATATATGTATGTTGATTCATGTTGTAGAATATTCGCTGACTATATTTTTGATGTTACACATTAGAAAAACTCTAAAGACATGTTAAATGTCACCATGCAAACACAAGATTTCTCATGGACGAAACATAAACTTTTAGGTTTTCTTTACCTTCACTAAATTGCTGATGTGAAGAGCAAGAACTACATAATAGAAGATTAAATTCTTGTGATCAACAAAATGGCTAACTTCAGCTAGTCTACAATCCTGTTGTTATACATCATATTAAAGGTTCTAACCTATGGGTCAAGATAATTTATTTATGAGATCCGCCAATATACAAGAAGATTCCATATAAACCAAAATAAAAAAGGAATTTAAAACATGATATTGATGGATCTAATCATAAAATGAGGAAGATTGAATTACATGATCGATGTGTAAGATAAATGTGAGATATTGGATCGAACTCTAGTATTGTCGAAGGGTAGCTTCTTGGTTCGACAGTTCGACAGAGTTAAGCATGAAGTCGAAGGATTGTTCACATGCTGGTGTCGAAGTGTGCATGCTGTAGTCGAAGATGGGTCTAGCATGCAGATGTCGAAGATGCTAGAGTTGTTAGCATGTTAAATTAGGTTTTAGTGTTTAAACCCTAATTTGTTAAGTTAGCTTGTTTATTAAGTTGGCTTGTGTAATGGGTCTTGCTGAAAAAGCCCATTAGTTAGTATGTTAGGTTTTATTATAAATAGCATACTAGTCTCTCATCATTGCTAAGCCGCAAATCCTAATTTAGGGTGAGAGAGGTTATTTGTTATTCTTGTAAACTTGTAATCTTGTTTTAAGAGAAAGTGAAAGAATAGCAGTTATAACCAATTCTTGTGTTCTTCTTATCTTCCCTAATTCTTATTATATTTTGTTTTTGACATCGTTTTTCACAACAAATTGGTGCGGTGAGCGTGGAGAAGATGCCTTCAACAAAGTATGAGATTGAAAAGTTCACCGGAGTGAATGATTTCGGTCTGTGGCGCTTGAAGATGAAAGCCCTACTGGTTCAGCAGGGTTGTTTGGAAGCGTTGAAGGGAGAGGCAGCCATGAATGCAGAATTGACGGCAGCGGAGAAGACAAATATGATCGAGAAAGCACACAGCGCAATTTTGTTGAGCCTTGGTGATAAGGTTCTCCGGCAGGTATCAAAGGAGACGACTGCAACAGGGTTATGGGTGAAACTTGAAAGTTTGTATATGACTAAATCGCTGGTAAATCGACTCTACCTGAAGCAAGCTTTGTATTCATTCAAGATGATTGAAGACAAAGTATTGGCTGAGCAGTTGGATATGTTCAACAAGCTGATTCTTGATCTTGAAAATATTGATGTGAAGATCGATGATGAAGATCAAGCGCTGTTACTATTGTGTTCTTTGCCTCGATCACATGCTCACTTCAAAGAAACTCTCTTGTATGGAAGGGAGTCCCTGACGTTTGAAGAAGTTCAATCAGCCTTGTACTCTAAGGACTTGAATGAACGAAAGGAGCATAAACCTTCGACTGTTGGCGAAGGTTTGGCCGTTAAAGGAAAACTCTTACGAAAGGATGGTAAGTTCGACAAGAAGAAAGACAAAAGTCAGTGGCGAAGCATCTGGCATTCGATGCTACCATTGTAAGAAGGAGTGGATTATGGATTCAGGTTGCACTTGGCACATGACTCCAAACAAAGACTTGTTCGAGGAATTATGTGATCAAGATGGTGGATCAGTATTGCTGGGAAACAACAAGGCTTGCAAGATTGCAGGTGTTGGATCTGTGAGATTCAAGCTCCATGATGAGTCAATAAGGTTGTTGACTGAAGTCAGGTATGTTCCTAATTTGAAGAGAAATCTGCTTTCTCTTGGTGAATTCGACAAGAAAGGATATGTTTTCCAAGGAGAGAAAAGTATCCTAAGAGTCATGAAGGGTTCGAAGGAAGTCTTGAGAGGCGTGAAGAAACAAGGCTTGTATACCCTTGAGGCTGAAGTTGTAAGTGGTTCGACAAATGTTGCATCCACGAAACCTTTGTCGAAAACAGAAATCTGGCACATGAGATTGGGCCATGTCAGTGAAAGGGGTCTGGTCGAATTAGGGAAACAAAATCTGCTTGGTGGAGACAAAATCGAAAAGCTGAAGTTTTGTGAACCCTGTGTACTTGGAAAATCTTGCAGAGTGAAGTTCAACAAAGGCAAACAAAGAACACATGGATCCCTTGATTACATCCATGCTGATCTTTGGGGGCCTGCAAGGTGTCCATCACATTCAGGAGCAAGGTATTTTCTATCCATAGTAGATGATTATTCCAGAAAATTATGGGTATTCATCCAGAAGACTAAGGATGAAACTTTTGAGAATTTCAAAAGTTGGAAGACTCTGGTTGAAAATCAGACTAGCAGAAAGGTCAAGAGGTTGAGAACCGACAATGGCCTTGAATTTTGCAATGAGGCATTCGACAGCAACATATTTTGGAGAGAGTCAGATGCATGTTGACTAGTGCGGGGTTAACAAAGGTGTTCTGGGCTGAGGCTGTTTCGACAGCAACATATCTGATAAACAGATGTCCTTCGACAGCGTTAGATATGAAGTCACCTGAAGAAGTTTGGTCGGGACATCCACCAGATCTCGACAAACTAAGAGTATTTGGCTGCGTAGCCTATGCTCACATTAGGCAAGACAAGGTCGAACCTAGAGCTCTGAAATGCATGTTCATGGGATACCCTGAAGGAGTCAAAGCTTATAGGCTATGGTGCCTAGAGCCAGGTCACAGGAGGTGTATCACCAGTCGAGATGTAGTTTTCAATGAAGCTGAAATGACTTTTAAGAAAACTGATGATGTTGGTCGAAGTACAGAAACATCTGACGAAGAGCTGGAACAGGTAGAGATTCCTGTTGAGGTGGAGCATGTTGATGCTGAATTGCATATCCCAGATGAAGTCGAAGAAGCAGCAGAAGATGCTGAAGTTGAGGAAACTGACGATGACTACCTATTGTCGAGAGATAGGTCGAGAAGAGTCATCAAGCCACCTCAAAGACTTGGATATGCAGATCTTATAGCTTATGCCTTAATATCTGCAAGTGAGGTTCTAGACGAAGAACCTAGAGACTATAAGGAAGTTATGAGGAGTCGAAACAAGACTGAATGGCTGAAGGCCATGGATGATGAGATGAAATCTCTTCATGATAATCATACTTGGGAACTGATCAAGAAACCTGTTGGGGCAAGGTTAGTCAGCTGTAAATGGATTTTCAAAGTTAAGGAAGGAATTGAAGGAGTGACGTCGAAAAGATACAAGGCAAGGTTAGTTGCAAGGGGTTTCACTCAGAAAGAAGGTGTCGACTTCAATGATGTGTTTTCTCCTGTTGTGAAGCATAGGTCCATTCGAATGTTGCTTGCCATGGTGGCACAGTTCGATCTTGAACTGGAACAGATGGATGTGATGACTGCGTTCTTGTATGGTGATCTAGATGAAACGATCCTGATGAGGCAACCTGAAGGGTATGTCGAAAAGGGGAAGGAAGATTATGTGTGCAAGTTAAAGAGATCTTTGTATGGGCTGAAACAATCTCCTCGACAGTGGAATAGGAGATTCGACAAGTTCATGGCACGCATAAGTTTCATTAGAAGTCAGTTCGACCACTGCGTTTACTTCAGATTTCGACCTGGTAATTCATTTGTTATTTTGTTGCTTTATGTGGATGATATTCTCATAGCAAGCAACAGTGTTGAAGATGTGATGAGGGTGAAGGCTGAACTCAATAAGGAGTTCGATATGAAGGATCTGGGAGCTGCTTCCAGGATTCTTGGAATTGACATTCGAAGAGATAGAAAGAAGTCGAAGTTATGCCTATCTCAAGAGGCATATCTACGGAAGATTCTTGAAAAGTTTGGTATGTCGAATTCGAAGCCAGTTGTGACTCCAACAAACCCTCAATTCAAGCTGAGTATTGATCAGTGTCCCAGTACTGATGTCGAAAGAGCCTATATGAATAGCATCCCATATACTAATATAGTTGGTTCTTTGATGTATGCTATGGTCTGTACTAGACCCGACATAGTATACGCAGTAAGTCTTGTAAGCAGTTACATGGCGAATCCTGGAAAGGCTCACTGGCAAGCATTGAAGTGGATTTTAAGGTACATAAATGGATCTCTAAACAGAGTCTTAATTTATGGTGGAGCCTTGGGTGAAGATAGTAAAGCAGCAATAGAAGGATATGTCGACTCTGATTATGCAGGTTGTATGGATTCTAGAAAGCCTATTTCTGGATATGTTTTCACTATCTTTGGCACAGCAATTAGTTGGAAAGCAACTCTTTAGAAGGTTGTTGCTCTATCAACCACTGAAGCGGAATATATTGCTCTCACTGAAGCTGTGAAAGAAGCATTGTGGCTTGAAGGTTTTGCGAAGGAGCTGAAACTTCAAGGTCGAGGTATCACTGTTAAATGTGATAGTCAAAGTGCAATACACCTGTCGAAGAATTCAGCCTATCATGAGCGAACTAAGCACATTGATGTGAGGCTGCATTTCGTCAGAGGAGTAATCGAGCGTGGAGAAGTCCAAGTGCTGAAGGTTTCGACTGAAGACAATGCTGCTGATATGATCACCAAGACATTGCCGAGTTGCAAGTTTTTCCACTGTATGCAGTTGATAAAGCTGCATGAAGAAAGCTAGTTTGTTCCTTGACGTTGTAGAGTTAGGTCCAAGGTGGAGATTTGTGAGATATTGGATCGAACTCTAGTATTGTCGAAGGGTAGCTTCTTGGTTCGACAGTTCGACAGAGTTAAGCATGAAGTCGAAGGATTGTTCACATGCTGGTGTCGAAGTGTGCATGCTATAGTCGAAGATGGGTCTAGCATGCAGATGTCGAAGATGCTAGAGTTGTTAGCATGTTAAATTAGGTTTTAGTGTTTAAACCCTAATTTGTTAAGTTAGCTTGTTTATTAAGTTGGCTTGTGTAATGTGTCTTGCTGAAAAAGCCCATTAGTTAGTATGTTAGGTTTTATTATAAATAGCATACTAGTCTCTCATCATTGCTAAGCTGCAAATCTTAATTTAGGGTGAGAGAGGTTATTTGTTATTCTTGTAAACTTGTAATCTTGTTTTAAGAGAAAGTGAAAGAATAGCAGTTATAACCAATTCTTGTATTCTTATTCTCTTCCCTAATTCCCTATTATACTTTGTTATTGGTATCGTTTTTCACAACAATAAAAAATGGTAATAATAATAAGTCAACATGAAAAGATACACCTCCATCTCATCCAACTGATGGGACACAATCTTGAGGGAATAATGAGCCTACATATGGATTACAAACACAAGGCCATACTCAAGTTTCAAACTCTGTAAAATGATAGACTTTCAGAAGCAATGACAAAGGTGGAAAAAATGAATATTAGGAGAGCAATAACAAGTGTTAGACCCCTAAGGCCTACAACAAGACTAATAAAGCAACATTAAGTTGGATAAATTCATAACCTATATCCAGACTCAATGCATCACACTTATCTCAACAAACTACAACCATTAAGCAAACAATAATTAAGAGGAAATCTCTAACCAAGAAGAAAACTCCAAAAAATAAGATCATTTCAATCAAGAAGAAAATTTTATTTTCTGTTAGTTTGTTGTTTGTGATAAACTAAATGTGTACTAAGGATCAATTAATTATGTATTTTTTTTATTTTGAAATTTGCAAAGTGCAATTTAAGAAATTTTATTTTGAATCACTTTGAGTGTCTTGAATAAATGGGTACATGATGTTGTTGTGAATTCTAGTTTATGGATGTTGCAAATTAATGATATTGTTTTAATTGTTATTTGTAAGTATATTGTACAACATATATAACTAGTTCTACAAAAGGTGTATTGCATCGGCATTCACAAGGTATATATTGGTGTCAATTATAAAATGTATCAATAAACATATGATACACATTGGTGTCGATTATTAAATTTACACAATAGTGTCAATTATCAATTAGTGTCAATATTATAATTATTTAAAGTGTATTGGTAAACACATGGTACACATTGGTGTCAAGTATATTGTACGAAGTACAAAAGTTTGAATATATGGTCGATGCAATGTTGTATATATATTGTAACAAATTTATCAATTATAATCTATAAATTAAATATGGGCGAAGCAATAATGTCAGTAAAAATAAGCCACACGATTTTTGTTAAATCCATTACAAATTGTATCAGTACATTATATTTTTTTATAGCTTTCATTGCATCAGTACATTACATTTTTTTTCTATAAAAAATTGTAAACAATTTCAATAAAAAAAATACATTATAAATTGAATCACTACAATACACTACATAATCAACTTACACATTAACATTACACAATCAACTTGTATATTAAAACCCTAAAAACTACAAAACATAAATTCATCAAGAATTCCATCCACTTAATTGTAATTTTGAGAGTCACCTCAATTTTTCATACCTTTTGGTTTTTTTTTTATCAATAGAGTATTATCTTGCTTCAATTGTGTGTCCTTGTGCTTCAAATTTTTCCTCCATGCTCAATCTCTTTTTTTCATTATTCTTCATTAGATTTTGAAAAAACTTCAACCTTCTTTTATTGCTTAATGTAAAACCTCATTTAATCTTTAACTTCACCATAAAACGAACAAAAATAGTCACACCAGGTTTGATAGAAACGAACAAAAATAGTCACACCAAGTTTGATAGAAACCCTGGAGAAATTCAAAAAAAAAATATCACCACTGTCCAAAGTTACAAAACACTCCCATGTGTGAATTACCGAAGGATTATGAGTTTATCACCCTATAGTTTGGATATCTCCTGAATTATTTCCCAAAATTTCTAAGTATTGTATCTCTTCGAAGTACACAAAAAGTATCACACCAACATTTAGGTCTTCATCTCTGTTTTGAGCTTGAATAAACATTTGAATCATAATATTAATATTGTCACTACAATTATCATGTGATTTAGGAATGGGAAAGGATGGGAAAAATGAATTCTAATTCTTCAATTTTGAATTAGGAGAAGAAAAATAAGCAACACATTATGAATTTAGGTAAGATGAAGATTGAACCATGTTCGATTTGGTTTAAGATAAAAATAAAATCACTATCAATTTTGGAAAGGTGAAGAAGAATGTTATACCATGAACTAATTTGATAGAAGTTGAAGGCGATGATCTAATTTCACGATTCGTTAAGCACAGATCTGATCCAATTTGCTTGACAAGTAACATAGGATCCTACTATATATTCAGCCTCACATAATGACATTGCCATCATATGTTACTTTCTCAAGCAACATCAAATTGGGGCATCAAATACTTGAAAGAAATAATCAGCTGTGCTTCTTTGAGGTGATTAACTAGTAATCGAAGCTTCTTTAATTTCAGAGTCTCATCGATATAGAATTTCATAGTTTATCGATCCTTTTAAGTATCAGGATTCTCCTTGCAGCCTTCACGTGTGACACCCTTGGTTCACTCATGTATCTGCTCACTAATCCGAATGCAAAACCTATATCAGGTCAACTGTTGCACACATACCTTAGAGATCCAACAATTTGTTTGAATAGAGTAACATCGACTTTGTCTTCCTCTCCATGCTTCTCCAACTTCAAATTTGGTTCGACGAATTAGGATGTAGGATTCGAGTATTCCATCAGAAATCTCTTGATTATCTCTTAGACATACTTCCTTTGATGTAGCACCATACCTTGCTTCGACATTTGAAATTCCATGCCTAGGAAATACGACAAGTTTCCCATATCTGACATTTCAAATTCCCTCTTCATCAGCTCTTTGAACTTCGACAGGTTCTCCAAGCTATTTTCAGTTACCTCCAAGTCATCGACATATAAGCACATGATTTGACATTTTACTTAGATTTGCATATGATAAATTCCAATTTGACCAAGTATGAGTCGATATTCTTGTTTCATGCCTTAGGTGCCTACTTAAAGCCATAGAGCACTTTGTGCAACTTATACACCTTTCTCACTTCCTCCTAGATCACAAACCTGGAGGTTGTGTGTGTGAAGTCAAGTCTCTCCAAATATTAGTTTTGATGAAGACAAATTTAGAAGCAAATGATCATAGCAAAAGAATGGAAAAATCCTCAAGTAAAAGTTAAAGCATCATGTTTCAAGGCTTTGGATTCAAGCTATTGCATTTCAAGAAGGTATAATGATAATACTTACCTTCACTAAAGTCTTAGATGCTCAAGTAATCAATCTATCATTGCATAAAACATTCATGTTCATGGCAAATGTTTTAAAACTATTTTTTTTTTCAATTTTCTACTGGGTAAATCGATTGACCAGATAAGTAAATTGATTTACCACTGAAGCAAAACATTTTCAGAAGCGAAAAATCACATTTTGCACTGAGTAAATCGATTTACTCCTTAGGGAAATCGATTTACCATTATTTTTGGTAAATTATGCCAGTTTGACCGGCCGTAACAGCACTAATAACCGCCATAATTTGCACCGGTCTGAAGCAGTATTTTTATTTTTCAAATTTTATTAAAGTTGCTAGAATGAAATGGATTTACCTATAAAGGAAATTGATTTACCACTGTGCGAAATTGAAAAATCAGCATCTTTATCAACACCTCTTCATGCACCACTTCATGGAACCATTTCATTTCAACTTGACAATTGTTCATGATATTTTTGCATAACTTTACCTTGTTTCATAGATGTGTTATGCACTTATAAATACATGATTTTTTTTCATATTCAAAAAACACATCTTCCAATCAATTTTTGTATTTTTCAGAAATTCACATTTTAAACACTTAACTTTCTTTCTAAGAATTTTCTGCATAACTTTCATATCACTCATAACAGAAAATTCTTGAGCATTCTATACTTTTGTAAGTGTGAATCATTGTCATTGGAAGAGAGGATCAATCTTATTAATTGATACATGTTCATCAATTTTATCTTGCTCAAATAAATTTCCAAATTTTGATTATTATTGACTTGCTATCCAGGATTGTTGGAAGCAAGGGTTTTTGATTAGTGAGAGGATTGTTCTCATAATCAAGTTAGTAAATCCAAGAGGATTGTTCTTGGTGATTGAAATCTTGTTGCCCATGATAGTTGGAAAAAAGTGAGTCATTAAGGGAGGATTATTCTTTTAGTGTCCAGGATTATCGAACTTTTGCTGGCAACTCTATTTCTTCGAGGTCTTTGGCCTGTACCAGCCACACCATATTCGACTTCGACTATGTCAGGAATGTCAGCAACTGCTTCGACTGGAATATTTACAATTTCTTCTACTTCGAATTCATCAGTTTCTTCGTTGAAGCCATAGCTCATTAATGGCTTGTTAATTGCATTACCAGAATTTCAATCCCAGGCAGAATTTTCATCAATCACAATATTTCAACTCATCACGATCTTTTCATTAATTGGATTGAATAACTTGTATGATCCAGTTTTATGATATCCTACTAGAATCATAGGTTCACTCTTGGCATCAAGCTTCCTTCGTCTCGCATCTGGAACATGCTTATAACAAATAGAGTCAAACACCTTTAGATGACTCACTGATGGTCGTTTGTCACTTAACACTTCTTCAAGAACCTTGTTCTTCAATTTCTTGGTAGGGCACATGTTCAGAATATAAATAGTAGTGGAAACAGCTTCACCTCATAAGGATTTTGGCAAATTCTTCAGTTTCCATCTGAATTTTAGGTCACTCCATCAGCTGATTACTCAAGAGATGGTAAATGAAATACCAAGTCTTGTGATGCCCGACAAACTTTGTGAAGGTTGTTTAGTCGGAAAGCAATTTAGAAATTCCTTCGTTTCAACTATGCCAATGTGATCATCCAACATACTCGAAGTTGTACATTCAGATGTGTGTGGAGCGTTTGAAGAGCAAACCATTGGTGAAAACATGTATTTTGTTTTATTTTTTGATGAGTTTCGTTGAAGCCATAGCTCATTAATGGCTTGTTAATTGCATTACCAGAATTTCAATCCCAGGCAGAATTTTCATCAATCACAATATTTCAACTCATCACGATCTTTTCATTAATTGGATTGAATAGCTTGTATGATCCAGTTTTATGATATCCTACTAGAATCATAGGTTCACTTTTGTCATCAAGCTTCCTTCGTCTCGCATCTGGAACATGCTTATAACAAATAGAGTCAAACACCTTTAAATGACTCACTGATGGTCGTTTGTCACTTAACACTTCTTCAAGAACCTTGTTCTTCAATTTCTCGGTAGGGCACATGTTCAGAATATAAATAGTAGTGGAAACAGCTTCACCCCATAAGGATTTTGGCAAATTCTTCTGCTTCAGCATGCATCTCTCCATATCCAATATGGTTATGTTTCTTCTTTATGCAATTCCATTATGTTGAGGCGTATATGGAGCAGTCACCTCATAATCGACTCTATGTTCTGGACAGAATTCTTCAAACATCTTGGATGTGTATTCGCCACCTCCATCTATTCGCAGAACTTTAATCTTCATCTCACTCTGGTTTTTGACAAGTATCTTGAATCTTTTAAAAATTTCCAATACTTCGTCCTTTCTCTTGATCACATAGATCCAAAGCTTTATACTAAACTCATCAAAAAATAAAACAAAATACATGTTTTCACCAATGGTTTGCTCTTCAAACGCTCCACACACATCTGAATGTACAACTTCGAGTATGTTGGATGATCATATTGGCATAGTTGAAACGAAGGAATTTCTAAATTGCTTTCCGACTAAACAACCTTCACAAAGTTTGTCGGGCATCACAAGACTTGGTATTTCATTTACCATCTCTTGAGTAATCAGCTGATGGAGTGACCTAAAATTCAGATGGCCAAACCTCAAATGCCACAACCAACTATCCTTATGGTTGGCAATTGTTTTTAAGCATTGTGCCTCTGTCAAACTGATTAGAAGTTCTTAAAAATGAATATTTTATGTTAGAAGTTGTAATTCAATTTTGTGTAAAAAGGATTGTATTCAACATAGGTGTGTTCAATTTAGTTGAAGTAGTAGAAGTCAGTTATATTCGACAAAGTCTAATACAACATATTGCTGTTAAGTCGAAATATAATTTGTATTTTTTGAACTTGGTTTGTATGTTTCAAGCTTGAGTCTTGGTTGCCTATAAATAGACATGTTGTTGTAATTTCAATATACTGTCTTCGTAGTTAACTGTTTTTAGTTGACAAAAATATTTTTCCTTTACAATGTTCTCTTTTTTCTCTTCTTCTTTTTCATTTTTCTTGAAAATCTTAATTGTTCCAACATTTACCTGTTATCAATATGTGACTACGGAAAAAAATATAATCAACAACTTTAAAGATATATAGCTCAACTTCAAGTTCTAAGAAGGAAATTTTAAATGCTTCAAATAAGAGAAGGAGAAAGAACGGATTAGTATTTTTTTTTTCAGACAATAAAGATAGAAAATAATAGGAAAAATAATGAGAAAAGGTGGGATAAATTGTCATTATTTAAAATATTTTACATCCAAATTTAATCATGTGGTATGTTTAGTAGAAGATTCAAACTACCTTGATAAGACAATAATGTATTACTCCCTCCGTTCCTTTTTAAGTGTCATTTTAGAAGATTTTTTTTGTTCCTATTTAAGTGTCGTTTTATAATTTATTGTCATAATTTGTCAATTATACCCTTATTTTCACAATAACTCCACCTCACATTTTTCAATTAGTTATTGGATAAAGAGAGTATATGATTGAATTTATTTGGAAAGAGAAAAATAAATAAGGGTATAATAGAAAAAGTAACTCTAACAATCCACTATCTTGGTTGAAGAGCTTTTTGCTAGAATAACACTTAAAAAGGAACGGAGGGAGTAACTTTAAAGTATCTTATTGTTTCATGAGAAGAGAATTGTCACATTAGATAAGATGAACAAACCTTAAAAATTACTCATGAATAAAGGACAAGAGATTGAGGTGCTTGAGATGCATTTTGTGATTGTAGAAGAAGCTCAGACATTAACCCCATCAACAAAGCAACTATAGAGTACTATAAGTGCCGCAAGCTAGGACATTTTAATACGAGTGTCCAAGTTAAGAAAAGGTTGCTCGTTATGAAGAAATGGATGAATAACGAGATGTTGTAGATAGCTCACGTAGATTTTCAAAATTTCAAGATAGAAGCAATATAGTAACTAGACTCAAGTTGTAGTAATCACATGATCGAAAATAAGAACATGTCTCTTCATTGAGATGAGATCTTTGAAGAAGTTGTGAAGCTTAAAAACTACTCCAAAATGACAGTCATGGAGAAAAAAGACATCAGATTGCATGCCAATAGAATGAATATGTAATTTATGAATAGTTTTAGCACTTCTTTAATCTTAAATTTTATTGAAAGGATTTTCAAGTTTCGAGAGTAAAAATTATACATGTAAAAAAAAGTGGTTCAAAATGATAGGACCAATATATAAGTTTTGAAAATTTATAAAGATCTATTCGCAAGTTTTGTAAATTTTTTTACTTTTTAATTTGTTTAATTTCATTTTTTGATCCTTTTTTTTTTCTAAAACTTATCACCCTTGCAATTTTTTTAAAGGAAAATATATAATGTACAAATATAAAAAAAAAATTAAGTAAAAACAAAATTCGTGATACATCATAAATTTAATAGAGACGTGTTCAATCCCCACAAAGGGGAACACGAGAGAAACAAAAATAAAAGATTAATAACCAACGCCTCTAAAGCGGACACCAAACTAGAACTTAGAAAATGTGAACCACTATTGACAAACATCTACCAAAAACACACGAAAAGGAAAGGAACACAACCTCAAAGATCTCGATCATGGACTCTCAAACTACTATTAGCTCGGATAAAGAATAAAATTCTCATATCAAATAGAAAAAGTACGCTGAAAATTTACCAAAATATCATTTCCAAACAAGAGAAATACTCTTATTTTCCATGTCCTCCTCATTATTTAGAGGTGTTACTTAAAAAATAGTTATTATGGGATTTGAAAATTATGTAAGGTGGGGGAAAGAAATAAATTATCTTAACTCTTGTTGTGGATGGGCCTTAAGAGTTGTGTCTAACATGTTTGGAAAATTGGAATCCTACTTTTTACCTCCCTTAGTTTCTAAAAAATCAGATATCATTTTAAGGTTGATTGGGAAGACATGAAGTGCACTTTCGAACAATACAAATTATTTTATCGACGTGTATATCCAAACTTATGTTAGTTGTTGCAAAAATTACCCCTGACATTTTTCTTGGTAGCTTAGAGAATCAGAAGTTTCAAGTGTATTTTAGTAGGGTTTTATTTCTGGCCTGATGAGTTCTCTGTGTTATGATGTGGTAATAACAGGAGGTATATTTTAAGATACCAAAACCCTAGTTACTTTGTGAAAACAATTTATAATTTTGATTTTGTACAACGTAAGCAGGGTGTAAATTCCCCTTCTAGGCTTGTATGAAGTATGAACTGAACTAGGTTTAACATTCTTTGATGCTTAAATGGTGAGAGTTCCGGAAAGATTTCATTGAGGTTAAGATGCTATCTATCCCTTTATGTCACTCCAGCTTGTAGCTGCACAATGCAACTTTGGGTTGAAAAATTACTTACTCTTGTACAGTAATGTTTATTTAAAGTTCTCAGATATGAATTTTTGGTATATTGAAAAGTACACTGTTTATTTCTAGCATGATGATCAATATAACCTAATAATATATATTACATATGTTGTTCCATAAACTCAAAGGATAATAAAGTTCATAATTATTTTCCAGTTCATTTACCTGCTATTCTGCCATGGCTAAGGATAAACACCACCACGGTAACAGGAAGGGAGACATAATTACCAACTACTGAAATAACATGATCGTGGCAATCTCTTGATACTACTTAGAGATAGTTTTGCCCTGACCAGTAGAAACATTCACAACTTCATGATAATATATTTACACAAATTCAACTAACTTAGTGTCACATGAGATGAAGACAGACTAGAATCAGCATCCCTGTATTCAATGGTTGGGTTGAGCTGCAGCTACAGTTGAAACCATTGAGTCGACACCACAGACATTTCTACCTCTGCAGATCTTGTAATATCCCTGTTCTCCCCAATTCTCTCCCCAAGAGTTCTTAATGATCCAGTAAGGCTTTTCCTTCAATCGAATGGGAGCATAAGCACCTTTTCCAAAGCCAACTAGAAGAACACCATGGTCCAAACGCGCTTTTGCACAGACGTATGGGCATGAGACGCCACTCATGTATGTCTGCATCCATGCTGCATTAATAGCAACTGCACCAAATAGAGTATAAGTCAGTACTACTACAATATGCCTTTGAATCTGTATCTTCAGAACAAAAAATAAGATGATCAAACAAATACATGATATATCTAAAATTCTTTTGTTAAGAACAATTACTTACTTGCAAGAGGGCCATTCTTTACTAGATTTGCAGCAATTTGGTCTTCGTCTAGGGAAACCACACTGAAATTAGATACAGATGCAACAACTTTGCTTTTGTCAAATTTGCATGAGCCATCTCTTCCGGTGTAAGCATAGTCCTTTTCTGGAACCACTCCCCCAGACTCGAGTAAATATTCAAATGCATTGTTCATCAATCCACCATTACAGCCCGAGTCACATGCACCAGCTTCCTCTGGATCACACTGCAAGATTTTTACCATAAATTCATAATTAATATACATTATACGAAGGACAGCACATGGGAATACAGGAAGCAAGGGACTTGAAAAGCAAGGACACCCATGTTAAAACTTACATTACAAAATTGTGCTTATAACTTGTTTTTCTTTGAAAAATATAAACTTTGCAGGTGGTACAGCTCTGCCTTCCAAGAAGCAGGACAGTATCCATATAAATTACTTACTTTAGAATGAAATACAAACAAAAATGATATGTGAAAATTCTGTATTTGGTCAAAAATGAAGACCAAATACATCTACTTCTCACAAAATCTTTAAATTTACATTTTATTCTAGTAGAGGGTGCATAGTTTATAATCATATAATTTTCAGCACTTAGACAAGAACACATTACTATCCATGTAAATTACTCAATCCAAAATGAAACATAACTAATATATGAAAAGTTGATTTATTTGGTTAAAAGCTAAGACCCCATAAATGCAATCATAAATCTCTCGGCACATAGAAAACTTTCGTTCCAAAAAAAATCACTTTCTACCAAGCTAAAGAAAATTATGCTTACCATTTCCAAATCAATAAAGTTATTAGGTTTGATCTTCTTTGAATTATAAAATTTATTTCATCACATCCAAACAACAACCAACTCAATATAGAGGTTGGTTCAATTGAGTTCACACCGGGTTTGTAATCCATAAACACATAATATCCTTGTACAACATATTAAATATAAAAATAAATAATAATCAGTGAGAAAAGTTAGAGCAAAACATCTAAAAAAAGAGTCTAAACCAATTATTGGTTTAATTTTAATTCAGATTCATAAGTTAGGTTTAATCAAACAAACAATCCCCACAAATCATATACAACAAAATGAAAAGAAGCTTAAAAACAATTACAATTAAATAAATAAAAAAACGATAAATCATCAAGAGAAAGAAACTAACCACATGATCACAATCCACAAGCTGTTGTTCGCTAAGGCTTACTAGCTTCCCAGTAGCCAGATAGTGTGCTCCTTCTAAAGCTCCAGTTGTGCTAAACGCCCAACATGAACCGCATGAACCCTAGTCAAACCAAATCAAATCAATTAGTTAAAAAATATTATAATTATTTCTAATTAATCATTAATTAATTATTAATTAATTATAATTAAGATTTAAGTATAACAAGTTGAACATACCTGGTTCTTGACGGGAGTAACGGCGCCTTTCTCACGCCAATCGAAATCCTCCGGGAGGTTGTTGGTAGGGAGGATCGGAGCCTTCTGAGCGTGAGCCGGCAAACGGAGACGTTTCTTGAGTCCGAGAAACTGACGGCGAAACTCCGACGCCGTTAAATCGGAGAATTTAGTTATCCCGTGCTCCGCGGTAGGATCGAGCTTCTGGTGGAGCTTCGCTTTGATGAGATTCGACTTGAACACGCCGAATCGGTAATCGTGTTCCTCTCTCGTCGCGTAGGTTTTGCTGAACTTTGACTTGAAGGAAGTGAAGTGATGTTCGGCGTTTAGTAGGTGATCTTCTTCTTTGTCGACGATTTGACGGATGATGAAGTCGTCGTTGTTGGTATTATCGGTTGCGGCGGTTGCTGCGGCGGCGAAGAGGAAGAGGGCGAAGATGAAACGGCGGTCCATGGTGGGGGAGTGAGGGTTTGTTGGGAGAGAAGGGAAAGTGGATTGGGTTGAGATGATGGTGGAAATGAATTGGTTGATTTAATGAAAAAAATATCCGTTGCGATTGAGGCACGTGTCGTTATGTAAATGGTGGATGTTTTCTGCAACTTGTGAGTGCACTCCTCAAAATACCTACCATGTGGCCTTGATATTGCCATCCAAATTTCTTTTTCAACTTACCCAAAAATATGGGAAATATAATTCCACTTTATAATTATCGGATTTATTTATTTGTGGAAAAGTTAATAGGAGCTATACAGATATATTTCAAAAATATAAACAATTTAAGATATATAAATATTGATAGAATGAAACTTGTAGTAAGACAAAGGAAGTGCACATTGAAAGCATCACTCCTATTTTTATTGCATCAAGAACTCAAATTATGATGAGTGACATTCATGTTCATTTATAGTTTCATTATTTATTTATAGTCTATTTTTTATTAAGGCTTTCTAAGTCAAAACTTTATTAATAAATTAGAAACATGCATGAGAAATTTTATTTTAAGGGTGTTATATGAGATTAGTTACACTTACTTTACATAAATTGTATACTCGTGTACTCTATTATTGAGTGTTGAGGAACGTTTAGAGATCAAACTTCTTTTTAAAATGAACATAGATACTAACCTATAAAACAGTATTGGTACCTAATTCAATCTAATATTTCATAGGCTCATTTTCTTATCAATAAAGTCATTTGAAACCATTAAACCATAAGATATCATTATTTTCTAAATGATTTGGGATTATAATTTTGTTTGAGATCATCTTAGATAATTTTAGTTGGCTGCTAAGAAACAACAACTTTATCTACATTTAGATTAACTCCTAGTTAAGTAATCCAATTACAAATATCTTGAACATGCGTCATGAGATTCAACATTCTCTTCAAGTAAAAGTTAAGGAGTTCATCATAAGATCTAGTTAGAATGTCTCTCATTAGTTAGCTTAACTCATTCCAGGTATGATTCAACTATTTCAAGATGTCACCATTCCTTTTGAAGAAAGAAACAACTCTTTTATTTAGAAACACACCATTGTTGGCAAGACAACATACAAAGATGCTTATAATTTTCATTGCCCAACTAGACAATATTTAAATGGGTCAAGCTCATATGGTTAAAAGACGTTCATCCATCAAAGTCTTTGTTAGTTTAAAGAATTATGCATAACAAGGTAACCATAAATAACAACATGATCAAATAGGTTTTAATCTTCCATGTATGTATGATCTAAATGAGATGACCGAAATAACCAACCATTTGTTTTTGTCCTAAAAGTTTACTTTTCAAATTTGGCATTGGTTATTTGATGTCGCAAAGTGTTTTCCTATCATTCATAGAGATTATGAATATAACTCAAAGAGTTTGGTTCAAGCTATGCTAAATAGTTATCATGTCTGTAATTGTGAATATTCTGAACATCATTTGATTTTGCAAAAATCAACATAGATTTAATAGAAAAATTATTCATTGGAAGAATGCTTTAAACTCAATTATTTCAAATGTTTCTTTATCTGGAAATGGACCAAAAATAGTTTTATTCAACTCCATCAAAGACTTCTCAATTCTTAAAACATTTGATGAAACTCTCAAACCCCCTATGCCCATTTCCAATGTTGACATGATAAAAAAGATGATATAGCAACCTCCTTTCTCCTATGGGTGAAATGCAACACAAATAGTGTTGCCCTTAGACCACTACTCAAGGCTCAAGCGGAAGAAGTTTTAGAATTGATTCTGGCACTTTTAAATTGATACTTTTTATTAGAATATTATGTTGAATAAACGACTCTAAACACAAGAAAGGGGTGTGAATTGTGATATTTGAATTTCAAAAACTTTTTAGGAGAGGGTAGAAGCAGAGATTAAGCAACAGAAAAAGATAAAAGATGGTAGGAAATAAAGAGATAGAATATAGAGAGACTACACCAATAAATTATTCTTGTTCGACTTTAAATTATGTGGTCTTTAAGTCTATTACAACATCACAAAAGGGCTAAACTCTTGAATTAAAAATCAGTACAATAACAAAAAAACACATCTCTCGGATGAGGTTTTTCACTTTCTCAATATTAAGATAATTTTTAGTGAATAAAACTTATAACATAAGGAGAATGAGTGAGATAGTAGAGTAGATAGTTCAAAAAATCCTTAATTTGAAAGTGAATGAAACATTCCATTATATTTTAGATGCTTTTAATTTGTTTTATACTATTAAAACAAGTTTCTTATTCTATCGAAAATAAAATAAAATATTATATAAATGTATAAATATTGTATATTCTATGAAAATAAAATATAGATAAAATATATAAAATATTGCATCAACACTTAATTTTTAACTAGATATATTAATCTATTACATAATATTTTTGGAAGAATTTGAGTAAAAAATATATTGTTTGAATGACCAAATAATACACATTAAGATTTTTTATCAATAAAAAAATTGACAAACATCAGCTAACACTTACATGTTGAGATTCTAAAATTAAAATAAAATAAAAGTATTCAATTGGTAATATTTAATATTTACAATCTTATATGAACTTAAAAAATACAATTTATTCTCGACGATTTATTGAATGCTCATATCTGACATGAGACAATATAAAACATTTGTCCTACATTAGTCCATGTCATCAACATTACTATTTAAAATATTATTTATATATTAAATGTTATCCTTAAAATATTTTATTAATTTACCTAATGTTGAGTATCTATATTCAACCATAGTGTTCACACTTGATTATTATATTAAAAAATAAAGCACATTTTGAATCCGCAAAGTGTAACTCGTTGATGGGCCATAGTGATTGCTTTCTTCCAAGTAACAAATACCTTTATTTGTTTTGTTTTGCATCTGACAATAAAGTTATCAAGATGAGAAAAAAATATCTTCTTTATTTTAATTTGTTTGTACGTTTCTCTCCTTCGATATTTTTCTCACGTTGTCCCTATCATCCATTTATTCAATATTGTTGTCAATTTTAAGAAAGAAGCATCAACAAGCAACTTATATCTATTTTTCTCACCAGTAGTTGATTATTTAAATATATATATATATATATATATATATATATATATATATATATATATATTGATTTTGAAACTTTAAAACAAAATTACGTTTTTGACAATTTAAGTAATGGAGTATATATCTTGTCAAAAAAAAAAAAGTAATGGAGTATATAAGTTTTGAATAAAAATTCGAAATTTCAATATTAAACGAAATTATGATAAAAAATAGATGAGTGTTTGCAACACTCTCTTTTGAACACTCTCTCAAGTACTCATTTTTTTATTGGTTTAATTATATGTGGGCCCCTCACTTTAAAAATAGGTCCCACATAAAATAGTAGAACCCACACATGTTTCAACTAATAAAAAATGAAATGTTTGAGAGAGTGTTCAAAAGAGAGTGTTGCTAGCATTTCTCTAAAAAATAATTTGTTTTTGATGTTTAGAAAAATTAAACTCTTCATAAATTTAAAATTCCTACTAAGTACTTTGAATGTATAACTTAATAAAAATTTATAAACGTTAGAAGCTTTGTTACGAGCAGGCCGGAAGAGAGTAGTAACCCAAAATAATGAAATGCCGTTAGTGGGCCTAGTTGCAGCACGAGGCCCAAAAGGATAACCTTCCAGCCTTGGGAATTATCTCTGTTATTATTTACAAGTGAGAGCTTCTAGAGTGATTTATACCTCGCACCCCTGCCATTGAATATGACACTCCCTACATATTTATAAAATGTCAATAATTATCCTCTCATAATGTATATCTAAAAAAATTTACAGTTTTTTTAACAAAAGTATTCTAAAAAAAGTTAGTTAAAAAAAAATCTAATGGTTATAAGTAATTATTCGATAGATATATTGAAAAAAAAGTTCCACTTTATATCGGATTTATATTGTGATATATAAATCTGGTATGCGTTTATATTGTAGATATATATATATACCGGTATAATTGTATTGGACCATATGCAAAGACAAGTTACCAAGTTTAGAAGGAAATGACTCAGCAATATGAAATTCACTAAAGGTAGGCGAATATTGTTGGTGTAGAAGGTGATGAAATCAAAGAGGAATAAAGAGAGAAAGTAAATGGCGGTTGCTATTCATTAAAGAAAGAATGAAATGATTGGTACATTTATGACTACTACCACTAGTCTATTTATATACAAACAAAGCTCCAGGAGAATAAACTTAACAACTAAGTTATCACTAGAATAGTAAATACTAAATTACCCTCTAATACCATCCTTTAATTTAGAATTTCTATAAAAAAAAAAAACTAACTACACCAATTTCATTCCTTAGGCGAAGAAATTGATCTGTCTTGATTGCCTTCGTCAGAACATCTGCTAGTTGCTTCTGGGTGCTACAGTGCACAACTTCTAATACTCCCTTCTGTACTTGACTTCTGAGAAAATGATACTTTGTCTTAATATGCTTGCTTCTCCTATGCAGCACTGGGTTCTTGGCAAGATTGATTGCGGACTTGTTATCAATCATCAGCTTCAGCAGTTTATCTATCTTAACCTTCAGATCTTCTAATAGGTTCAAAAGCCAAACAACTTGACATGCAGCTACAATGCATACAATGTACTCAGCTTCACATGTTGACAAAGCAACAACAGGTTGCTTTTTGGAACTCCAACAACAGGTTTATCTATCTTAACTTTCAGATCTTCTATTTATATATACAAACAAAAGTGCCACATAGACCCTAGTAGAATAAACTTAACAACTAAGTAATCACTAGAATAATAGATACTAAATTACCCTCTAATAAATATAACACGCCGCCTAAAGGAGAGTTTTTAGATACCTATTGATCTCTAAACACATTTAGTGGATGTAACACTCGTCCATTGATCATATTACTCGCCCCGTGTTGAACTTGGATTAACGGTTTGAGGTTTTTGTTTGGTTTATTGCTTAACGGGCCTTTCACTATTTTTTAATTAAAATATATTTCCTAACAAATTCATTATTTTCAAGCCACCTCCTCCACAGTAGAATACTACTTACTCATTTCTAACGTTTTTCAAAACACATGGATGAACTTTTGAATTTATCCGAGAAAGCGATAGCTTTGGTGAAGCACAAATGCTCACACCATCATGGCCTTTCTACTTATGTAATTGATGATCCTAAATAATCTACAACATGGAATCTTCTTTTTTAGCTTTGTAAGATTTTTGCCTCAACTTTTCCTCTCACTCCAAAGATTCCAATACACCTGATTGAAAATAGATGATGTTGCTGCTGAGTAGTACAACGTTTTGGAACATTAATAATAATAGCATTCTGGAATTTTAATTATGACAGATGTTAAAGTGAATTGTGTAAACATTGATACCTTAGAAGATGACTTAAATTCCTACCGCAGTAATCATAACCGAATATATATATATATATATATATATATATATATATATATATATATATATATATATATATATATATATATATATATATATATATATATATATATATATATATATATATATAGTATGGTCAAAAAGATAGGATAGGAAACAAGTCAAAACACACTTATTAATGTCGTCTACTTCTCGATATTACAACTAAATGCAGCTAAGTTTTTGTATCCAAGATGGGCATGGCTAATACAAATCTTATACATTATGTATAACTAATGTGTTATTTGGAAACAAAGCCAACTACTGTTGCCGCACTTTACATGCTTTCTCTTGTGATTTTCTAAAGCTACTATAT
This sequence comes from Vicia villosa, assembly GCF_029867415.1. Classification (NCBI taxonomy): domain Eukaryota; kingdom Viridiplantae; phylum Streptophyta; class Magnoliopsida; order Fabales; family Fabaceae; genus Vicia; species Vicia villosa. The sequence goes on along the minus strand of NC_081183.1, from coordinate 195,151,699 downwards.
TATGCGACGTTGTGAGAAGTCCATTGAATCTTATGCTTCTAGTGCGGCATTGCCGTAATTTTTTTAAAATTTTCAATCATAGACTAGCACAAATCTTAAAATTAAATCGATTGAAATTCTATTCTCTTTGATTTTCTTTTTAAGAGAAAATTGACTATTTAGATTTATTGAGTATTCAATATACACCGTTCAGATATACAGACTATTCAATGAATTTAAAATGTAAATTTTATCAAAAAAAAGTAAATTAACCAATTTGATGTCATTTGATGCCATCGGAATAGGGTTGAAATCACTTGATGTCAGAATTGACCTCCAACTTAGACTATATCAGTCATGAAAAAGCCAGAAAAAAAAATCAATTTGACAAACCCTTAAAGCATATTTGTTCGCAAATTGGCTAACTTTACTTAAGAGTAACATTGCTCTCGAAAACAAATTTAATTCAATCTTATACCTTTGATATAAGCTTATGTGCAATGGTCACCCTTTCTTATACTCCCTCCCTTTCATTGTTTATATGATTTTAGTTAAATATTCTTATCTTATTTTAATTGTTTATTTCTAAATAACTTTTCTATCTGGTGAAGGAAATAAATAAAAATTGCTTTGAAAATGACCAGACTGATGTACCCCATATAGGTAGTTAACCAAAGTCAAATGACATGAAATACTAATAAAACAATATTTTTTCATATTGTTCGGGGATGAAAACTAATTAAAGAAAGAAATTATAATAATCAAAACTAAAATTAGTTATTTTTAAAAAGACAAAATATATTTGCCTCTAAACATAGAAGAAATGAAGAATCCATTGTGGTTTTGTCACACAAACGTGCCAAACAAGCGCCATATATAGGGCCCATAATGGAAGGTATAGTTCCAAAGAATGGAAGCTGCTCTAAATTGTTTGATTACAAAAGTTCAATATATATTAATTCGCTTTATTTTGGATCATGTAGCATCAATTTGTTTTTAAGACTTTTATATTGTACTAATAATATATATATATATATATATATATATATATATATATATATATATATATATATATATATATATATATATATATATATATATATATATAGATTGTTTGGTACATTTAAATTTGGTTGTGTACACAAGTATTCATTGTGTATATAAAATTAAATTAAATTAAAAAATAAGTAACATAAAAATATGATATAATGTTGAATGCTTGATATATGCACTCAATCAAACTATAAAATATGAAGTGTGTTATTTGACCATCCATATTCTGGTACTGTATGTTTGTCACTTATTTTTTTTTTATGGAAATAAAATTTCATTCAATTAAAACAAGGGAGAATATAAGGAAGAATGCATCCCTACGAAATCGGATTCCTAGCTAGGTTCTAGAGCCAAAACACAAAGTTAGACCAATAGGTTATAAGCTTCCCTATTTTGATCTCTTCCAATAAAACAAACAAGAGCAAAGTTGAAATTATTAATTAAAAAAATACAATCTCCAACTACATGATTTAGAGTTGCCATAACCCGCTTCCTCTGAATGCATTCAGCCACCACAAGCGCACCGATTCGGATGATAATGATTTGTCAACTCTTGCTCTTGGCCAGCTCCAAGCACCAACGACTTCCAAGGGCCTCTGCAAGTCTAGGCTCCACTAATATCTTCTCCTTCTTGCACGCGGAGAAAAAATTTCGACCTTTTTGTTTTTGACACAACAACCCAAAGTAGTGATACCATTATTAAAGCACCCAACATTAATAGAGATTATCTTGTCCGCCTAGGGATCATTGACAATCGTGTCGGGTTCAGGGACCTTGTTCTTTGGCTTCTTATTTACTTGTGCACTGTTGAATTCCTCTACCAAAAAAGCAACATCACTTGAAATCTCCATAGGATTAAAAGTCTTTCCCTGAAACAAGTGAAAGTTCCTTCCATGCCACATTTTTCATAATGTTGCACAGACTGTTTGAGCACTCTTCTGGCATCTGCATTTAAAATAATTCAGTAGCCACATTTTAATGTCAATGCCCTCAGGTATTTAGAGGCCCATAGGTGGGGCGAACCAAACAAGTTTTGCAGTGTGACGGAAAAGAAACAAGTGATTTTCAATTTTAGTGGCAGAAAAACAATGGGAGCACGTTGTGTTAATTCTCATTCCCCTTTTGTGAAGATTTGCTTTGATTGGAAGAGCTCCCTTAGCCAGTCTTCACTTTGTTCCTTATCCACAATGTTAGGGAGGATTTCCTTCAGCCTGTTAGCAAAAGTCTTGATCACAATTTTTATTGTGACATTGCACAAACTGATAGGGCGGATGTCTATTGAGGTAATTGGATTTTTTCGTTTTGGGATTAGACAAATGAACATGCTATTCAGAGCTTTTGGACTTCGCTCGTTGTTGAGGATGTCTAGAGAAAGCTCTTCAACATCCTTTCCGACTATGTGCCAATATTTCTGGTAAAAAATGGCTGGAATGCCATCAGGGTTTGGTGCCTTCAGAGGGTGTATCTGATGAATCACTTCCTTCACCTCTTGATGATCAAACTCAATTGAGCACCAAAGTATATGCTCTATACTTAGCTTGTCTTGGACAACTTCACAAATTGACTCAGCTCCCTCAAAGCCCTCTGAGGCAAATAACTCCCCAAAGTGGGAAACAAGCATTCTCTCAATGTCTTCATTGTTTCTCCACCAAATGCCATTTCCATCTCTGATATTTGAGATGGTGTTTTTCTTTTTTTGTTGTCCTGCTTTTCCATGAAATAAATTCATGTTTGGGTCGCCATCTTGCAACCAAATAACCCTACTGTGTTGTCTCTATATAGTCTCTTCAATCTTGAGCAATTCATCCAATTGTTTGTTGAGATCCTTCGGCCTGGTTAACTTCTCTGCAGATGTGGCCCAAAGGTTCTTGTGTTGGATTTTGTTCTCTACGCTTAAAATCTCTTTTTTAACCTTGTCACTTATGTACCTGTCAAAAATTATTCCCAACAAACTAAGGCCTTTAATTCTCTCAGTGACAGAGACTTGGGTATTTACCCAAGATCTTCGAATTGCTTCTTCACATCTTGCATCCTTCATCCATACTTTTTCAAATATGAAAATTCTCGCCCATTTTTTCTGAATTTGTTGAATCTTTGCATTTAACTCTATGGAAATGACAACATGGTCAAAAGCTCTTCTAGGAAGACGCTTAACCCTGAATGGGGAAAATATATTTATGAATTCTCCATTTCCCCATACCCTATCAAGCCTACATTGAATATTCATGTCGTCTTCTCTCCCATTTTTCCATGTGAATGAGTGTTCTTCAAAACCAACATCACAGAGCCCACATTCTTTCACGGTTTTCCTCCCCCACATCAACTGGCTTGCACTCCTAGTATTTCCTCCAATCTTGTCCTATGTACTAATTGTATCGTTAAAGTCTCCAAAGCAACACCATAAGCCACCTAGAGGTTTCAGATCCCTGATCAATTGCCATGATAACCTTTTCTTATGTTCCTCTAAATGACCATAAACACCCGTGAAAGCCACTCATTCTCCACCAGTCTCATCCTCAAAAGTTCCCCTATGTGGTGTAGTGAGTAAGAGGTTATAGATAGACTCACAAGTCCCCTCCATACTAGCGCTAAACCCCTAGCTTTCTCTTTGCCTTGGCCAGAACAATCAACGCCCAAAACATTATTGAAATTGCATTTTAATCTAACCATTTCCACTTCTAAATCTTTGAGTCTCATTTCCACTAAGAAGATCACAGTGGGATTTTCCAAATGTATGAGTTTCAACAAGGCTCAAACTGTAGAGGAATTCCCCAACCCATTATAATTCCAATTGATGATTTTCATTGTAACATGGGATGTTGGTTTACCAACACCACCTCTGGTTCTTTGTGTACCTTCTTTGCTTATGTTATTACCTATTGTTTCCTTTTTTTCCACCCTCCATTAACTCCATAGGAGACACATCTTCCACCATGACCTCTATTCGTTGTCTCTTTCGCATCTTAGCCTTTAGTTTTTTCGCATTTAAATTTGTCTTTGGCTTGCTCATGTTCTTCCTCTTCCACAATGGTGCCTCTATTTTCCTTCCCTTCCCAATGGCCTCCTTTGGTACTTTCCACCATATTTTTTGAAATTATAACCTCTCTAAGAGACTCAAGAACACTTTCACCTCCATGTCTTCTTTCATTATCGATGTCTTCTCCTTGCATGTTCCTTCCCTTTCCTTTTCCCCACCTTCTACCTTCGAAGCTTGTATCTGTGCTTTCCTCGATCTCTTATCATTTAAGGCCTCGCTACTCTTACTCTAACTTAAAGCAAATAAATTCCTGCTGCAACTTCCAGAGCTTTGCTCTTTTTGAACCTCTTCCACATTCCTTGGTATGTGGCAAACCCTTAGCCAAGGTTCAAAAGACAAGTCATGCTCTTCAATTTATTCATAGCCTTTTACCCCACATTCCCTCAATTTTTTGTAATATTTGAATTGGTGTCCTATTTTTCCGCAAACGAAGCAAAAGGTTGGTAGTTGCTCATATTTGAAAAACACTTCCAGCCTTCGATCTTGGTATTTGATAATAGTCCCCCTTTTGAGAGGTTTGCGAAGATTGATCTTAACTTTGATTCTTAGAAACCTTCCTTTTTTGTTAGAGTCTTTAGGATCCATTTCTTAGCATTCATTTTATCTGATTGGACAAAACCTAGAACAAACTTAAAAGCATTGGCGTTCAGCTATTTAATAGAAGCTTTAAAGGCCTAATAGAAACTTTAAAGGCAAGCAAAGGACACATAAGATGTCATGAGAAGAATGCCTCAACTATTTAAAAAATGTTCGACTATATTTTTTGAAAGTGAAAGGAATCACTCCAATTTACCTTTCACAATAGGTTTGAGGTTTACGAACGCAATATGTGGCACATTAGAAGAAGACACATCATGGATATTGAGAAACCAAATTGAAGATCCAAATTAAATCAAATCAGGAAAAAAAATCAATATGTTGTGGTTTGGCACAAAAATCGAACCTAAGTAACAAAAACTACGTTAGTTTGGTTTGGTTCTTAATTTTCATTTTCAAAACCGTGAAATTGACGAATCAAAGTAATGTGTATAATCATGTCATGCTTTTATCCCATGAATAATTGGTCCTACACAACACAACACAATATGTGTGTGTTGCTTCACTTCATAATTTTTTGGTTAGTTGTCTATCTCTTTCCATCTTTGGAAATGACTTAAAATTTCATATTTATTATATTTGTAAGTTTATGATGAACTTAATTTTATGATAATTGTATTTCTATTTTATGGTGAACTACCATCATTTTGAGTTTGTAATATGATTTTTTTTAATAAGTCAAATACATATAAAATGAAAATAAAGAAAGTACATAATACCGGGGTGACATAAACCAAACCCATAAAATTAACCCAGAAAGGTATACATATAGATCAAATACAACAAAAGTGTTTTTTGTTAATAACTAAAGCAATAGCACACGCACACGTCAAACATTTTCCAGCGAACTCACTTATGGGTGTGAAACCAAATATCAAAAGAAAGAGTCTTGTGTGATCATTCACTTTTCAACACGGTGAATGAATCAACCGCCAACACAGACTGATTCATGAACCAACAACCTCTAGAGAAAAATTCACCAAGCAATACGACTGTTTTGAGCCAAACAACCCAACTTCGAATAAAATGATACGGATATGATCTGACATCTATTGTGAAGACTCATATATATATATATATATATATATATATATATATATATATATATATATATATATATATATATATATATATATTAAGTTAGTGTCGACGCATATGAGACAAACCTTAAATCTTGGAACCTGCAAATCTCAACATATTTGAATCCAAACAATAAATCAAAAGCTCAATATACCAACCCTGCATCAGAAATAAAAACTTGCAATCGTGGCTTACCATTGGAGAAGGAACACCTGCCGATGAAACTGTGACAGTGGCGAAACCACCATCATTTAAAAGATCCACTGGAGAAAAGGTCGAAACCTCCATCCATAAATGCTCCAGCTGAAATTGAAACGTGCAACATTTGATCCAACAAAACCAAACCCAAAAAGTGTAGCTGAGCTCTAGAATCTGTCCGCCGTCGACGAACAGAAATAGAGCAAACAAAAACGATTGCTTGTGAATACCATGCGAGAGTCGTTGAATAAAGCTGTGCATGCGGAACGACCAGGAGAGTGTCGTGCCACATAGGCTAGAAGTTACATAAGGAGAGCATCGTTTGGATCAGTGGAGAAGAAAGAAAAATGGGAGGTGGTTTTTTAGACAGAAGTTAGAGTGAAATTCCAGAATCGATATCGAGTATGTAGTATGAATTTATTTGTATTTGATGGTGAGCTATCATTATTTTGAATATGTTGTATGAATTTTTTTAATTTGAGAGTGAATGTATTTCTATTGAATGGTCGTTATGTTGTACGAATTTATTAAATTTTAAATTATATTGTATAAACGTATTTAATTTAATTTGAATTTGTTGTAAATAGAGAAAATGTTAAAGTTTAATTTGTTTGAAAAATTTATAGTTTGTTTTTTAAAAAATTCGTAGTATTTCATGTTATATATTTTTAATTTTTGTTTGAAAAAAAGTATTTTAAACCGATAAATCGAACCACATAAATTAAATCAAACTGGCAATTTCACTTTTGAAAAACTCTTAAAATACTGAACTAAATTAAACCGATAAAAATTTCAGTTTAAAAATCTTTTAAACTTAAAACTGGTCCAAATCAAACTATTACACCATAAAGGAAGTTATATCCATCGAGGTCAGTGGCGGAACATAGTTAGGACTAGGGGGTGCCACGCCCCCCCCCCCCCAAGCTTTTTTTTTAATTTTTTTTTATAATGTGAAAATACTAAACTACCCCTAGTTAAAATAAATATTAACAACTTTGCCATTAAGTCCTTTTACTCTTTACTTGCCAACTACCCTAATATTTTCACAACAATCAAATACACTGCTTTTCAATTTTTTTTTACGGTGAAGTGAACTCATCCAACCACCACCTACCTTTTTTCATTCCACCATTTGCTTCAATAGCAACTCTTCTTCATCTAACAACTTGCTACCACTTGATTGAGTAAGATTAATTTATTTGTTTGTTATGTTTTTGAAAAAAATAAATTTATCCTCTAGGTTTGTCTTATGATTGTGATAAACTCATTGATTTGATTTGTTTTATTACTAACTTACTAAGTTGTGTAATATTGTATTGTAAATTTAGAGTTTGAATTGTGATTTTGTTGTGTTATGATTTTGATTTAGGATTAGTTTGGGATTTTGTTGTGTTATGATTTTGACTTGGGATTGATTTGGGATTGATTCTCACTAAGATTTTGTTAGGTTATGATTTTAATTTTGAATTTAATTTGGGAGTGATTCTCACTAAGATTGATTTTGACTTTTGTTGTGTTGTGTTAATTTATTTAATTGATTATGCAGCACACAAAAGTGATAATGAAGAGTAGAAAAATTGATTCTTTTTTCAAGAGGAAATAAAGAGATGAAGAGAATTTCACACCTATCCCCGAACCTCAAAGAGTTCTTGAGAATCCAAGAATTGAAAAAAACGTTAATAGAGTTTGTTCGGATGACATTGAGAATTCTTTAGAACACGATCCTGGAAAACGTCCTTCAATGTGGGAATATAATGTAAATCAAATGGATGAAATACGAAGAGCTTATTTAAAATGGGGTCCATATCAAATGAATTTATAGCAATATCCGTTATCTGGTAAAGAAGATCATCAAAGACGCTTTCAACACGCTTGGTTTAGCCTTTTTCCTTCATGGTCAGAATATTCACCTTCAGAAGATGCTGCTTATTGCTTACCATGTTATCTTTTTAGCAAAAGACCAAGTGGACGTCCTGGTTCCGATGTCTTCATTTCTACAGGTTTTAGAGGTTGGAAGAAAGTTAGAAATGGAAAGAATTGTGCATTTCTTAAACACATAGGGAAAGATCCTTGCTCACCACATAACAATGCTATGAAAGCTTGTTAAGACTTGTTGAATCAGGATGGTCACATTAGGAATATTGTTCAAGCTCAAAGTTCAATTGATATAATGAAGAATCGACTACGTCTCAAGACTTCAATTGACACTGTTCGTTGGTTAACTTTTCAAGCGTGTGCTTTTAGAGGTCATGATGAAAGTACAACATCATTAAACCAAGGTAATTTTCTTGAATTGATAAAACTCTTAGCATGTTATAATGATGAAGTTGCAAAAGTTGTGTTGGAAAATGCTCCATCTAATAGCAAGTATACTTCACATCTTATTCAAAAAGAGATCTTGCACATTCTTTCAAGTAGGGTGAAAAAGTATATCCGTGAAGAAATTGGTGATTCCAAATTTTGTATAATTGTAGATGAAGCGCGTGATGAATCCAAAAAAGAGCAAATGTCTCTTGTTTTGACATTTGTTGATAAAGATGGTTTTATACAAGAGAGATTTTTTGGCCTTGCACGTGTTAATGACACTACATCTTTAACTCTTAAGCAAAAAGTTTGTGATATACTTTCTCTGCATAATCTTGATGTCTCTAACATTCGTGGTCAAGGGTATGATGGTGCTAGCAATATGAGAGGAGAGTGGAACGGTTTACAAGCACTCTTTATGAAGGATTGTCCTTATGCATATTATGTTCATTGTTTTGCGCATCGATTGCAACTTGCTTTGGTTACTGCATCAAGAGAAGTTAAACCAATTCATCAATTCTTTGAGAAGTTGACTTTAATTTTCAATGTTGTTTGTTCTTCTACAAAGCGCCATGACGAGTTACAAGCTTCCCAATTAGATGAAATTGAACATTTATTAGAGATTGGTGAGATTGTAACGGGTAAAGGTGAAAATCAAATTGGTACTTTGAAGCGAGCAGGGGATACTTGTTGGGGATCACATTTCTCTTCTATTTCTAGCTTGATAAATATGTATGAAGCAACTTGTTCTGTTTCAAGAAAATTTGCAAAGGAAGGATTAAGTTATGCTTCACGTGGAGATGCAGATAGTGCTTACAACTATTTGAAGTCATTTGATTTCATATTCATATTGCATTTGATGAAAGAAATTATGGGGATCACAAATGTTCTTTGTCAAGCTTTACAACAACAATCTCAGGATGTAGTTAATGCTGTGCATTTGGTTTGTTCAACAAAAACTCTTATTCAAGAATTAAGAGAAATTGGTTGGGATGAATTGTTTGCTACTGTGAAGTCTTTTTGTGAAAAACATTATATTGAGATTCCTGATCTTAATGATGTCCATTCAACAACAAGATTTGGTCGTTCTCGTCTTGAAGAAAATCAGGTAACCATTGAGCATTATTTTAGAGTTGAAATATTTTTCACTACCATTGACAAACAATTGCAAGAGTTGAATAACAGATTTAGTGAGCAAGCGATTGATTTGTTAACTCTAAGTTGCGCTTTGGCTCCAACGGACAATTACAAGGCTTTTAATCTTGATAGCATTTGCACTCTAGTTGAAAAATATTATCCTATGGACTTCAATGAGCAAGAGAAGACTAATTTGAAATTTCAACTTCGGCATTTTATTATTGACGCTTGTCAAGCATCAAGTTTGAATAATTTGTCAACTATTCAAGAATTATGTTCATCTTTGGTTGCAACTGAAAAGAAGGAAATTTATTATTTGATTGATAGACTGCTCCGCCTTATCATGACTCTCCCTGTATCTACAGCTACTACAGAAAGATCTTTTTCGGCAATGAAAATTATCAAGACAAGGTTGAGAAACAAAATGGAAGCTGATTTTCTAGGAGATAGCATGACGGTTAACATTGAAAGAGAAATTGCTGCAAGCTAAGTATTGATTCTGAGACTATTATTGATGATTTCAAGCTACTCAAAAATCGTAGAGCATTACTTTAAGGTATTTTTATGTAACTCTTTAACTATTTCATGTTTAACTTTGTGTTTATTACAATTTAGATATTTTATATACATTATGGTATGAATATTTTATTTATAAATCATAGTTTAATTTGGTGGCCACCTCAAACTTTATGGTCTGGTTCCGCCACGCCACTGATCGAGGTTCAATTTTGCATGTATCTATAGTCTTAACACCTAATTAGAAATCTGATGAGTACCTCATTAGAAATTTGACGTGTACAAGCAAATACATATATTGCCAAATGTTGATGAGATCCATTCCCTATCTACAAGATTAAAAAAAAAGTCTCAAATTTAACTAAACATTATCAACCAAAATGACCGAACATTAAGTGTCCATGTTGATTAATGGTACTAAGCAATGATGTAACCGTTAATTAAAGGCATATAAGGTTGGCTTTTATGTTATAAAAAATCAAGTGTTTCAACATAATGTTTGGGCGTGAAAAGAAATAGTGCCCCTTGATTTGATTCTATTTTCAATCCTTCCCTCTTTTTCAATATTCTTCATCATAGATGTTTCGCATTGTGCCATGCAGCCAGCATATGCATGCGAGTTGAGATTAGTGGATATCATTGTTTTCATATATCATTTTAAATTTCTTGAAACAAAAATATAACATTTTATTACGTAATAATTATTTTTATCAATGATCTATAATGTAATGTTATAATGTAATGTAATCCATATAATCGATTCAATTAGTAGAATAAAACTAATTAATTGTTATTGTTGACTAAATGCATCATTTCTTTCACTATTAATTAAGTTGAGAGAGACTTCACTATAACATTTTGATGGTAAAGAAATTGTATTCGTTTTCATATTTCTTTTTGTGTTGTTGTTTGGAATTTTATAAATTGACTCAACTCAATCCAATAGTACTCAAACCAGTTATTGTTTTTGTTGAATGTTTAATTTGTACCTTTAATAATATACCAACTTAAATATTGGACCGTGTAAGGTGAATAACAACTTGAGGAAAATATCCAATCGAAACAGAAAATAATAGTTTCTTTTGACCATGTAAGGTGAATGATTATGTAAAAACTCAAATATAGAAAGAAAGAAAAAACCATTATTCTTAATATTTTCAACATATTTCCTTCCACTGGCATCGTTTCTATTCTAGGAAGAAATACAAACTACTAAATTCTTTTGCTTCACCTCTTTTCAATCATATGACTAACAATAATAGACATGGCAGACTAATTGGTGTGAATATAAACTGTTTTAAATGCATGAGCAAAGTAAGAAGTAGTCAGGACTCAGGCTTTTGAGTGAATTTTTTCAAAAGTTCTCTCATCGAGGTGAATTAATAGGTTTTCTTAGATCTTGCTTGTGAGTTTTTCCACTGCAAGTTAATCCCCGGTTGGAGCTAATCCCCACCTAACTTTTACGTGGAACTTCTAGTTAATCTTCTATCTAGAAGACTTTTTTCGTAGAAGCATATGTATGTCTCTCTGAATGGGAGATTGATCCTCCTTAACTCTGCCTTTAATGTCATCCTGATCTTTTTCTTATATTATTTTAAGATGCCTATCAAAGTTTGGAAGAAGTTGAAGATCAAGAAGAGGTTTCTTAGAGGAGGAGTGAAAGGGGACTAAAAAATTGCCTTGATTAAGTGGGTGGATGTTTGCAAGCCTAAGAAGTTTGAGGGCTCTGGGGTTCGTGACCTTCAGTTGGTCAACTTGGTCCTTTTGGGCAAGTGGATGTGACACATTCTTTCAGGGACTTCTAGTATTTGGTGTTATAACCTCACGGTTAGATACGAGGTTGCCTTTACATGTACCATCATGGACGGAAGAGCCATGTATCTCCGGCCGGCCTTATTTTAGTGGAGATGGGTTTCCCTCCTTGAAGTTAAAACAGACGACTCTTCTGAATGGTTTAGGAATGACCTTTTTCTGAAAGTTGGCTATGGCCTCCTTACTTCTTTATGGGAGGATATTTGGGTTGGTCGTGTTTCCATTCGTCTTAGATTCCATATACTTCTTCCTATTTCAAACCAGGCCTTCAAATTTGTGGGGGAGGTCAGGAGATGGAAGGGGGAGAGTTGGATCTGAGATCTCAGGTGATAGAGACCTTTGTTCTTTGACTATAAGTTGACTCTTTTTAGCGATCTTTAGGATGTGATTAGAGGCTTTAGTTTACCCTTACGATTAAGAGTGATGTGTGGAGGTGGTGTGAGTCGAGTGGTTGTGTTTATTTTGTGTCTTCTGCCTCCTTTTGTCTTTTGGCCCGACAGTTCCCTCCAAGTCGGCAGATCTTTCATGTTGAGTTAGTCATCCTGTTTATTTGGTGTAGTCGGGGCCCCTCTACAGTTATAGTTTTCTCTTGACAGCTTCTTCAGGATTGCATCCCAACAAGAGATAACTTACTTAAGAGGGGGGTTCAGTTGACCTCTGGAATTATTTCCTGTCCCTTTTGTTCGCTTTTCATTGAGTCATCCTCTCATCTCTTTGTGATCGATGAGGTTGCATCCATTATTTGATATATTTTTAGGTAGCTAGGGTGGTGTGTTGTGTGTTGTCTTTCTTAGAGATTTATTGAATCTTTTCCAAATGTTTATTCCTTTGGGTGGTAGCTCTAGTACTAGATGGCGTTTGAGGATGGTCTGACATTGTCGTGGTTTGGTCGATTTGGAAATCTAAGAATGATGTAGTTTTTTCTGGTTCTTTGGTGACACCAAAAACGTGAAAGACATTAGTATCGTCTTGACTTAAAAATGATATCTTGATAGGTATGTGGAAAACTCTCGTGCCTTCTCGGCTTGGCTGGAGAACCCTATCTTGTTTATGAGCTAATAGTAGAGTGAGTGGCTTTGACCTCCTTTAGATGTGTTCTTGTTACGTTTTTTTAGGTTGTTTGTGCAGGCGTTCTTGAATTAGGGAGATCTAACTTTATCTGAATTCTAGTTATCTGTGATTTTCCTCTCATTTCTTACATTTTGTGGTCCTCCACTTAGTGACCGGGATATTATAGTTGTTTGTAGTTCCTTGTGTTTTTTCGTTGTTGTTTTGTTTAATTGTATTGTTTTTTTCTTCGGAAGTGATACTACTTGTATCGCTTATTTCAAATATTCCTTGTTCATTGTCCGATAGTGTTTCCCTTCTATTTGCCTTAAAAAAAAAATTCAATGTATGGAGAAGATTCTCGGAGTTATTAGCTGCAACCTTATAATTTTTCTTGCATTCATCCAAAGAATGTCCAAGAGAAGAACACAAACAAGTTAAAGTACATTTTCATATTCTAAATCCATATAAAACTCATAACCTTCACATTCATCAATGGAATTAAGAGTATCTAACTCATATGCAAAGTACCGCCCATATCAATTAAAATCAACATTTCTAAAATCAATTTTAAAATAAACAAAGTTAGTTTCTATAAAAAAAAAAAACAAATATATTAGCATGTATTTATATTTTTAATTAATCATACTTTCTTTGTCTGATGTGCTTGCATGCAAATATTCCTCACTTGTCTCCCCTTCATTTTCTTTTCTCTCCAAGAAACAAACTTAGATAAAGTTCTCTTCTTTTCATATTTGATCAAGGTGATGCAATTCAAGAAAACAGTAATACAAGTATTAATACTATAATAGTCAACCAATCAGTAAGCAACAAGGAGAGTGAGTGTGTTTGGTGGAAAGCAAAATATGTTCAAGAGGAGACCATAATTCAGAGGTAACAAGCATCAACAGTTGGAGTAACAGGGAGAGAAGAATCGACCTAGACACAGGTTTTGTGTGTTGGTGCATCTTTTGAAATATTCTTTTGTGCATACATGGGTGTCAGATAGAACAGTGTACTTGTGCAACCTAAAAGATGGAAAACTCGTGGAAAACGCAATTAACACAACACAATAGTGAACAGCTTGGGTTTGGTTCACTGTTCGACCGGTTCATACAGACCGGGTGAGGTTCAGTTTGGGCATTAGATTTTTTATGAGAGGAATTTGTATGCAAATTAACTTTTTTTTTTAACTATGTAGAATTGATTTTGATTAAAATAGAGAAGAATGTAAACTTATTTTTGTTTGATTCTGCTGTGAAAGGAATTAATTTTAAATTAATTGATTATGCAATATTAATTTAATTAAAAGTGAGTTGAAGATAAATAATTTATTTAGAAATGAGTTAAATAATAAATTTTAAAATAAAAATAACGTTTAAATTTAAAAATTATAAATTCTAATTTGAAGTAGAATTTATGCTATAGAAAAATCAAAAACTTTAAAATCTTTCCAAGATCAAATTTTCATCTCTAGAATAATTTTTTATCCTTTCAAAAATTAAACCAAGCATACACATTTGGACTCTTTTAAGAGCTAAACCAAACATATTATAAGTGTATGTCTGGCTTATATTATGGAAGTGACAAAATAATTCTAAAGATGCCGAATTGATTTTGAGATGTTTGATTTATCTAAAGTGAAATCCATTCTATCTTAATAATTGATTCTATTTGAAGTTGAAATTTATAATTTTTGAATTTAAACGTGATATTCACATTAAAATTTAATGTGCGCAACTCACTTCTATATAAATTTAACCAAACATAAATCACCTTATTTTTAACTCACTTTTAGTTAGAATCAATTTAATATAATCGATTTAACATGTGTTTAAAAACGATGTTGATTAGCCTTGCCGTAATTTTTAGTGATTTCTAAACATAGACTTATTTAAAGTCAGATATTATTTGAATTTTTCTTTACCCACCTCCCTATGGGGTCACCCCCAGCGAAAACCCCCAATTACCCCTACTTCGGAGATGCATCTCCGAAGTTTTTTTTTTTTTTTTGAATTTTCATACTTTTCGGAAATGAATCTCCGAAAACACCAAAAAAGTGGTGTTTTCGGAGATGCATTTCCGAAGTCAAAAAAAATTCAAAACCGTGAATATTTCGGAAGTTCATTTCCGAAAATATTCCTGCATATACAATTTTCCCTCCTTCACTATTTCATCATTTTTTTCTCCAAAACTTCTCCAAACCCTCTCCAAAACTCAATCAATCTCCATCCATTTTTCGTCTCAAAATCAAGTTTCAAACCGTTGATCACGTTAAAGGGAGCATAGAAAGCTACAATTTGAGCTAATTATCTCCCATTTCATCCCATATTTCACTACATTGATTGATGAATTTTCTGCTGAAACCTGCGATGGTTCGGAAGTTCATTTCCGAAATATATTACCTAACAAATTTCAGAAATGAACTTCTGAAATATGCCCTGGCAGTTAAAAAAAACAGTTTTGGCCAATTTTGCTAATTTTTGCATATGTTAGGTATGGTGCATCCGGACAACATTGTGCAAGACGATGACACAGTAGTTCCGGAAGTTGTCAACGTTAAAAACGATTCGGTTATCGACGATCGAGCTATGATCAATGCGGTTGATGTTCGGCAACAATTTACCAATGATCGGAGCTTCGGTAGTCGCGAACATTTGATTGATTGGGTTCGGAACGAAGCTAGTAAAGTTGGATTTGGAATTGTAATTTTAAGGTCCGACAATGGAAATAGTAGGCGGAAAGCTTTCGTTGTTTTGAATTGCGAACGGGGTGGGAGTTATGCACAATCAAACCGGGTGCTAAAACACGAAGACACGGGATCGAGAAAGTGCGGGTGTCCGTTTAAGTTGCGGGCGACTCGGAGGGTTGATGATTTGTGGCGTCTAACCGTGATTTGTGGAATTCATAATCATGCCTTGGATTCCAAGTTACACGGACATCCAATGGCGTGTCGTTTGTCCCGCGAAGAGAAGAATGTGATTTCGGATTTAACGATAGTCAAAGTGGCGCCTCGCAACATACTTGCCGATTTGAAGCGTAAAAAACCGGATAGCGTTTCAAATATCAAGCAAGTTTACAATGAACAACACAATCTCAAAGTTTTGAAAATGGGCCCTCGGTCGGAAATGCAACAACTTTTGAAACTATTAGGCGATAACAAATATGTGTCAAGCTTCTGAACGTCCGAGGACAAAGTTACGGTGCGTGATATTTTTTGGACTCATCCCGAAAGTATCAAATTATTCAACACATTTCCAACCGTTCTTGTCATGGATTCGACGTACAAGACAAACAAGTATAGGCTTCCTCTTCTAGAGATCGTCGGTGTCACCTCGACGGACAAGACTTATTCGGTCGGGTTTGCTTTTTTGGAGTGTGAAAAAGAAGAAAACTTTACATGGGCTTTGGGAATATGCAAGTCTTTGTTGGTTGATCAAAATGTTATGCCTAAAGTCATTGTGACCGACCGGGACAATGCTTTGATGAATGCGGTTGATACCGTCTTCCCGACATCGACCGCATTACTTTGTCGGTATCACATAACTTGCAACGTGAGAAGTAAGTTGAAACCTGCGGTTGGGACAAAAGATAGGCCGGATGAAAACGGTAAAGTTATCAAAGCCGGTGTTGTGGTTGAGAGGATAATGGCGGCATGGAGGGAAATTTTAGATGCATACTCCGAAGAGGTGTATACCGAGAAATTTGTACACTTTAGGTCTTTGTGTGGTTCCATTAAGACTTTTTGTCATTACGTCGAATCCACCATTCTTGACAAAGTAAGAGAAAAAGTCGTGTGCGCTTGGACAAATCGAGTTAGACATCTTGGTTGCACCACGACTAACCGAGTTGAATCCGCACATGCGGTCTTCAAGAGGTGGTTGGGTGATAGCAAGGGAGATTTGTGTCGGGGATGGGACACCGTGAACCAAATGCTTGAAAATCAACACAATGAAATTCAAACATCATTCGGTTGGAGCAAGATGGTTATGGAACACCGGTATAAGGGCCAAATTTTATTCTCCCAATTGATTTACAACATATCCCGAACGAGTTTGAATTTTTTGTTTCATGAAGCGAAGCGGTCAGATACCACGGGGCCGGATAGTTCTTTATGTGGGTGTACCATTAGAAATACATACGGCCTTCCATGTGCTTGTATACTTTCAAAAAAGAAGAAGTTGAATTCACCAATACGCATGGATGAGGTAGCCGACCATTGGAAGAAACTTCGTTTTGATGATTTTGACCCGCCGAAAGAAAATGACTCCAAAATCACCATCTCCGACGAGTTGGAAGTGATAATGGAGAAGTTTGCTAAAGCGGATGACACCACGAAAATGCACATAAAAGAACAATTGCGAAAAATTGCATTTCCGGAGACCACCGATTTGAAACCCTCATCTCAACCGGTTAAAACGAAAGGTGCACCGAAAAAGTCCAAAGTTACACAAGAAGACACATCAACAAAACGATCTCCTTCCTACTTTGAACATGTTGATGCATCATTCCCGGATTCACCGACACCGAAGTCCAAGTGTAGTGGTAACAAAGGAGCCCGTATTTCGAAGCCACCTCGCACACCGCCGATAAAAAAATCACCGATTGTCTACATTGATGAGATGCCACTTTTTATGCACAAATATATCGATAACATCGTTCATGTTGGAGGCGACAGCAATTGTGAATATCGGGCCGTTGCGGGTTTGCTCGGTAAAGGGGAAAATAATCACACTTTAGTCCGACGGGAACTCATTGTGGAGTTGACTTCGTATCGGGACATATACGGCCGACTATATGAAAATCAAGAAAAGTTTGCAAAAATTCATGATGCACTTGTTCCATCACTTACCGGTATGGCTCCGGTTTCGAAGTGGATGTCATTCCCCGAGATGGGTCATCTAATAGCAAGTGTATATGATATGGTGTGTGTCGATTTGACGAGGTTTGGACTAAGTGAGACTTTCTTTCCACTTCATAGTCGACTGTCGTTGGACGCGTCGAG
Organism: Vicia villosa; assembly: GCF_029867415.1. Classification (NCBI taxonomy): domain Eukaryota; kingdom Viridiplantae; phylum Streptophyta; class Magnoliopsida; order Fabales; family Fabaceae; genus Vicia; species Vicia villosa. Next base: position 195,133,934 of record NC_081183.1, on the reverse strand, counting down.
CCGCATCGTATGCATCGGGTATCTACGATCGCGGCACTTTGTCCAAGTGTTTTTGAAACCGGGGTGTCCTATACCGGCTACTTCTTGTCAATGGACGGCACATCGTTCAAATGAGGCGGAGACTTGGCCGGATCCGTTCGTTTCGAGAATGACGGAGTTTGAAAAAATGATGAGCCAAGAGCACGAGCAAAATAGATAGCGGTCGAAGAACGTACCTATTTTGGACTTAGGATCCACCGATTGGTTCGGTGAATTTTAGTTTGTTCCGGATCGTTTTTTGTTTGTAATGACCATTTTTGTATGTATTGTTGTTTATCATGTAAAATCGGACCGATTCAATACATATATAATATAAGTATGTTTTATGTCATCATTGTCTAATTTATGTCTATTTTGATTCCTTTTGCAATTTATACACAAAACACTAACCAATCAATAAAATGCAAAATTTATGTCTGTTTCTGCATAATTCGGAAATGAACTTCCGAATTATACTAGTCTGCCTCCAATTTTCGGAAGTTCATTTCCGAAACATCCACTGAGTGCAAGATAAGGTTTGTTGGGCCATTATTACTCCAATAAGTCTATAAATACAACACACTCTTCTTCATCATCTTCACACCTAGAAACACAAATGACACAAACCTACCCCCACCTAGCATTCGTCTACTTCACCACCGGCTACCCGTTGCCGTTCCAATTTCGCTTCTCGCGCGACACGCCGTTTGCGGAGTTGATAACGTCGCTCCACACGCTATTGCAATATCCCGAAAATCGAAAGGTTGTCAAGCTCGAGTACCGCTCGCCATCGCTTAACGACGAGGGAGGCATTGAATTCACACCTTTTGAGATCAAGAACGACGAAGATTTAGCGGTTTTGTGGACAACGTTCGACCGATTTTCTTCGAAGGGTCCGATCGAGTTGGACGCGAAACTTCAAAGATCGGGGGCCGACGTTATCAAAATGTTGACTCATCCTCACCTATCCGTGTTTAACAATATGTAACTTTAATCTTATGTAATGTGATCGATGTAATCTTCATCCGATTAAATAAAGCGAATCATTCTTGTTTGTTATTTTTCTTCTGTCCAGACCTTATTTCGAAAGTTCATTTCCGAATTCCTCCAAGGGGGGTGAATTCAAAGATGAACTTCCGAATTCACCAATTTTCTGAAAATTAACCTTATTTCGGAGATGCATCTCCGAAGTCAATATTTTTCATTAAAATATTCAACTTTTCGGAGATTCATTTCCGAAAACACATTTTTTCCAATAAAAGTGCGTTTTCGGAAATGAACTTTCGAAACAAGGAGTATTTTCGTAAATTCGCCAGAGGTGACCAAGAAGGATAGGAGGTGGCTAAAGAAATTTTCTATTATTTTTATCACATAACCAAACATACATTAAGTGTGTGCGTTTAACTTTATATAAAATTAATTTTAAGTCATTGATTTTGGATAAAAGTAAATTAAAAATAAAATAATTTATATTTGAATACTTTCATACTTAAGTGAACAAAATATAAAATAATTCATATTTGCCTATATTCATACAAAAATAATTGATTAATAAATGGCTTAAATAGTGTTTTCGGCCCTATAAGTTAGTGTGTTTTTGAATTTAGTTCTTGTATCTTTTTTTTTGGGTCCAAGTCCCCATATGTCCATTTCTTGTTCATTTTGGTCCCTGACGTCCAACTTCCGTTAAAAAAAATGCTTAAATGGTCCCAATGGGTTTTGAACCCATGACATTAACCTTATAAACATCAAAGGCTTTCCACTCAGCCACTTCTATTACTTGTATTATATTTGCAATTCATTCCTATACATTAAATAATAATATACTTTAATTAATACCAATTTTTGAAATAGACTTTATTTTATTTTGAGTTTTGATATTAATTTTTATTTTGTTCTAATAAATAATAATATACAATAATAAATAACTGTAAATATTTTACATAATATTTCGTATTATTTCCACTATGCAATGTTTCAAATATTTAGTATTTACTAGTCTTCAATTTAAAAAATTAATAAATAAAATATTTAGTAGATTAAAAAATTGGTAAATATTAACGCTAAATAGGTTAATAAATATTAACGATTAATATTAACGCTACACATTAACCTTAAATAGGTTAATAAATATTAACAATATCTATTAAATATTTCAAATATTTATTAAATAGATTAACAATTATTTCAAATATTTATTAAATATTTTAACTATTTCATATCTCAACTATTAAATATTTCAATAATTATATATTTAATAATTATTTCATAATATTTCAACTATTAAATTAGTATATTAAATATGAAATATCAAATATTTTAATTTGTAATACTAATATAATATAGTTAAATAATAATTAAAATGTTTCAAACTATTTAATACATATATAAATTACTCTATGTTACTATTTATTTAGAGCAAAATAAAAATTAATACCATCGCATATAAATAAATATATTGCTGTTTATAAATAAAAAAATTTGCTGCTTACAAAACAAAAATTAGAACAAAATATAAAACAAATATATTGTTGTAATTAGTATATTTAATTATAATTAGTATAAAACAACATTAAACATAAACATATTATTTATTGTAATTAGTATATTTAATTTTTAATTATTTTTTAGATAAATTAAATAACATTTAACGAATACAAATAGCATACATTTTAATGCATTTAAAAATAGCATAAAAATGCATTAAAAAATAGCATACATTAATTTATTAAATATTTCAACTATTTAATATATAAACTGATAATATTTAACTATTTAATATATAAACTATTAATTTCAACTATACCTTAACTAATTAATATTTAAAATTATTTGTTTATTAAATATGTTAACTATTTAATAATTATTTAATTTATTAAATAATTCATCTATCAATATTTTCATCTCATTGCTTAATCTATCTAAAACCAATGTGAGTTCTTTCATGAGTGCTTAATCTAGTTGAAAAATTTAATAGTTAAAATATTAATAGTTTATATATTACTGCATATATTATTGTTTATTATTACTTTTTAATAAAAATAAAAATTAATAACAAAACTCAAAACAAAATATAATCTATTTAATAAATAAATTTCTACAATATGTAATATATAGAAATGCATTGCAGTTACTATATAAACAATACAAGTGGCCTAGTGGATGAGGAGTGTTTTGTTAATATAAAGGGCATAGGTTCAACACTTGGTGGAACCACATTTTTTAAAATGAACATATGGGGACTTGGAACAAAAAAAAAAATGAACATATGGGGACTTGGAACAAAAAAAAAAAGATTCAGGGACTAAAACCAAAAACACCCTCCCTTACAGGGATGAAATCATTATTTAAGCCTTAATAAATTATATTTAAATTTAAAAATTATAAATCTTAATTAGAATTTTAAATAGAATTAACTCTTGAGACAAAATTATTAATACTTTTAAAGTATCAAACATCTCAAAATTATTTTTATACATTCTGACTTACTTTTGTTCTCTTTGCATAAACTGTGGGACTTATATTATTTTAATATCTAGTCAAAGAGAATTGAGTACACAAGCTTTATATTCAACATTATGTTTAACATTCTGACTTACTTTTGTACTCTAACATCATCTACATGAGTCATACTTTGCTCATATTCAACATTGTGTTTAGGACTATGAGGAAAAACCTTATATTCTACAAAAAAGCAAGCTGATTTTTGCTCTAAAGGATAGTCTTTCATCCGTAATATTTGAAAAAAGAGAACAATAGATCTTATAACGTGGTTTCACCGCAATTGTATCACCACCGATACCAAATATCTTGTTTAATAAATTATTATTTTTTATATATTTGATAAAGATATTTAAATCCAAACTGATTTAAACTAAATTGTAAATTAATTAAAAAAAGTTAAAATGATATAAAATTAAATATTATTAAATATATTCATATGTCACTTTATACAAACCACTTAAATCGGATTATATTTTAGATTAGACTTTCAAAACAATCTAAAAAATAAACACAAAATTATTTTTTGTGATAAATAGCAATACATTAGTCAAATTAGGAATAATCTTAATTGTCTATAGTATAATTTTTGTTATGGATCTCCTTAATTTTTTGTTTCTATTTTTTTCTCTTTAGAAATTTACAGATTTCAATTTCATTACTTTTTTAATATAAATAATTATTAATGATGGTTAAAAGTTTATTGTTATGATAACACACCAATAATGATGCTTCAAAATTAATTATGATAACATGCCTTTCTTTTTTTGACGGAATCATGCATAAAAATTAATTGTCATATATTTTACACAAAAATTAACTTTGCTAGCACACCATAAATAATACTTAAAATATTTTGTACAGACTAGAGTTTAGATCTTTCATGAACAATATTTTTTAAAAGAATATCTGTTTGGTCTAGTGTTTCAATGTTATATTGACAAAAGAAAATTGTTTTAAAATGAAATGTTACATTTATTTTTTCAAAGTTCACTTATTCATTTATTATTGTATCATCTAACTAATACTATATTGCATTCTATTTTTATGATGATAAAAAAATGCACCATGTTAGTAAAATTAAGTTCATAAAAATCTCTTCTTCTTTTTTAACTATTTTATTACAATTTTTCATTTATATATAAAAATGTTAAACAATAATTATTTCAGTATATCAAATCCTATATTTTTAATCAAACAAACAGTTTTCCAACTTAAAAAATAAATAAATACACCACTTTACACATAATATTATATGGCACACATATAACTTTCAGCTTGCTAAATTAGTGTCATTTTTAGTGTCATTTGACACACAATTTTAATTTTGACTAACAGATCTAACAGAAAAGACAAACAAACGTACCACATTTTTAAAAAATAAAAAATCAAATTCATCATTTTAAAAGAAAAGAAACTAAAATAAACTCATGCGTATAGGTAAATGACTAAAGAGATATTAAGCCAAACCAACACTACAAAAAATGTTCTCTGCAGCGACGTGGATTACACGTCGCAACATGCAAAATCACGTGGCAAACAAAAAGTAGCGACGTGAGCATTTATGTCGCAGGAGCACGCGTGGCAACATTGTAGCGACGTGGAGACCACGTCAGAAAGTAGCGACGTGACTCCCACGTCGCAACAGGATTACATAGGAAACATCCCACTGCACACACAGCAGGTGTGGCAGGTGTGGGGAAGTGTGTTTGTTGACCAATGTAGCGACGTGTTTCCCACATCGCTACATTAAATGCTTTTTTTTTTTTAAAAAATTGATTCACGCTAGATTTGTTTTATTTTATATATTTTATATAATTAATTAATATATAATAAAATATAATATATAATAAAATATATATAATAAAATTTATATAATAAAATCTATAAAATAAAATTTATATAATAAAATCTATAAAAACTAATTTATATAATAAATTTATATAAAATAAATTAATATAATAAACATTATATAATAAATTCAATTAAATAAAATTTAAAATTTAAAACCAATTTGCCTTGGCGGCCAACAATCTCACACAAATTGATAATTTTGACTCAGACGATCCATCAAACAACGGCGTATTCATCTCATTCAACAACTGATAAAATTTTTGCGCTTCCTCATTCGGCAACTCTTCCCCACCAAAATCTTCAGGCTCATCATAGGTCACGTTCACACCAAAAGCATCTTCAACCATGTCACCAATCAGATTAAAGTTTTCCTCATATTCCACAGGCGGCCGACTACTTGAAGCATGAGAGTTGCTAGTCTCTTGTACGTTACTAGGCAGTTCTTCACCGTTAAACGTCCAAACCCAATAATTTGCAATGAAACCCCTTCTATGCAAATGAGCTGTTATTTCCTGTGGGTCACTAATTATTGGTCTACATTCACATTTAAGACAGGGACACCTAACTCCTCCTTCGCTTCGACATAATTCCTGAGCAAACGCCCAACTTATAAACCCTTCAACTCCTACTATAAAATTGGGTTTAAGTCCCATTCTTCCTGGAAATGTTCTATCGTACATCCAACTACGATAATACCGATAATATTCCATACTGCACATTTATACAATCATTGTCATTTTGAGTTAGAATACTAATCAACTTGATACTATTCTTAGACGTATACTAGTTAATATTTACTATTCTTAAAAATATTATTTAATAACAATACTACTAATATTTTTAACTAAACATGTTATATTGAACCTATGTTAACCCTAAAGTTACTATTTTATTAACTACACATTTTAAGCTACACATATTAAAAATATTCTTTAATAAAAATACTAATTTTAAATATTTACTATTATTAAAAATATTATTTTATTTTAAATTATAATATTTTATTTTTTATTTTTAAATATAAATAATATTTTGTAAACATAACTTTTACACTCATTAAGATTAATATGTATATTATTTTTAATAATAATTTCTATTTTTAAAAACAATAATATATATTACATATAAAACATATTCTATTAGAATTTTTTTAATAAAACTATTTTTATCAAATATATATAAAAATGATGTATTTTTAATTATAGTTTGTTTATCTTTCTATTCTTCAAAAAAATAACTTATTTTATATAAACATAAAAAATTCATAACTTATATGTATAAAGTTATTTTCTTGTTAATATTTTATTTTCATAATCCATAATATAAAAATATTATCCTTTTATTATAAACATAAAAAGTTAATTTCTATATATGTAAAAATTAAATTTATAATAAAAATTAAATTTTATATAAATATTTTAATAAATATTCTATTTTTTTATAATAAAGTATAATATATCTAATAAACAAAAATATATAATAAACATATCTAATAAACAAATATATATAAATATAGTATAATAAACATATCTAATATATATTCTGTTTTTTTAAAATATAGTATAATTACTCATTATAATAACTAATATATATAATAAAAATTAAAAATAAAAACTTTATAATATACCTAATAAATAAACATATATAATAAACATACCTATATATATATATATATATATATACTACAACAAATACAAACACAATATAACAAACACAATATATACAAACACAATATATACTAGAATTTTATAACAAACACAATATATTTTCAACAAATACAATACCTATTAAACAAATTTTATAAACAAATTAACATATATACCTATTAAATCTATTTAATATATACTATAATACACAAAAATAACTTACCTCTTCTTCAATCTACTCCTCCTTCTTCAATCTACAACCTTCTTCAATCTACTAATTAACCTATACAAAAAAAAATCAAAAATTAACAACAACATATATAATAAAATTATCAGAAAATAAACAAAATATCAAAATAACATTAACTACCTTTGATTCAAAAAAAGAATTGGGATTGAACTGATTTGGGAGAGAAGGGTTGGATTTTAGGAGAAGGGTTTGGGTTTGCAGAGAAATGGTTTTTGAGTTTGCAGAGAAAGAGTGAGAAAGGGTTTGCAGAGAAAGAGTGTGAAAGGGTTCGTGAATGGTGGTGGGGGGAAGTGAAATGGTTGGATTAAAAGACAATGTAGCGACGTGGAAAGCACATCGCTAGTTGCCACGTGACATACACGTCGCAACATGGCAACGGTCACATACACGCCTGCAGAGCTGCCACTGTGTCACATCAATGGAACGTTGTATTTGAATTTTAAATGTAGCGACGTGGTAATAACGTCACAACCAAATTTTTCATAAATTTGAATATTCCCCCCATTTGAACGTTATGGGGTGTGGTGAATTAATTTATGTAATTAATGTAGCGACGTGTATCCCACGTCGCAACTGTTTTTCACATTACCCCATGTCTGACTTCTAGTCACTTTAAAGCTGTAAAGTTATTTATTATTAAAATATAGGTGGCGATGTTTAGATCACGTCGCAACCAGAATTTTCTAGCCACGTGTTGTCCACGTCGCAACTTATGTCGCTGGGGAGGAGTTTTTTTGTAGTGCAAAAGAAACTATAGTTGTCTTATCCTATATAAGGTAATATAATTTAAATAGATGTTGTATAACTCAAACTATTGTAATATTTTAAAACAAATTCATCTTGTAATCGGAAAAGTACTATTGTTTTGTTTACCATGCTTGCACTTCGTAAACAGAAAAATAAAAAGTAGCAGTCTCTTGTCAAAACCGGAATTCGTTTCCCTTTTTCATTTATATAAACATGCTTTATTTTTAATTGATGATTAATATTAAGAATAATAATAATAATAATCAAAGAAACAGTAGTAGTTAATTAAGCAGAAAAAATCTAAGGTCACTTTCAGTAACTAGAAACAGTAGTGTTTGCATTTAGGTTCCCACTACCAAAGTTAGCACAGTGTGCTGGTTGTTGATTTCTGATACGTACCTCCTCACTTTAGCAGACATGCTGCCTCATATTTATAAATATTACAATTTTTTATTTCTCATAATTTTTAAATAAAACATGCAAACAAATATTAATATATAATATTATGTGTAAAATGGTGTATTTATTTATTTTTTAAGTTGATTTCTGATACGTGCCTCCTCACTTTAGCAGACATGCTGCTTTAATATCTCTTTTAAGTTTTAACATCTAAATGCAGCAACATTCAATCACAAACATTCAATTTTCCAGAAACACATTTAATCATAAACATTAACCTTGATAAAAATTTCCATAAATATTAACCAAATATATCTCTTTTACAAAAAATTAGTAAACATTAACCCTTGATACAATTTTCCATAAATATTCAATCAGAAACATTTTCCAGAAATACTAGTAAATATTAACCCTTGATAAAATGAAAAATTGTTACAAATTTGCAAATCTTTGTAAAAAATGAAAAGATGAAAAATCTATCATATAAAAAATCCATTGCTTTGGAAATTACTTATTTATCATTCTGCTCGAACATGTCGCCACGTGTATATCTTCAGCACCTTTCTTTGGCAACTGGCGAAGCGTTATTTCGCACAGGAATCGAACTCGGTATTTTCCTAATGTCGTCCTTTGCAGAGACTCGTTTTCCACTCGAGCCCAAGCGCTTGGTTGGTTGAAAAAAATTTACAATATAATATCATTTAACTTTAAAATAAAATACTCAATACTACCTTTTACTCAATACTATTCTTTAACTTGTACTTAGGGGTGGGAATAGGCCATACCGACCTACCAGGGCCTATGGCCTAGCCTATATAAGGTCAGGGCAGACCAGACTTATTTAACAAAAAGGTCAGGTTTAGGCTTTTTTAAAAGTCTATTTAATAAAATAGGCCAAACTTAGGCTATTAAAAAAGCCGCCTTATAGGTCGGCCTATATTTTCATGTATATTAAGAATAGGCTAAATAGATCGGTCTATATTTGCATGTATATTAGAAAAAAAGACTAAATAAGCAAGCTATATCTATATATATTAGAACAAAAGCTAAATACGTCGGCCTATATATGCATATATAAGACGACTTATAAGGTTTCTTAAATAATATGGAGTAATTGAAAACCATAATGAAAAATAGGCTTTCAGGAAAGGCCAGGCTTTTAAAAAGGCTAGGCCTGGCCAAAAAAGAGAGCCTATTATAGGCCACAGGTAGGGGTGGAAATAGGCTGGGTCGAGTTAGGCTTTGCCGAGCCTAAGTCTGGCTTGTCAAAAAAACTAAAGCCTAAGTCTGGCCTGTAGCCTGTCGTATGCTTATTTTTTAGGCCTGACCCTGGCCTTTTCGAAGGCCTGGTTAGCCTGTTAGCCTACATAAAAGCTTATTTGTTTTAGATATATGTAAATAAGCAAGTAAAATAGTGCTTAAATAGACTAACTAACTAAAAGAACTTATGAGAACAATGTTCATAAGGTGTTCTCATCTTATTTTCACAAGTTCTTCCAGATAACCAAGTTTCATTAATCTATTTTAATTCAAAGTACAAAATATAATATAATGATAATAAAAAAAGTATTCATATTTATTTAAATAGGTCGATCTGATAGGCTTAAAAGGTTTTTTTTAGGCCTGAGGCCTAGCTTTTTTTAACTAAATAGGCTTATAAAAAAGCCTAGGCCTTTTCTATTTAAAAATAATGTGTGGCCTGGTCTGAGTCTATATAGGCTAGCCTGTAGGCCCCTGTTATCAATCTGGCCTATTTCCACCCAGGTCAGACTCAGGCCTTTCAAGTTTACCGTAGGCCAGACCCAAGCCTTATAAAGCCTAGCCTATTTTCATTCCTACTTTACTCAATCACTTTTCTTAACCACTTTTCAATTTCACACTTTAAATAGTGTTTAAATAGGGTTTAATTAAAATGTATGATTTCATTAATACTGAATCTTATGATTTCTTTTTTTAAATATGATTTCAAGTTTACCGTAGGCCAGACCCAAGCCTTATAAAGCCTAGCCTATTTTCATTCCTACTTTACTCAATCACTTTTCTTAACCACTTTTCAATTTCACATTTTAAAAAGTGTTTAAATAGGGTTTAATTAAAATGTATGATTTCATTAATACTGAATCTTATGATTTCTTTTTTTAAGGTCAATCTTTATTTATGATATCACTAATACTAGATATTTTAAATATGATTTTTTAAAATATTAAAAAATAAAATAATTGATTTTAACGGAGAACATTCATTCTTTTTAAGAATTTATCTTAATTTTCATAAGAACATTTATTTGTTATTGATAATATAATGAAATCTATGAAACAAATATTTTTTATATACGGGAAAAAATTCAAATACTTTTCTAATAGACTTTATTTTTATATATGATGAAAATATTAATTATTAACGGGACATAAAGTTATTGATCAAAATATTAATTATTAACGGGACATGAAGTTACTTATCAAAATATTAATTATTAACGGGACATGGAGTTACTTATCAAATTTTTATAAAATTAATTATATATTCAATTATTATTTTTTTACGAGTAACCAAACATTTTTTTATTAAAAATATACATCTGAAACAAATGCGCGTCCCGTACCAGAACCGTGCGAACGCACGGGTTTGTTGCTAGTTAATACAAATTTGCAAATCTGCAAATGCAAAAAGGTACAAATCTACAAATCTGATTAAAATGATAAATCTATAAATCCAAAAATAAAAATTGTAAATCTACAAATCTGATAAAAATGAAAAATTGATTCGGTTGAAAAATGAAGTATCTACAAATCTCGCGAATGGATTCAGTTGAGTCGGTTAAGAAAATCGAGAATGTTCAGCGAAAGAGGTTTAGCTATCAACCAAAGGAGATGACTCTGTCAACCAAAACCGCTTGAGATCTCGCTGTCGTTGGCGATTTCGTCGTCATCAGAGGAATATATGTTATATGGTTTGGTGTCGGTGATAGTTTGTAGGAAGGCAATTGAGGATGCGGTGAGTGTGAAAGTAGGTTTTGCGGTGAAAGAAAGTCTGAAATGTGATTTCTTTGCTATTTATAATAGTCACCGTGGAGCTCAAGTTGCGGAGGCTTGTAGTGAGAGGTTGCATCAAGCGAATCCAGATTGAAGTCGACTAAATAAGATGATGATAATGATTTTATTCATGAAATATTTTTTCTGGATTTGAAAAATTTATTTTTCTGGTTTAGAAAATGGAAAATTTGTTTTCCTAATTCTGAAAAAAACAAGATGATGACTATATGCCAACTAAGATGTCACACAAGCAAAATTAAACACCGTTAATAAAAAATTGACGAAAAGAATGAATATGACACAGTTAGAAAAAATAAAGGATCAAATTGATCCTTTAAAAAAAAAAAAGGACCAAAATAGGGTATAAGTAAGACTAAAAAGAGTATTAACTTTTTGTTTATTTTTACAACTCTTCTTTTTATAAATGTTAAATATTTTTCTTATTTTAAATTTGGACATAATTTTGTCAATTAGCATTTTCAATATTTTATAAATTTTAAAGTAAGTAAATACACACGTTGGTCATCGATTTATCATGACCATACAAGAGTAGATACATATTACATACTTTGATGCTACAATTCTTTACAGAGGAGAAGTAGTGGGCTAGTCATTACTCACTAGCTAGAGGCTACTTGCTAGTATTGTGTGAGGCTCATAACGAGTAGAGTGGGGCAATCTTAATTTATGGGACCAATGGAATGGATAATGGTTGAGGTTAGGCTTTATGCATGTTTAAGGATTTTAGGCTTTTATAAGGGTGAGAATTGATAAGGCATATCATCACAGGCTTTCAAGTAATTTTGGTTTACATAGATTTTGAAGGGATTTGGATTCCATCTTTTTATTTTTTTAAGGTTAAATATGTTTTTGATTTTTATAAAATATCAAATTTTGTTTTCGGTTCTTATAAAAGTAAATGATATGTCTTGATCCCTATACAATCATTATGTACGTAGTTATAGTCTATGCTGTTAAACTAATATATATGTAATTTTGAGTGATTATTTTGCAGATATGTTTAGAACAATTTAAAAAAATTCTTGAAAAAAAAAAAGAACTCAAAATTCAATTTCTAAGTCGAAATTTTCATAATTTTTATTATTATCTTTTGAAATTTGAAAAATTCATATTTAATTCTTCTCATTTTAAAAAATTCTAAAGTTTGGTAAATAAATAGTTTACGAAATTCTAAACATGTATAAAAAATTGTTTACAAATTTACAAATTAAAGGGTAATTAAATAATAAATTTTAGAAAATAATAGGGAGTAAAACTGCATGCATAAAAATTTTAGAAGCACTATTCATTAAAGTAAAATTTTTTAGGGACTAAAATTAAATATTGATATATTTATAGGGACGAAAAACATATTTAACCCTACTTTTATCACCAATTCTCTTCTTGGTTAATTTCTCTTTATATCTCGCTTATATTTCATCTCTCTACTCTAATTTATAACTTTCTTAATGATTTTTTCTTTCATCTTACATTTATTTTGTGTAAAGGAGAAAAAAATAGGAAAAGAGAGGATCCAAACACGTTTCAAATAATTGTTTCTTAGACTCTAGTGTTATTTGTTGTGCGCATTAGAAACATTATCTTAAAATGTGATTATTTGTTGCTTAATTTTTTTACTATTAAAAAATTTGCTTTTAATGACAGAATTATAGATTGAAAAAATTTAAAAATTTGTCACTAAAACGTTTTGACCAAAATTTAGCGACCAAATTGGTGACCAAATTTAATGACCAATTTTATATTCTTTTGCGTAAAATAAAATTAAAAATTGTGATACCTAAGAATCAAACTCGTGACCTCCATGCATTTCAATAAAATATTACCACTACATAAATCTAATATTATATTTTATGTTTAAACTTATGTACATATATTTTTATATAAATACTATTTATTAAAACAATAAAAAAGATAAAACTTTAGTAAAAATTAAAAATTGAAAGAGAATTATAATTTTTGAAAAAATGAAAAGGAAACATTAACATAATAAAGAGGATTAAAAAATATATATATAAGTGACCGAATATATATAAATTAAATTATATATAAAATCAATTTCCGTGACCAAATAGGGGGTCATAAAATTTTTGTCTCTAAATCGGTGACTGGTTTATTTTAGTAACTGATTTAGTGACCTCTTAAAATTGGTTCAATAATATCAAAATTTGGTGACAAATTCGGTCACTAAATCCGTCACTAGAAATGAATTTTTTAGTAGTGTTTATTTTGAGTGTTTATTTTGATGTATTAGAATCATTATCTCAAAATGTGATTAGTTTAAGTGTTATGGCTAATGCATATATACTTCTTTCAATGTCATAAATTTATTACAGAAATATTGCACATTATAAAAAATATCTTTTTTCTTATACCTTTCATGTTTCACTTCACAAACATCTAAATCTCTCACTATATTTATTTGATCCATAATATTAAACAAAAAATAGATAAATATTAATATATATTTTTGACTATTACATAATAGATAAATAATTATAATTTTTATAGTAGTGGTAGCGGGATATTTTAATATTATTATTATTATTTTCTTTAATTATTATTATTAGCTTATAAATTATTTATATTATTATTATTATTATTAATAGTTGTGGCTGAATATTATTATTATTATTATTATTAATATTATATATTTATTATTATTATTTATTCTTATACCTTTCATGTGATTTTTTTTTTAAATAATCAGGTATTAAAAAAAATTACACAAATAACCACATTTTGGAGAAAATTACGCAAATAACCATGTTTCAAAAATAGATAACACCAAGGAGCCATCTGAAATGGCTTCCTCTGCTTTATTTTGTCTTAGGCGCCATCTGACATGGCTCCTGCAGTACGACTAAGCCATGTGGGATGGCGCCTCTACTATCTTTTTAGGAGGAGGAGCCATCTCATATATATGGCTCCTCCTTGCATATGTGTTTTCTATAAATATTACCCCCTTTCTCCACCATTCTTCACACTTTCTCGCTGCACCTAGAAATTTCCTCCTAAATTTTGTCATAATGGGCTTTGAGATTTTCAAAAGAGATGGCTATGTATTTTTCTCGCCCCTGAAACCGACGATAAAAATGAAATTTTGGCACATCCATTCTATGGAGCGTCTTAAGAGAGAGTTGAAACGCTGGTTAGACAGGGACATTCCAAAGGATGAAGAAATCAGAAGAATCCAGAGAAGAAGAACCGCCACCTCACTTGCAACCGGAACGTCTCGCACTTGGTTGGAGGAAGTTGAAAGAGACAGGGACATAATGATGATGATGCACGGTTCTGATGACATTGTTTTGGTGCTTGTAATTTCTTAGATATTTTGTCGTGTTGTTGGTGTTTTTTGTATCCACTATATGTGTTGTTTTTTTAGTCGTTATGTCATTTTATCTTTAGTAAGCGTATGTGTTGTAACAAATGTTCTTAATGAAAAATCCATGTTTAGATTATAAAAGAAGTGTGCATACAAATTTTAATTGCTTTAGCCACTAGCATGAGTGAGACAATTTTTTTTATTGTGTTCGACTTGACGGCATAAACCACACTTTCTTTCTAGCTTGTCAAGCTCGTCCATTTCAGATGTGATACGCTTGCTTTTGGGACGACCCTTTTTATTTCTTCACATTTGGTCGTTGTGCAAATAATTTCCCCCTCGTACGCAGACCAATAATCCTCTTTTGCTACCACTACAAAGCCATTGTTGTATACATGAAGCAAGGTCTCGGACTTGTAAATGGGAGACAGAAGTGTTAATGCATCTATGAAAGAATACACACATGCTGCAATGACATGGGAGCAAGGCATGCGAAATGCTTGAAACTTTCCGCAATTGCACCAACGTTCTTCTAGTGGAACCCTATACTCTTGTCTTGGTAGCCCCTCGTTATGGTCAATTGTCTCTTTGACCATGAAATTTTGATTATGACGGTCAAACCTTGTAACCATATGTGTATTGGCCTTCGCATTTTCTTCCTTGATAAATCTTGTGCAACATTCACTCCATAATTGTCCTGATCGTAACACCGCGTCCCACCTTTCACCTATTTGTGCAAATAGTGAAGCCATCCTAGAATATGTTGATTTTACCAAAACGGTTACAAGGAGGTTTTGTATGCCTTTGAAGAAATCGTTCATTTATTTAATAATATTTGTTGTCATGTGGCCCCATCGTTGTCCATTGTCGTATGACCTAGTCCATTTCTCCACTGAAATATTATCAATCCAACTACCTGCATCTGGATTTGACAATTTGATCTCTCTGCGATAATGTTTGAACGATGGTTGAGTTAATGCATACCCTGCGTTCATAACCAATTTGCGAACAGCTCGGTCTTTAATCTCTCATGTGAAATTTTGTGCAATATGTCTAATGCAGAAGACATGCGTAGAAGGAGGGTCATGCCAACCATTAGCTGAGTTATTGTATGTATTAGACTAAATGTATATATGTCCATATTCATTGTAATAATTAGCTTGATACTGTCCATAATTAGTGTGATACTATGCCAAGTCTTAGGCTAGAATAGGTGAATTGGTTTCACCTAAATAAGGTAACAAGTGATGCTGTACAGATATATATAATCACCCTCAAGGAGATGAAAAAGACAAGGAATTATTTTCCAATATGGTATCAGCCCTATAACGATCCCCCTCTATCATACTCTGTTTCTTTTCTCTTCTCCACCGAGCCCATTCCTTCCCTTTTCAAATGGCTGGCAACGACTCCACATCTAAATCTACTTTCCATCCCGCTTTTTCTGTCTCTAACATTAAAAACCACATTCAAATCACCCTAGAAATGGAGAATGTTCATTACGATTCATGGGCAGAATTGTTCCTCAATGCGGCCAATGCCTTTGATGTCGCCGATCACATTATTCCACCCAAGGATGCGACTGTTCAGAAAGATGCACAATGGTCCCGACTCGATGCCATCGTGAAACAATGGATTTATAGCACGATATCCATTGATCTCCTACATACGATTCTAAAACCCGGTGCCACCGCTCAAGAAGCATGGAATCGCTTGAAGGACATCTTTCACGACAATAAAAACTCTAGAGCCGTATACCTAGAACAACAATTCTCTCAAATCCACATGGATAACTATCCAAATGCGTCGTCTTATTGCCAAGCATTGAAACTGATAGCCGAACAACTCGGCAATATTGGGGCTCCGATCAGCGAGGATCGCCTGGTCCTCCGCCTTGTGACAGGCCTCTCAAGTGGGTACGATAGTCTCGCCACCATCATTCAATAATTAGATCCGCTGCCATCTTTTTACAAAGCGAGATCTATGCTCACACTTGAGGAAACCCGCCGCAATAAGAACACTGGTGCCGAGTCTGCCCTCCTCCACACACAATCTGATGTTTCTTCTGCAGCTCCAAATCGGTCTTCTGATGCTGCACCTTCTCGCTACAACAACCGCAACACCGGAGGTCGTGGAAAGCAATATCGTGGCAAGGGCAATAATAATCACAGAGGTAACTCTTACAAGAATTCCTCTGACAATAACAAAAATAACTCTGGCAGAAATAACAGACAAGGAAATCAGCCTGCTTCTTGGACATGGGTTCCTTTTACGCCTCCCTCTTGGCCACAACAGCCATCTTGGAACCCACCTCCATGTCCATACCCTACCACAGGCTGGGTTCCTTCTGCTACTGGTCGTGGTGCTGGTGTTTTGGGACCAAGACCACACGCTTTTCTTCCCAAAATCAGACTCTTGGTGCACCGCAAGGGGCACTTGTACCCACTGACATCGCGGCCACTATGCAGACCATGTCTCTTCAGCAGCCCGACGACAATTGGTATATGGATACAGGGGCATCCTCTCATATGACGTCGAATGCAGGTACCCTCTCTTCTTATTTTAATTTGAGCACCAACAATAAAATTATTGTTGGAAATGGTACTGAAATTCCAATTCTTGGTTGTGGAGCGAAACAACTTCAACCTCCATTGCCGCCCTTACTGTTAAAAAATGTTCTCCATGCCCCACATATTATTAAAAACCTTGTTTCAGTAAGAAAATTCACTTCTGATAATAACGTATCTGTCGAATTTGACCGTTTTGGTTTTACTGTGAAGGATATGCAGACGGGGAAGCCACTTATGAGGCGCAATAGTTTGGGCGAGCTCTACCCTTTCCTACCCACGCACCAACCCGAGAGTTCAGCACCTCAAGCTCTCACGACCATTTCCGCTTCTACTTGGCACAACCGCTTGGGCCACCCGGGTCCAGCCATTTTTAGTGTTCTTCGTAATAATAACTTTATTTAATGTCGTTCGGTTTCTAAACATTTTTGTCATTCATGTCAGTTGGGTAAAGATACAAAACTACCATTTTCTTTATCTACTTCTTCTACATGTTATCCATTTGATATCGTCCACGGTGATTTATGGACCTCACCTATTGTTAGCGCTATGGGTCATCGTTTTTATGTGTTATTTCTTGACGATTTTACTAACTTTCTTTGGACTTTTCCCATCAAACACAAGTCAGAAGTTTTTAATATTTTCACTAAATTTCACAAGTTTATTAAAACTCAATTTAATTGCCCTATTAAAAATCTTCAATGCGACAACGGTCGTGAGTACGATAATTCACCATTTCACGAATTTTTCAACAAACACGGCATGACGTTTAGATTTTCCTGTCCTCACACCTCCCCACAAAATGGAAAAGCCGAACGTAAAATCAGGACACTCAACAACACGATAAGAACCCTCCTACTTCACGCCAACATCCCCCTTTCAAAATGGCATTACGCCCTCTCTATGACAACTTATTTACACAATATCCTTCCTAGTAAGTCAAACAAATTTGTGTCTCCCACTTCTTCCCTCTACCTACGATACCCGGATTAGAACTCACTAAAAACATATGGTTGTCTATGCTATCCCCACCTCCCGTCATTGACAATCCATAAACTCGATGCACGCTCCACTCCATGTGTCTTCCTCGGCTATCCGTCGCATCACCGTGGCTTCCTCTGTCTCGACATATCCTCACGTAAGATTATCACAGCCCGTCATGTAACCTTCAATGAATCAATCTTTCCCTTATCACATAACCCCCTACACCAGCCTCTTCTTACTCCTTTTTAGACAGCGATCCATCCCCGTATATGACACACATTATCAACTCTCCGCTTGTATCTAACGACCAAACAATATCACCTCCTACTTCACCTACTACATCACCTACTACTTCTCCTATGGCTCAACAGGTAACCACACCCGAACCCACACATCAAACTGTTGCCGCATCACCTGTCCCCTCTCCCCCAATGAGAACACGAGCACAACATGGCATTCACAAACCCAAAGCCATTTTTGACCTCTCCATCACCACCTCAATCTCACCAATTCCCAAAAACCCAATATCCGCACTCCATGATAAGAATTGGAAACAGGCCATGACCAATGAATTTGATGCTCTTATTAAAAATAAGACTTGGGTCTTGGTTCCCCGTCCTCCTGATGTTAATATTACTCGGTGTATTTGGCTATTTAAACATAAATATAAATCTAACGGTAATTTGGAGCGGTATAAGGCTCGTCTTGTTGTTAATGGCAGGTCTCAACAGGTAGGTATCGACTGTGACGAGACTTTCAGTCCAGTGGTGAAACCAGCTACTATTCGTGTGGTACTCAGCATTGCCGTGTCAAAGAATTGGACCATTCATCAACTTGATGTAAAGAATGCTTTTCTCCATGGACACCTTTCTGAAACTGTCTACATGCATCAGCCTCCTGGATTTCGTGATCGAAATAATCCGGACCATGTCTGTCTTCTAAAGAAATCTCTATATGGCCTTAAACAAGCCCCAAGAGCATGGTACCAACGGTTTACATCTTTTCTCTCCACCATCGGCTTTGTTAATAGCAAGACCGACCACTCTCTGTTTATCTACACTCATGGCGACGACACAGCATATATTCTTCTCTATGTTGATGATATTATTCTCACTACATCCTCACACTCTCTTCGTGACACCATTATTGCTGCTCTTCGGTCAGAATTCTCCATGACAGACCTGGGCCCTTTGAATTACTTCCTAGGCGTGTCGGCTACACGTTATTCTGGTGGGTTATTCTTGCATCAATCCAAGTATGCCGAAGACATTATCTCTCGTGCTAAAATGGTGAATTGTAAACCGGCACTCACACCAGTGGATACCAAATCCAAGTTAAGTGCAACTTCTGGTGAAAAATTTGACGATCCAACACTCTACCGTTCACTTGCCGCTGCTCTCCAATATCTTACATTTACAAGGCCAGACATCTCCTACGCAGTTCAACAAATTTGTCTCTATATGCATGATCCACGAACATCGCATTTTGCAGCCCTAAAACGCATTATACGATACATTCAAGGGACAAAAGAATTCGGCCTACATCTCTCACCTTCTACTGTCACCAACCTAAGTGCTTATAGTGATGCCGATTGGGGCGGCTGTCCCGATACCCGTCGATCTACTTCGGTCTACTGTGTATACTTGGGTGACAATCTCATCTCCTAGTCTGCCAAACGACAAGCAACATTATCCCGCTCTAGCGCAGAGGCCGAGTATCGCGGTGTTGCCAATGTCGTTGCTGAGTCTTGCTGGCTTCGAAACCTGCTACTTGAACTTCACTGCCCCATTTCAAAAGCAACTGTGGTCTATTGTGACAACGTAAGTGCCATATACCTCTCAGGAAACCCCGTCAATCATCAACGTACCAAACATATCGAAATGGATACTCACTTCGTTCGAGAAAAAGTTGCACTTGGTCAAGTTCATGTTCTGCACGTGCCTACACGATACCAATATGAAGACATCTTTACTAAAGGCCTTCCAAAACCGTTGTTCGATGATTTTCGTTCCAGCCTCAGCATCCATCCTCCTCCCGCTTCGACTGCGGGGGTGTATTAGACTAAATGTATATATGTCCACATTCATTGTAATAATTAGCTTGATACTGTCCATAATTAGTGTGATACTATGCCAAGTCTTAGGCTAGAATAGGTGAATTGGTTTCACCTAAATAAGGTAACAAGTGATGTTGTACAGATATATATAATCACCCTCAAGGGGATGAAAAAGACAAGGAATTATTTTCCAATAGTATGCACTCACAACAGAAGCATTTCTGTTAGAGATCAAACACAATCAAAACATCATCAAAAGAAAGGAAACCTTGATCAAACATATTATCAAACATATTATCAAACACTTTATGATCTTGATTGTGTTTGAGCACGAAAATACCACCAAATCATAAGCAATAACCATCATAGGAACAACTCAAATGTAACAATTAAGATTCACAAAGCATCACATCTTGAAGAATGAAGGTAAATCAAAATTGGCATAGTTATTTTGGCAGATTACGACGGTTAAAACTGTCGCAATTTACAACTTACGACGATTGGAGCACGGTTGCAGAATCGTGTGTCCCCAACTTGTTTCGCGATTGTTGCCAAAACCGTCACTCCAACTGTCGCGCTACTTCACGACGGGTTGGAATTGACCTAAACTAGAAATGGTGACTGTTAAACCCCGTCGTGAATATGCCTTTGGTTTATGTTTTCGTTTATATTCCCGGCGGTTCAAAACTGTCCTAAAAATGATATCCTTACGGTTAAAACCGTCGTAATTTGATTTTATAAATTCTAATATAATTTATTTGGTAACGGTTTAAAGCGCTACTAATTATTTAATTTTTACAAATAAATATATCTTTCCACATAACAAATATTAAAATATAATAATTAAATTAAAAATTTAACAAAATGTTTCAATACTATATACTCTATATATTTTCTCTTTCAGTTCAGTTTGTTTCTTCAATTTGAAACCAAACGCAGTGGGGGCTGTCTTGTCACCTAAACAGAATGTGGGAGACAATAACAAAACATCGAAGGATAACCAACAGTTGACACTTCTTCTTTTGAGGACTATTGTGGGCCATACCTCTCTCTTTACACTATATTTATACCCTCTAGTTTCATCTTCTCTTCACCATCTCACATCTTCAAACTCATATAGTCTTTCTCCATACTATACTTACAGTGTGAACATTATTTTCCAACAATGGCTGATTCAGTCTCTTCTAAGAGAATGTGGTTTTCTATTCCTGAAAGGTTTCAACTGCATGTGGCCATGCTGGCTTTGCAGTTTGGTTATGCTGGTTTTCATGTTGTCTCAAGAGCTGCTCTTAACATGGGAATCAGCAAACTTGTTTTTCCTGTTTATAGGAACATCATTGCTCTTCTTCTACTTCTTCCCTTTGCCTATTTCTTGGAAAAGTTAGTACCATTAAATATCTATGTACATTATATTGATAAAATAGTAACAAAAGCTTGTCAAAAAATATCCACGAGAAAATTACATGATAATATTATAACATATAGTTAGTTCATTTTGTATATATGTATTACTAATATATGTTTGTTTAATTAATATCTATGATTCTCATCAACATGTTTCTTTTCCTTTTTTCAGGAAAGACAGACCACCAATTAATTTCAACTTTCTATGCCAGTTCTTTTTTCTAGCACTTATTGGGTATGTTTCATTATATATATATACATATATATATATATATATATATATATATATATATATATATATATATATATATATATATATATATATATATATATATATATATATATATATATATATATATATATGATTTTGTGTAAAAAAAATTGACTTTATATTTTTAAGATTTGATGATAAATATGTTGCTTTAAACAGAATTACAGCAAATCAAGGTTTCTACTTGCTTGGTTTAGAGAATACAACTCCAACTTTTGCATCAGCAATACAAAATTCAGTCCCTGCTATAACATTTCTTATGGCAGTAATACTAAGGTAACCTAATCTCTTAATTAAATACTATATTATATTATGTGACACAATAAAATATTAATTAATTATAACAAAAATTTCATCTGCAAAATTTCATCAACAGAATAGAGCAAGTGAGACTGAATAGGAAAGATGGATTAGCAAAAGTATCCGGAACAATATTCTGTGTAATCGGTGCAACAGTGATTACCTTATACAAAGGTCCAACAGTATATACTCCAAGCAATCACCTAAATAGTACTGCAACATTGATAACAGAAGTAACAACAACACCAATGATTGATTTTGGAACATGGTCTTTGGGTGATGCTGAGGGAAAAAACTGGACACTAGGATGTATTTATCTTATTGGACATTGTTTGTCTTGGTCTGCTTGGCTTGTGTTTCAAGCACCGATCCTTAAGAAGTATCCTGCTCGTCTTTCTGTCACTTCTTATACATGTTTCTTTGGTCTCTTGCAATTTCTTCTTATTGCTTTGGTTTGTGAAAGAAATTCTCAAGCTTGGTTATTTCACTCTGGTGGCGAAGCTTTCACTATTCTATACGCCGTAAGTTATCATCAAAACTATTAGACTTAAACGCAGTTTTGCATGCTGACGATTCAAACTTTATAACACGCGATTTTTCTGATTTTTTTTCTACCATAGAATTATGAGATTTTTTTAATTAATTTTTTTCTACTATATATAGTATCAATTTTTTTAATTAATGCAGGGAGTGGTGGCATCTGGAATTGCTTTTGCAGTACAAATATGGTGTATTGATAGAGGAGGTCCAGTGTTTGTTGCTGTCTATCAACCTGTTCAAACTTTTGTTGTTGCTATCATGGCTTCCATTGCTTTAGGAGAAGAGTTCTACTTGGGAGGGTTAGTCCTAACCCTAATTAAGCACCTCTTAATATAAATTTTTATCCTAAATCATACATAATTTATCATAAATACTCAACTATATATACACAATTTTCATCTTATACATAATACTAAAAATTATATAGTACACTATAAGGTGAAAAATGAAAAATATTCTTTTGAACAAGTTTGTTACTTTCGGTTGAAAACAGAAAAGGTTTTCACTTTTGAATGATTCATTGATTCTTCATAAATATAAAAAGGTTGAAACAATATTAATCATAGGATATACTATTGAATGGAAGATCATGTCTCGTGTGCTTCTATTAAATAAAATCTACTTTACTTTTTGTCCCCTTTATTTTTTTTACTTTATTCATATAATAATGTCCCTTTTTATTATAGGGTCATTGGAGCAATATTGATTGTAGCTGGTCTATACTTTGTCTTGTGGGGTAAAAGTGAAGAGAAGAAATTTGCAAAAGAGCAGCTAGCAATTGCATCATCAACTACAGAACATAGCAACATTAGGCCCACAAGTGTTGCTAAAGGATCATCACTTAATCAACCATTTCTCTCTTCATCAAATGAAAATGTTTGATCAATGAATTGAATTAATTACTACTATCTTATGTCATGAAGTTTGTGTGTGATGTGATCCTATGTTTTTTTTTTAATTATTTAGAATGTGAGTTTTTTGATATGGGAATATTGTAATAGTGGATTCACTTAAAATGGGGCCTAGGCCTAGAGCTTTATGAAATGAGTCCAATATGGTTTGAGAAAATTTTATTTTGTACCTTTATATTTATTCTCATACCCCTACATTTTTATGAAAAATGTCAATTTTATCTTTATGTATTTTTAACTAATTTATTATTTTATTTTTTTAACTTTCATTTTGCATACCAGAAGACTTTGCAAAAGAATTCCGGTAATTATTTTTTTAAAATTTTTCAAGTTTTATTTTGTGTTCCGGAAGACTCTACAAAAGAGTTCTGGTAGTCATTTTTAACTTTTATTTTACATATCGGAAGACTTTGCAAAAGAATTCCGGTAGTCGATTTTTTATTTTGGTTACCAGAAGACTTTGCAAAAGAGTTTCGGTAGTCTGTTTTAACTTTTATTTTACATACCGGAACACTTTGCCAAAGAGTTCTGAAATGAAAAATAATTTTGCAAGAAAAGTGAAAATTCTGACAAATTAACTATTTTTTCATACCAGAACACTTTCAAAAAGTGTTCTGGTATGACAATTTTTTTATCGGAACACTTTTAAAAAGTGTTTCAGTTTACATGCGTAGGGGTGCAATTATTTATTTATTTTTTTATAAATAATAAAAAGTGAAATGATAAAATGGTTAAAATTATTAAAAGATAAAATTGGTATTTTTCAAAAATTATAGAGGTATAGTGCTAATTGTAGAGGTACAAGGTAAATTTTTCATGGTTTGATTTATGGAAAGAAATTATTTGAGATTTTCATATATAGTTTAGTTATTATGATGACATGCAAGTGACAAGCATAGAGACCCACATAATTTCTTAAGATTTGAATTGGTTACAAATGTGTGCTAAGCATTAAGCAAGCATGAAGTTGTTGATAATGATAAGACACAAATTGTAACTCTTAAACCGAAACATCACTTCGGTTTGGTTGAATTGAAAGCTCTTTCATGTCAATTACTACGATTATATAATGAGCTAGGTGCATGCTAGTAAAAATACCGAGCGCATCAAGATAATATAACTATTTTACTAAATGTAAGTGTAGGATATCTAACAACCAACATTCAAGGATTGAGATAGAGGGGGCGAATATGGACTGAGTGCAGCCATAGCTAATTCATCTAATTGATTATGTAACTATTTGCTTATAGTTAAAATAAATAAAATTGCAGTCGAGATTGATGGATAAACGATTTTAGGGATATCTGATGGTCCCTAAGTTGTGGCAAAGTTAGACAAGGGCAAACACATCCTAAGTGAGGACCAACTTATTTTTTCTCAACTCTATTATAGTGTCGAATATAATTATCAAAACTGTAGACCTAGTAAAAAAATTAAAACTACCTCTATAATCTGAAAATGCAACTCCGAACGCACTACGGTCACATTTATTTTTGAGCCAGACTCTAAGACTATGTCAAGACAAATTAAAGAATTGCATCTCCGCATAAGTTTTGGAGATACATCTCCGGACGCTATTTTAATCAAATACGCGTCAGAGTTTCTTCTCCTTCCTCACCTCTTCAAACTCTTAAAACCTCTCAACTCTCGAAACTCTCTTATCTCACAAACTCTTAAACTCATTGAACACACTTCCAAGTTTCTTCCACCAACATCCAATTGATTAAAGAGCTCATCATCAAGCTCCCATTTGATAAGTTTTTTATTTCTCTTTACTTTTTTTATTTCAATAGACATTTGTAGAAATTGAGCATTATGTTATGTTATAGGTAGTTTGGATTTGTTATTTAAATGAATAATGTGTTTGATAGGTAGTTTAAATTATCAATGCATTTTTTTGGATATGTTAGATTGAGTTGCATTGCTTCCATTTTTCGTTCTTTTGAGTTATAGAACATTAAAGAGATGTATCTTCGAATTTTTTCAACGTTTTCCCAGAATCAGGAGATGCATTTTCAATTTTTTTCGTCTGCATTGTTTGACTTCATTTCATTGTGTTTCATGCTTGTAATTATAGGCAATATGACCGATAACTAAGCTAGATTGAGGCTCGACAGAGTTGCGCACTTGCATCAGTTCGGTGGGAAAGAGCCCAATCCTCGCAGGCACTAGTCGATTCTAGTTCGGTTAATGCGGAGATGACAACTTTTGGGGCTCATGCATTTCCTCCTCGTCTTCCCGCAGGAGACAAGTGTCACCTCTTGATGCCTCATAAGCCCCATTGGTATGTTAAGGTAACCGAGACACTTGAGACGACACCCCAAGCACCTCAGGGGTTTGGATGAGGCTCCTCTGACTTATCGGTGTTGCATCTATATTCGGACCATGCTTCCAAGCATGTATGGGTCGAAGAGGTAAATATTTGGAAGCCCTAATTGTATTCATTCTTTGAAAAACACATTTGTTATAATATTTGAAGTTTTAACAAGGATTTATTTTTCTACAGGACCATGATGCTTTAAACTACATAAACCATGAACAAAAGATTAAAAGTCTTTCGTAGCCTATTGAGCAATGGTTTCAGGATGTGATACAACTATTTGAGCTACGAGACTTTTGCACGATCAATTATGTTACTACTAACCATGGTATGTTGTCCGCGTTTGTAGAGAGATGGCACTCATAGACATCATCTTTTGATCTTCCACATGGTGAGATGTCCATCACACTGGACAATATTTCATGCCTGGTGCATCTTCTGATAAGTGTAAGACTGTTAGACCACGACATGATTAACACATATGAGATAGTGGATATGATGGTGGAATATCTGGGAGTTGACCCAGGACTTGCCCTTCAGGAGTTAGAAACAACCCGAGGGTGTCATGCTAGGTTTCGATTCCTAGATAAGCTATATGCACAACAACTTCATGCGGAAGAGCAAGTCGTTAGTGATGATGAGCATGTTATGAAACATAAAGCATACACAATGAGAGCATACCTATTGTTTTTGGTTGGCAATTTCATTTTTGTGGTCAAGTGTGCCGCTTATGCTGATGTTTTTTTACCTAAGATACTTCGCTGACTTTGAGTGGATCCATGAGTATGATTGAGGGGGGGCCTCTTGTTTGGTCTACCTATACTTCAAGGTAGCTGAAAATTATATATGGAAGATCAAACAAATGACTGACAACTAGCTACACACTGTTAACGATAATATTTCTGCATCTTTTTGTGTTTGTGTGTCATTTTCATAACACTTGAGCTACGTCATTACTAATGATTTACATGTACCATTTTCAGGCTTGGATCCTCTAGCACTCCCCACACATATATGGTTGGTCATGTGTTCTGAGCTACACTGAGGATATGCCACATGCTTTTGCATCCGTTACGCTCAAAGGGAATCAGGCGATGATTAGTGCCAAATTGTAGTTATTTTTGTGTATAGTTTTGCGGCACTTATCTTCTCTTTTTCCTCAATTTAGACGAGTTTTAGTGTATATTACATAAATATGTAGCTTTTGTGTTCAATCAAGTTTTTGATTCATTTATGTACCGACTAATAGTTTTTCATTCATTTTGTAGGTATTTGAGCATTTATTGGAGCATTTAGTAATAAAGCTTCAAGGGTGCATTTTTTGATCAATAAAAAAGTAGCCATTAGAAGTTGCAATTGAAGAAGTAAAAAGTTGCAGACGGGTGTGAGTCGCCCGGCGGAGCAATTGGCTCGCCGGGAGAGCGAGGAAAATAAATGTCAAGTTTCTGCCTTGGTCCGCCTCATGGTCGCCGGGCGGAAGAAGAAGGAGTCGCCGAGCGAAGTATTTCGTTCGCCGGGCGAAAGAAGATATTTTACCAACTTATTGACGTGGCAGAGGCTGTGTGGCCAGGAATAAAGGTTTCGCCGGGCGGAGCAATTGGCTCGTCGGGCGAAAGTCGCGTAGCAACATTTGTATATAGTTTCATTTTAGAACATTTTAGGTTTTGTGTGGTTGGTTTTGGGGATTTTTGTGCTCCCATGCCAATGTCACCCATTTTTCCTTAGGATTAGCTTAGATAACAACTGTGGGTCTTGCATTCGGTGATCCGAAGGTGGATTGCTCATCAATCGGCGCTGACAAACCGGAAGATTTGTGGTTTTATCTCTATTTCTCTCTATGTATTTCTCTTAGTTGAGTTTTGTATGTATATTTACTTTGAACTCATGTATATTTGTCGCCCATGGCGTTATATCAAGTTTGCTTTACAAATCTTTGTTGATTGTTGTCTTAGATTTTTGCTCTGTTTTAGGGATTTGAGTTGTTTTAGAGATAGACTTCTTGAATCCTTATCTAGGATGATTATCTATTAGTTTCTGGATTTTAGAGATAGATTTAGAGCTAACAATCTTTATGGGTGTCGAAGCTTAATGCTTTCGTGTTGGTTGTGTCGGTTGAGAGATCGTCGATATGATTGATATGGATGTATGTTGTGTTGTTGAGGTGTGCTGAGAGATCGTCGCCGAGATGATATAGTAGTTCTCTCTACTTTGAGTTAGAAATGACTTAGGGTGTGAGCGATGCCGGATGACATTGACGAGTATTGTAGGTTGAGTATAACTGGTCGATAAGTTTAAGTTTGTGAGAAGTAGATTATATACCAGGCTTGATAAGTCTTTTCTTTCTGAAGAATGAATTCTTTTGTGTTGATATTTACTTTTCCGTTTTCATATTTAAATTCATTCAAAACCAAACTCATAATTATGGAAACTGTTGAATGGCAGTTCGATATCACTAATCTCTGTGGACACGATAATTTCCCGGATAAATACTTCCAAATCTTTTGTTGCTTGCCGCTTTACCGCTTCAACAGGCGACAAAGCCATTCAAAGTGTATCTAATGATTGTAGTGCATCCGAGATACTGAAATAGTTGTCGTATATGCCAAAATTTAATGTCATAACTTGGACTGCATACAATAGTGGTCATTATACCTCTCACACAAAATCAAAAGATGGTCGTAGTACAATGCAAAATAGTAGGGTTATGGTTGAAGCTGAATCGATGTATTTCTCTAGTTCGGAAGATAAGAATCTTGTATTGGGAACTACCGCGTTCTATGGTGTCATTGATTTGGAAGATTGATTATGTTATTTTAAAGTGCCTTTATTTAAAATCAAATTTCCAATAATAGTAATGGTGTACACATTGATGACTTTGGATTCACCCGAGTTGACCTTGACAAGGCATCTTTAATGACCGAACCATTCATCATGGCTTCTCAAGCAAAACAAGTTTTCTATGTGGCTGACTCTTCAGACATATCGGGGAAATGGTCAACCATTCTTCAAGGAAAACACATTCCTCTTAGTGATGAAAGTATTCATATTCCGTCCACTCCTTCTTACAAAAACACAAGTTCCTACCTCATTTGATAAAGTTGATGAAGATGGTGTGCATATTATTCAAACCAATCATAAAGAAGGCTATGGGAAAATTATGTCAATCACACCCCCTCCGTTTTAATACTCAACACTAACCTCCCCTGTTTAATTTTTACCATACACTCACTTCCCCCTACTTCAATTTTAATGATTTAATATGATAAATATCTCTCTTAACACCGTTTATCTCTGTTAAAACAGAAAAAGTTCCCTTCCACTTTCTTTCTTTCAATTGGGAAACTGCTAGGGCTCATCTTTCCTTTAATTTCTTCCACCTACTAAGTTTCCTTCCACTTTCATTTTAAACCAAGTTGCTGCCATGATAAGAGGCAAGTTGTTGCCATGACAACAAATCCATGATGTCAACTCTGTTGCGCTAAAAACTTGATAACACGTGTATTATCACCTACTCAAAAGGCAGTATTACCTTGCTCAAATGTATAGCAGCACAAACTTAACCACAATTTCATTTAGCACAAACTTATCCACAATTTCATTTTTCAAATGTTATAGACATACATAGCTAACAAAAATGTTAGAAGAAATGTAAAATAGTTCAAAGAAATCAAATACAAAGGATAAAAACTAAAATCTAATTTAAATAATTGAAGAGGAAAATGTAGAAAGCAAGAGCACAATTCTAAGAACTTCAAAAACTATGTGTAGGAATGTTTTTTTTTATACTAATGGTGTTAGCAGTCATAATTTGAGGGGAGGTGTGTGTTTTTTCAAAATTAGAGGGGGTGTTTGTGTTGTTTAGTGAAACCTCGAGGGAGGTCAATATAATTTCCTCTTAAATTTAATATCAAGTCAATTTTTATAGTGAGGTGTTACTATTTCAATCAATTAATTCTCTTAAGTCTTAACATTAAAATTAGTTTAATTTTCATTTAATCTTATTAATTTGAATACATTCAATTCAAATCTATATTGGGTTTTTTTATTTATTTTGACTTTTCATTCATTTATTTGTTTATATTTCTATGGGGTATATCAAATGCAATTATCCCCATTAATCACAATATTTTTATTCTATAAATAAATAAAATTAATTGTTGTGTATGGTATAAAAAATAAGAAAAGAGGATTTTATTTTGGAGTGAAAAAATTATGTTTAAATATTACAATATTTTATTTGTTAATAAAAATTTATTGATGTTTTAAACTTTAAAACGCTTATTATGTTTATATTAAAATGGATTTGAATATGAATATTATATTCAAATAAATGGAGACAATAATATGTATATTTTGATTTGAATTTATATTAAAAATATAATTAATACATTTAGATTCCAATCATTCTTATTAGTCCTAATTTAATAGAGCGTGTTAAATTTAATTTCCTATTATTCTAAAATTTTAATATTTGTATCATATAATAGTCAGAAACCAATATATTGACAACTGAATAATAAATAGAATCCTAAACAGAAGAATCCAATACTAGGTTCTCTGGTAGAAAAATGACATATAATCATATGATAAAATAATAAAATAACAAAATCATATAAAAGTTATAGGACCACATATCTGTATTTTTTTTTAAAAATCGGAACAAAACGAGGTCTTAATAGGCCAATAACAAAATTGGTCCTATATATATATTTTATGGACATGTGAAGTTAGCAAGTAACTCCATCCCTAAATCTTTTGTGCATTATACATCATCTCGAAATAATTTAGAAATTTTAAAAAAAAATATCTGCGATAAGATTTTCATGTTCCAATTTCAAATAACTTATTTATACAATCTAAAATTTAAATTGACACTGAACCTCTCTAATTTTTATTATGGAAATAGAGAATCTTCTAAATAAAAGTTATGGAAATAGAGAATCTTCTAAATAAAAGAATCAATTTTTTTTATTTGTAGATAAAATTATATGTTTGGCGGGAGTTACATTTTAAAAACAACAAAAGTATGTAATAGGACTTTTGAATTTCCAATTTTAAATAACTTTCCATATAATATTAAAAATTAAACATTTTCTAATTTTTTCAAATATAAAAATATAAAAATTATTTTGATTTGTCGATGAAAATAAATGCATTGAAGAATGAGTTAAATAACTTACCGATACAAATTGAAAATCAAAATTGACACAGAACTTCTCTGATTTTTTGAGATGTTCGCAGAAGAAGATAGCATATGAAGATAGATAGAGTTATTTTATTTTTAAGAAAAAAAGATAAATTTATCGATGAAATGAGATGTACTACCTCCGGTCCCATTTATAAGAAAAGATTCTTTTTTATATACATTGAATAAATAATGTATCTGGACAATATGTTGTCTAAATACATTATTTATTCAATGTATCTAAAAGAGAATCTTCTCTTATAAATTGGACCAGAGAGAGTATTACGGAGGAGTTACTGTACTATTGAGAGATGAAATTAGATGTATGGAAGAAGAAGTTACTCTGTACAGAAATATTGAAAGATAAAAATTAAGGTCTTGTCACAGTCATAAATAGGTGGTAACACCTATTTAATGATACCGCTTTAAGAATAATGAGTGAGCTGACATCTGTGAAACCTACGGATGAATCACTGACATCTATGAAACCTACGGATGAATCATTGTACAGATGGAAAAAATATAGAGTACTTCTGTTTAACAATGTTGTCAAGAGTGCAAAGTGATTTGACAGGTATGTTGTACACCTATTATTGTTTAATAATGTCGTGTCAAGAGTGCAAAGTTATTTGACACTTATAAAAAATGCTTTAAAATAATATAAGGAGTGTATAATATAATAATAAAGAGATTAATCTACTTTAATAAATACAAAAATATAACGAATTGAATTACTCACTAATACACTAAAATTATTAATGATGTATATCTTTTTTTTTCATTTATTTGTTAATAAATATTTTTATATTTTAAATTAAACTTGTAATAGTTACCTTTTTTATAACCAATTTAATAATTTATATCCAAACTATTTTCATGTGCATGTATTTTTACATAAATATATTAAATTTTAATTATTATCAAAAATATTAAAAAATAACATATGAACATATTATTGTGTCATTAAATTTTTATGCATATATATATGTTTGAATTTGTCTTGCATGCATTTTTTTGTAATAAAGCATAACTAATATAGCATTGTATTTAAAAATAAATAAAAAGAACTACATATCATTAAATCATTAAATTTAATATCAAGTCAATTTTTATAGTGAGGTGTTACTATTTCAATCAATTAATTCTCTTAAGTCTTAACATTAAAAGTGGTTTAATTTTCATTTAATCTTATTAATTTGAATACATTCAATTCAAATCTATATTGTGCTTTTTTATTTATTTTTTATTTTCATTCATTTTTTTGTTTATATTTCTATGAGTATATCAAATGCAATTATCCCCATTACTCATAATATTTTTATTCTATAAATAAATAATATAAATTGTTGTGTATGGTTAAAAGAAATAAGAAAAGACGATTATATTTTGGAGTGAAAAAATTATGCTTAAATATTACAATATTTTATATGTTAATACAAATTTATTGATGTTTTTAACTTTAAAACACTTACTATGTTTATATTAAAATGCATTTGACTATGAATATTATATTCAAATAAATGGAGACATTAATATCCATTATTTATAAGTTGATTTGAATTTATATTAAAAATATGATTAATACATTTAAATACCAATCATTCTTATTCTTATTAGTCCTAATTTAACAGAGTGTGTTAAACTTTAATATTTGTATCATATAATTGTCAGGAACCAACATATATTGTCAACAGAATCATAAATAGAATCTTAAACAGAAAAATCAAATTCTAGCTTCTCTAGTAGAAAAATGACATATAATCATATATGATAAAATAACAAAATAACAAAATCATATAAAATTTATAGGACCACATATCTTTAGTTTTTAGATAATCGCAACAAAGGTCTTAATTGGCCAAGATATAAGTCCAGACAAAGTATCAATTAGGTTAAAACTATAGTGCAAAGAAGAAGAAAAATGTGACTCTTGGTTATATCATGCTCTTCCTATTCAAATAAAAAAGGACGGGTTCAATTACTTTTAAGATTGTTATTGAGTAACTACAAACTATTCTAAAAATCAAGTTAAAAAAGAAAAGAGATTTAAAAAATACAAAAAGTATGTTAAATTTTAGTTCCAAAAATACAATCAAACCACAAAAATCTGTATAATAATTGTAATAAAATTGAACACACAAATATACTTAAAAGCATAGTATTGTACTAAAAATCCTTAATCACAAATTTTGCATTAATTATTTGAAGATATTTTTGGAAAACATCAAGTTGTTTTATTATTATTATTATTATTATTATTATTATTATTATTATTATTATTATTATTATTATTATTATTATTATTTTCCCCGGCCCCTCCATTTTATCAAATAATCTAAATTATACTTAAATCTTATTTCAAGTTAATTTTAGTGATGGTAGCCACAATGCTTTTTATAAGAAGCTATAAAAATAGTTTTATTTTAGAAAAACTTTTTAAACAAAATACTATAGCATTGGACAAGACAAAATTATTTTAAAAAATATACTATTAAATAAGATCATAAAATTACTTTTAAAATTTAAACAATAAATAAAAAGAAATTATTAGAAGGGTTTAAGGAGGTACGTACCAGTAGATAAGTTGTTTAAGCATTTCAAAGTAAAAATAAATAAATTATGAATCACTGTGGAGATGTGAAGTTAGCAAGTGTGGGTAACTCCATTCGTAAATCTTTTTTACATGGTACATCATCTCAAAATAATCTAGAAAATTTAAAAACAAAAATATGTGATAAGATTTTGAATTTGCAGTTTTAAATAACTTATCCATTCGACTCGAAAAATAACTTATCCATACAACCTGAAAATCGAAATTGACACCTATGAAAATAGAGAATCCTCTGAATATTCTCGAAAAAATATCTAATTTTTTTATTTGTAGGAGAAATTAGTTGTATAGGAGAACCTTTGAATTTCCAATTTTAAATAATTTATCCTATAATCTGAAAAACAAAATTGATGCAGAACCTCTCTAATTTCTTCCTATATTCACATAGGAAGATTTTAAATAGAGTTGTTGTTTTAGAAAAAACATATAAAAATACTTTTGATTTACATATGAAATTAGATGTATTGAAGAATAAGTTAAATAACTTACCGATACAACTTGAAAATTAAAATTGACACAGTACTTCTCTGATTTCGTTAGATGTTTGCATATGAAGATAAATGTTCTCATTTGAAGATAGAAAATCCTTTGAATAGAGTTATTTTCTTCAGGAAAGAAAGGGTAAACTTTTGGTTTACGGATGAAATTAGATGTACTGAAGAAGGAGTTACTCTATTCAAGAATATTGGGAGTAAGATAGAAAATCATGTGAATAGAGTTATTTTCTTCTGAAGAGAAAGGGTAAAAAAAATTACCTTTGATTTACTGATGAAATTAGATGTACTGAAGAAGGAGTTACTCTATTCAAAAATATTGAGAGATAAGAATCAAAAAAAGTGGACCTTGTTTGAACAGAGAATAGGTGAATAGGTGATGAAACCTATTTAGTGATGCCGTTTCAAGAATAATAAGTGAGCTGACATCTGTAAAATGTACAGATGAATCACTGTCCAGATACAGAGAAGAGTGTAATATAAAGATAAAAAAGATTCCCTTCAAAAAATTAATAATAAACTAACATGGTTGACGTACACCTATTACTGTTTAATAAAGTCGTGGCAAGAGTACAGAGTAGTTAATTCTATAAAAGTGCCTTAAAACAATATCAGGAGAGGAGAGTATAATATAATGATAAAGAGACGAATCTACTAGTACAAATACAACAACAACAAAATTAATAAAAATCTAATTATAAAAAAATAAAAATATTTGTACATACTCTTATTATTAAATATGAGATATTCACATCTATTAAAAAGAAATAAAATGAACTAGTAAATTTTTAAATTAACCTATTAAGATATAGTCAATTATCAATGTTGCATGTTTTAGATATATATTTATTTTAATAAAATTAAGATAATTGTCTTTTAATCATCGTAATTATAAGTTTTTTAATTGTTTTTTTTCTAACTTTGAAGAAATTTTCTTCATTTAAAAATCATTTAAAAAGTTAGTAGGTTGTTCATCTTAATTACTTATCATCTTTAAGGTGAAAATCTACTTTCGAATGTTCATATTTTGAATATAACTGAAATAAAATATAAACAAAAGTGATATATTAAATTCACTTTTATAATAAAGGTAAAAAAACATTCATCTTTTATTTTAGATTCCAAGAAAAACATTCAATTTTTATGTAAAAGAAAAATATTTATTTATTTAAATTAACAGACTACATTAAAAACAGCCTAAAATGTATTTTGCACAAATTGAAAAGAATTAAACTGTGAAGCAGTTCAAAATCCCAATAAAAATATCTATGAAAATGACTTAAATACTCATATTTTCAATTTTTTAAACATTAACATCTAAAAATTATTGGAAATTAAATATGTTCCTAATTGAAAGTGATTTTCTTCATTTAAATAAAGAATTGTAGGAGAAATTAGTTGTATAGTAGAACTTTTGAATTTCCAATTTTAAATAACTTACCCTATAATCTGGAAAACAAATTGATGCAGAACCTGTCTAATTTCTTCGTATGTTCGCATAGGAAGATTTTAAATAGAGTTGTTGTTTTTAGAAAAAGACATAAAATGCTTTTGAAGAATGAGTTAAATAACTTACCGGTATAACTTAAAAATTGAAATTAACACATAACTTCTCTGATTTCTTTAGATGTTTGCATATGAAGATAAATGTTCTCATATGAAGATAGAAAATCCTTTGAATAGAGTTATTTTCTTCCGGAAATAAAGGGTCAAAAAAGTTACCTTTGATTTACAGATGAAATTAGATGTACTGAAGAATGAGTTACTCTATTCAGGAATATTGAGAGTAAGATAGAAAATCCTTTGAATAGAGTTATTTTCTTCTGGAAAGAAAGGGTCAAAAAAAGTTACCTTTGATTTACAGATGAAACGAGATGTTCTGAAGAAGGAGTTACTCTATTCAGGAATATTGAGAGATAAGAATTAAAAGGTCTTGTCACCGTCAAAAAAAGTGGACCTTGTTTGAACAAAGAAATAGGGGAATAGGTGATGAAACCTATTTAATGATGCCGTTTCAAGAATGATAAGTGAGCTGACATCTGTAAAATGTACAGATGAATCACTGTACAGATGCAGAGTCCAGAGAGTGTAATATAAAGATAAGAGTGTAATATAAAGATAAAAAAGATTCCCTTCAAAATAATAATAATAAATTAACATGGTTGGCGTACACCTATTACTGTTTAACAAAAATCGTGCCAAGAGTACAGAGTAGTTAATTCTGTAAAATTACCTTAAAACAATATCAGGAGTGTATAATATAATGATAAAGAGATAACTCTACATGTACAAATACAACAACAACAAAATTAATAAAAATATAATTATAAAGAGATAAAAAAATTTCTACATATTTTTATTATTAAATATGAGATATTCACATCTATTTAGACAAGTAAAAAGAAATAAAATGAACTAGTAAATTTTTAAATTAATCTATTAAGATATAGTCAATTATCAACGTTGCATGTTTCATATATCTTTATTGAAATAAAATTAAGATAATTGTCTTTTAATCATCATAAAAAGTCTTTTGAAACAAGTATGATATTCTTTTGTCTTTAATTATAAGTTTTTTAATTGTGTTTTTTTTCTAACTTTGAAGAAATTTTCTTCATTTAAAAAGTTAGTAGGTTGTTCATCTTAATTACTTATCATCTTTAAGGTGAAAATCTCCTTTTGAATGTTCATATTTTGAATATAACTGAGATAAAATATAAACAAAAGTGATATATTAAATTCACTTTTATAATAAAGGTAAAAAAAACAGTCATCTTTTATTTTAGATTCCAAGAAAAACATTCAATTTTTATGTAAAAACAAAATATTTATTCATTTAAATTAATAGACTACATTAAAAACAGTCTAAAATTTATTTTGCACAAATTGAAAAGAATTAAACTGTGAACAAATTCAAAATCCAAATAAAAATATCTATGAAAATGACTTAAATACTCATATTTTCAATTTTTTAAACATTAACATCCAAAAATTATTGGTGATTAAATATGTTCCGAATTAAAAGTGATTTTCTTCGCTTAAAATCACTTATATATAAGAATAAAGAATTGTTTAAGATCTTATAAAAAGTTTTAAATATATTTAATCTGCAAACTACTGACATACATATATATATATAATATAATATAATACAATCAAACTCACATTCATTCATAACCATACATTACATTCTATTAACATTATATAAAATATCTATACACAACATTTGACCCTACAAAGATTCATGACAAAAGTGCTAACAAAATCACCATGTCATGATCTTTGAGTCAACTTATTCTTATTATCATAACATATATTAAACATCTTCCACTCCTTATAATAATACCATAATATATACATACTATACTATATATAAATATATATAGTATAGCATACATATACATATACATACACACACTAATAATATTATTATTGCATGATGATAATTGTTGTTGTCTTCATCTGGTTTACATGCACCATGGAGTTTGTAGAGAATCCCAACCATTGAAATTTCCAGCAGAGTTATATATTCCATCAGGATCAGTAATCATTGGATAATCCATTGAAATTGCAGCATCCAGAGACATAGCAGCTTCTCTCCAGATTGAATCATCATCAATCACTGGCATGGTGCTTTCATAATTCATTGTTCCAAAAAATGAATCATTACCTTCCATAATACCCTTTGAATTATCAATTATGTTGTAGCTTGGATCAACAACTTGTTGTTCCATTGTGTTTGGAACATCCATTGGAAATGACACAACAGAATTGTCAC
Source organism: Vicia villosa (assembly GCF_029867415.1). Classification (NCBI taxonomy): domain Eukaryota; kingdom Viridiplantae; phylum Streptophyta; class Magnoliopsida; order Fabales; family Fabaceae; genus Vicia; species Vicia villosa. Next base: position 195,095,723 of record NC_081183.1, on the reverse strand, counting down.
TGTTATATATTGGTCCAATATCACCAACATAAACAGTGCTGTGGACAGTGTTGTTGAGGTTATTGTTGTTGATCATCATGTTGTCCATGTTGCTCATGTTGGTCATGTTGTTCATGTTGGTCATGTTGATGTTGTTGCATGGATTGACATTTGACATATTGAAGCTGTTGTTGTTGTTGAGGTTGTTGGGTTCAACTTGGATTTGTTGGTATTGAATTGGTTGATGTTGCATGGGAGGTGTTTGTGATATTGTCCCAGTGGATGCAACAGAACGAGGAGAAAGTTCAGGAAGATTGAGTTTTGCTTCAGAACCGTAAAGCTTACGAGCAGCAGCATCATAAGCTAAAGCAGCATCATGAGAAGTTTCGAAAGTACCGAGCCAAAGACGAGCGCCGCGGTTAGGTTCGCGGATTTCAGCCACCCATTTGCCCCAGGTTCTCTGCCTAACACCTTTGTAAGTGCAGCTGGCGTTTTCAGGTCCACCTTTGCCTCGCATGCAGCCTTTTCTTGAACTTGCTTGTGCTGGCTTTTTCAACTGTTTTTTCTCTTCATTTCCCAACCCTGATTTCATCATTTTTTTTTTTGTGGTGTGTTTTTTCTGTTACACACTCAGGTTTCAGCAGAGAACTGAAATGTGACTATGAGTGTGTTATGTGTGAAAATGTTGAGAGAAAAAGCTTGATGAATGCATGGTATTTATATGTGAAAACATGTGTAGTAATGTACTAAATCCATGCATATGAAACGTGGCCCTTAATTAGTTTGAGCTGCTACTTGTCATCGTGAACAAGGCTAACCGTGTCAACTATGATCCTTACTGTTGATATATCTTGGACACACTTGGCTTAAGCTTTTCTACATAGTTTAATTATCAAGAACAAAATTCTCACTTGATTTCCCTTTTTTTTCTTTGTTTTTTCTTTTTCTTTTCTTTGAAATAATAAATGAAACTCTTAAATCAAATTAATGTAGTTATATATTTTTGTCTTAACCTTGAAAGTGAAGCATCTAATAATAGTATGTTAAAGCGTCTTGATTTCGATCTGATCACATCAGATCATGTGTTTATAAATGAGGATAGTCTTTATTTTAAAAATCGATTTTGCAAATTTGAGTTTAATCTAATCATGATTACATTGTAAAGTTAATTTCAGTCTAATCAAAAAGGTTACTATAAGATAGTATGAGAGTATATTTAAAATTCGAGTTTCTTATCAAGTCATTATAGTCGGACCACTTGTTTCAGGTTCCAAATGTCCAATTATAACAATGAGAGTGCGTTAAGAGTTCTACATTATATGAGATTAAATTTGAACATATATTTATAAGTAAATGTAATCTTCACCTTACAAACTTGTTTTTGTTAATTTATAAGATAATGCGAGTTCGTCTGAATTTCGTCTGATTGTTCGTATTTATCTGAAATTCATTATCTAGTTGAGCTATAGAAAACAATATGGTGAGAAGGAAGGTAAAAGTAAATAAAAGGATTGTTTACTGTTGTTTTAGCAATGTGGATTTGGATAATGGACATTTACTATTGGGTAGGTTCGGTGACATTTAGAGTAAACGGTTGAAGATAAGTACGTGCAAGGGTTTCAAAAAAAATAAGACTCACATGAGAAGGCTTTGTACGTGGAAAGAAACAATCCCAGGTGTTTCAAAGTGCTAAGAGAATTAGAATCAGTCATCAATGTGGCAAGTAAAACAGCCAAAAACTAGTTAGATACATTGGAATTATACATCACTTACGACACATTTGCGAGTTTATCGAAATTGATAAAATCATCATGCATTGCACTAGTGTGTCTTCCTTTTTATTTTCTTATGGTTCAAGATTTAAGAATCTCAACTAGATAAGCACTTATTTTGTTCTACACTACTAGTACTATTTATCTTGTGCTTTTTCTTTTTGGTTGTTGTGTTGTGGTTAAAGTTAGTAAAAGTGGTTCCTCTAAGTCCCGGTTAGGAATATATCCTTTAAGAATTGTGCATAACACCTTTCAAGTGAACTATTTATCTATAAATAGATAAAAACTGAATTTAATGGTTGTTAGTCATCACAATTGAAAGTTTATTTCTAAATAATCATTATTTTTTTTTAAAGTATGCTTTCAAACTTCATATTTTTGTCGAAAGTGTACTTTCAAAACACATAAAATTGACGCATTTTTCAGATACACGCATCTATAAAGATAACTCATGTGGATGTGTTTTCCTGAAGGACGGATCTTTAAAATAAGATGCATTGATGTGAAGAAGTGATAAGTAGACTCTATTATTTAGCATATATAATAAGTTTATCCCATTTGAAAGGAAAGAGTGCATGACACATTCATCATTTAAAATAGCTTTAAATTCCATAAAAGACTACCTTATCTTTTCTGAAGTCAAACACAATGGATAAGGTGAGAGTTATGTTATTTAGACACAACAAGAATGAATACTATAAAATATACATTGAATAAGTGTTAGAAGAGAGAAATAGTAATAAAAAACAACAAAGAAGTTATAAAAAAAGTGGTGTTGATGTTAGATTGTGTTCAAGTAACATTTCTCTACAATAAAGGGTATCAACAATGGGAAAAGAAAACCAATATATTTATTTTTCCAAAGTTTTAAGGAGTGTTCTATTTCTCATTGACTAACTTTTTTGTTCGTTTGTTAGTTTAAGATAAGTTGAACATTGTTAACTTTCTCTTTGATCTTTGACCAAATTAACAATTCACATTACACATATTGATCCATGAATTGGCATCATTACTATTTCATGGAATTACAGGTATACAAAAGCTAAATAACTTGTAGATAAATGAAGACAAGCAAGACACACTTAACAGGCTTGCGTGTATATAATTCAATATTTAATGTAGTACAATGTTTCCTTTGTCCTAAGAATAGTATATCAATATCAATAATATTAGCATTACAAATAGAGTACAACATTTCCTTTACAAGTAGTGGATGTTAAAAGCATCTTTTAAAGTTTTACTACAACTGATATAATTTACATGTCAAATTGCCATTCTTGCTTGCAACAATATATGAGGTCCAGGAACATGGACTATCACCTCATAATGCGTCCGGCATCTCACATTGCGTTAGTAATTTCTCTATAACTAACTGGTGATTGTCTTAATAGTTGTTCTCTGATAAAGCCAAATTAACACCAGAACCGATTTTTGTGTAGTCTTTGCAGATAGCCTTGTTTAACTTAAGTGTTTGACAAAGCATAGGACGCAAATCTCACCGCACGACACTGGAAGCCAATGCTCCATTGGAATCATTGCAATGCCTTAAAGCGGCCCTTATCTCCTTTAACATCTCCTTAATCCTAATACGCTTTCTGTGATAAGACAACGTGAAATTTTGACCTTAGCTGATGGGGTACTATGAAATGTATGATACAAAAGGTTTAAACATTTGGCGTGTGTGAAATGTTATGAAGGAAAACAGTTAAGAAAAGAAACAATATGAAATAAAACATCAAGAACTTACAGAACACTAACTCCGATAACAGAGTGAGGTCGTGGATAGTCCTCAAGTTTTTTTTCCTTTGTGTCACTTTCGTCAGACAATAATTGAGCAGGAATTTCAGAATTTGGATTTTGTTCAGAAGCTGAAGCTGTACCATCGCTGCCAATTCTTAGAATTTCTTGAGTCAATATTGGAAGCTTGTCCTCAACCTGAAATGAAAATTAAAGATACAGAATCTCCCTTCGCAGGGTCTAAACGTATTACCCTCACTAGACTTCACAGTGATGGGAATCTCATATGCATTGAGCCCCCTTTACAAGATAATAGGAAATTAAAGATACACTCAAACTCTCATAGAGGTTACTAGAAGGAAACTACATACCTCTGGAAGGTCAATCTTATTCAAAACAACAATGTATGGTCGTTCAAGGTACTCAGGGTTATACATGCGCAACTCCTGCAAAACATAATAGAGTAGAAAGAGAATTAACAAGATTAAAGACACCAAAACATGAGGGAAAGATAAACATTACAACAAGAAAAGTTGGACTGGCTACATATTACTTTATGCACATTAAACTGACTAGACTTATTTGCATGAGGAAAGGATAAACAATAAGCAGTAGAGTTGTTATTATTAAAATGCAATGTACATACTTCTCTGACAGTTCTGTAGTCGTTTACAGGGTTTTCAGTAGATGCATCAACAACATGGACCAATAGACGTGTTCTTCTTAGGTGCCTCAAAAAATTGCGACCAAGACCCTGAAAGATAAAAATGATTTCATTTTAACTACTTAGCATCTCAATGGTTTAAAGGAGGGACATTTGACAACATATATAAATTTATGGATACCTTTCCCAAGTGAGCACCTTCAATAAGGCCGGGCAAATCAGCCAATGTGGCTTCAGATGAATACATTCCAGCTCCCAAGTTGGGATCACCATCAAGGCGCCCAAGATTTGGCATTAATGTTGTAAAAGGATAATCAGCAATATCGGGTTTTGCAAGTGTAATGGCTCCCAGAAGCGTTGATTTCCCAGCATTTGGAAGTCCCTACAACAAGATTAACTTGATCTTGAGCAGCTGAATGAACATATTTGAAAGAGTAAAACCTTCACTTACTCTACAGCCAACAAAATTCACTTGGACAAACAGTAATAGGCAACTTTTGTTCACCGTATTAAAATATGATTAATACAATCCAAAGAAACTAAATGAAACCACTCAAGCTTTACACATCACCCCATTATCCTTCACAATCTTCAATAAAGCTTAGCCACGATAAAACCAATATTTTAGTTTCTCAGAAATCTAAATCTAAAAGTATCATCCTTGATAAAGAGACACATACAAAATCCATCCATCAAAATTGCACAGATATTATGAAGATAAGAGTAAGAAGACCCATATAGAATTAAACAGGGCATCATGCATAGACACAATACTTACAACCAAACCAACGTCAGCTACGACTCGTAGGGTCAACTCCAACTTAACTTCCTCCCCAGGTTGACCGTGAACTAAAACCTGTAACAATTTTAAAATGACGGTTTTATATTACAGCAAGATAGGAATTAGGAACACAACTAGCAAAATGCAGTGACATCTAATTGCAACTAGTAAGTACAAAATGTTCAAATACTATTGTTTATGGATTCAAGATACATTTTAAATCTTTTATAAAACCAAATATGAAATTGATGATTTACGATCACAGTTCCAGGCCCCAGCAAATACTGAGTAAAGAGCATGTATTTTGGATTTAAAAAATTGGTTGGCCATTACTGGCCCCTGTTGATTTAATCCTTTAATACATGCACAACGAAGTCTTAATTGTAAGAGGCCAGTAATGATATCTTTTAATGAACACGTAAATACTCAATAGATTTTACCTTATCCGAGTCATCTCTCATCATGTTTGTTGTCAAACTCGTCGTCTTTTTCCTATTATGTTTTGGCATTTCTAACAAGCTAATCTGGGAAGACATAGAAAAAGTTGGAATCTTGTGCAAAATACAACAATAGTACCTAATATATGTGTATACCACGAGTAACCCTATATTTTCAGGGAAAGAATATAATGTTAGAACGAAAATTCTCAAAAATAATCCTTACAGAGTACAGTACCCAAGAATATGAATTTATTTATTCTGTCAAACTATTTGATTTTGTCACCAATTTGAACTGGCACAACTTATGTGATACTAGGTTATTTTTAAACTGATTGAACATGCCCGATTCATTACTCTGCGGTTACAAAAACCAATTAAAATTTTGAAAGAATTTCAAATCTGTGTGTATTGCTATTTACCCCTCCTTGTCCACCCCTCGCAACAAGAACTTCATCACCATGTCGTGCTAGATCAGCTAACATCTTTCCTCGTTTGCTTTTCACAACTGTACCTGTAACTCACAATCATAAACACAATAAGAGATATCAAGTTTAGTTTTCTAAGAGTCCTTTTCACCAAAATGTTGTTTCGCAATCTTTTTCACAGAAAAATTTAAACAGAAAATAAAATGAAAACAAGGTGACGACTTTTGTAATAATATTGAAAAACATATTGGTTCAAAATGAAAACAAGAAAACAAGCCAATACAGTTTAGGTGGCTTTTTACCAATGCTTTAAAAACCAAGCGAACAATTTAAACCAATTGAATTATGAACAGAAACTGTCTACAGTTCAATTACTTGAACGGTTAGATCAGGATTGGGTCCCAATTCAAACAGTTTAAAACAGTTGAACATTGATTCAAATATCACACCAGTTCGGTTTTTAAAACAATTCATTTAACTTGGATTTAGGTGATATTTGTATTCGTAATTACAAAAACGACACCTTAATCTAATCTATATTCACATTTCCAACATATAATGGACTACAAGGTAAAATTTAAATCAACTAAATTGTATTTATTTTCCAAATCCCCTTTAAAAATACAACATATAATGGACTACAAGGTAAAAAATAAATAAACTAAACTGTATTTATTTTCCAAGTCCCCTTTAAAAATACAACGTAAATCTTTGCACCATTTGGGATGAATTCAAGAATAACCAATTAAATGTAATATTACTAACATTGCAACTCAATAACAACAACCAAGCCTCATCTCACTAAGATCAATCAGCGCCATAATTTAAGTCTTCCTCTACCTCTAATGGTTTAACTACCCCAAGTATTTTACTACAAAGTTAATATGTCTTCCCTCTACAGGTCTTTCCTCTACATGCCCAAATCACATGAGCAAGGTTTTTAAAATACAGTCCCTAACCGCTAAAACAGACGCAGCAAAATGGTATAAGCAATACCGTTATTAAGTTGTGGTTAATTCACACTGCGACGACTGTAATCAGTGTAGCAATATTTGTACCGACTGAAATCGCGAAAGTCTTTATGTCACCACTACGCGACTGTTTTTAAAAACTTGCACCAGAGTCTAGTTTCCAGTTTCCACTATATTTTCTACTAAATACTAAAGTGCTTCCTCAACTCTCCCTCTCTAGTCTCTAATATTTTTATTTTCAATGCTACACATTCAATGCAGCATCTTCACTTCCACTTACACTACAACTAATTTTCTTTGGTGTTGCTAATCAAAATATATCAAATCTATCTATAGAGAAGGAGCATATAAACTATGCATAATATCAACAACAACAATAACAACAACAACACAGCAAAACCAGAATGAAATTCACAAACCTAGAGGAACAGCAATCCTAACAGCAGGAGCAGCAATTCCATTCCGCAAGTAAGAAGTAAACACACCAACCGCATCAACATTCCCTCCGCGTTTCGCATTAAACCTATTCTTATTATGAAACTCTAACAAAGTATCTTTACTCTCATCCGCATAGATAACAACATCGCCACCATGACCGCCCATCGGAAGTATAACCGATCCATCAAAATCCCTCTTCAACGCACTTCTCTTATGACTATCAATCCCTTTTCCTTTTTTGCCCTTTTCAGCTTCTTTTTTAGGTTTCTGGTTCAGAATCGATCCGTGACCGCCGTCGCCTCCGCGAACGGTTATGGTAACGTGGTCGAAGTATTTGTGAGGCTCCTTTGTTAACGCCGTTGACGATGGAGGGTTTGGATTCGTAACTCTGCATTCTACTGTTTTGCGTTTATGTTGGAGTTTGATTGTCCTGTATGAATGAATGGTGTTAGTTAGTGGAGAGGATGAATGTAGAAATGGTGAAATGGTAATGATGATACCTTGGTGGAAGATGAAGTGGGAGTGGAAGGAATTGAAGAGTTGAACTGGAGAAGAGGCGAGTTTGGCGGGGATGAAAGGTGAGAAATGATGGTGGTGGTGAAGTCAGTGAAGCCATTATCCGAAATTTGAATTGAGAGAGGAAGAAGAAGATGAAGATGGGAATGAAGAACGAAAGTTGGGCCGCAGGAGACTGAGTATAAAGCCCAATATATATTGGAATTTTTTATTCCACCCCATTTTTTTACAGCACAACACGTGAAATTCCTAAAATGCCCCCCAAAACAGAAAATATATTTTCGGTTCGCATCATAATTGACATTAACATTGAAACTAACTGGAAATATAATTACGGTATAGAACCGTAAGTATATTTTCGGTTCGTGGGACACCTAAAAGGCGCGTTGCCTTTTCCCCTTCCATTACAATTTCAAAAACACACTACACAAAATACTCTCTCAATTTCATATTCACCGAAACAACCGCATTTCCCACCGAAATTGTTCGTAGCATCAAGAACTAGTATATCAAGCATCCAACAACAACCAATAAACAAAAAACAACAACAATAAATCAAGTAAGCTGACTTTGAACTTTTTTGAGTTTATGTAAAATCCACTCAAATGTGTGTTTTAGGTAAGAAATTAGGAATTATGGCTTGTTTTCAACATTATAAATCATTACTAAGGTGTTAGACATGTATTTTAAATGATCAATGAGTTCACATGTGGGGGTAGGGTGCCATTAACAGACCTCTGAAATCGCAGCAGAAACCGAAAATGCATTTCTGATATTCATCAAGAACAAAATCGGAAGTGCATTTCCAGTTTTTTCCCTTATGTGTTTTCAAGTTTATTTTCAGCATTGGTCCTTGAGTTAACATTTTTTCTATGCTTCTACAGGAGCAATGACTGACTGAGCATCTTGATTGAGACACAGAAGGGTAGCACAACATGCTTCTGTGCAGAGAGAAAAGAGTCAGGCATGTTAGAACAAGATTGAGAATCTATGTTTAGAATCTAGTTTTGATGATAACAAGCATATATTTTGTGAGTAACAATTTTATTACTAATGGTTTCATTTAGTGTGCAGATATTATGTCATAAATTTTATACACGATTCATCAGAAAAAGAGTACAACAACTACATCCAGAAGATTGACAAAGCTAAACATCATTATCAGATGTTCTAATTAAGAATACGTCAAACAAACCAAAGACCGTAGATCAGAAACAAAAGAAGCAACAATCAGAGACAAGACTACTCAGAAGAACAAGCAATATCAATGCTTACATACAACAAGCACATAATCAGAAAAGTACATCAAACAAGCCTCAAGGAATTACAAAGAATCATCTGATACATGAAGTCTCGGTACAACAAGAATAGAAGATCAGAAGTTCTGATGTTGCAACGCAGAATCTCAACAATTGAAGACAGAAGATCAAGTCATCACGCAAAACAATAAGCACTAGCACAAGCAACATCTTGGTCCACTACAACATCTACGGAAGATACTCATAACTCAACAGTCAGAAGATTCAGAAGCTTTAAAGACAACTAGCTTTGATAAAATCGCATGACATTTATTCTCTGTCTACAAAGAACAAGAAGACAAGCTATCATATAAAAATAGTCTTGAAAGGAGTCTCAGAATCTAAGGGAGAACCGTTACAAACATCATCATTAGCAAAACGGTTACAACAATTAAATGGAACTACTCCCAAGGCTAATTGAAGAAGCAACCCACATGCAGCGCGTTGGGAAGACAAGCTAAACCAAAGAAGCACGCCGCCAACTGTAATCATCTTATTGAAGATAAGGCTCTGCAGCAAAACAACACTTGTCATTAATGGATCATACGAGACAAAGTATTCAAAGCAAATCTTCAAACAAGTCTCAACGGCTAGATTCCAACGGTAACCACTCATCAAGCTATAAATTGAATCAAACTTCAAAGTGCATGCGATGATCGATCTTTTTCCTTCCTAACTAATGCATGTTGTACAACTCTGTTGTGCCTTATAATATCATGGTTATCAACCATAATGCTTATAATTAAAGCACACAATCATTACACAAATGAAACACAATGAGGTCAAGCCAAAAAATGATGATATATAAACTTCAAAGATGCATCTCCCGATTTTGGAAATCAAAATGTTAGAAAATTCCGGAGATGCATCTTCATAATATTGTGCAACTTAGAAGGGTGTTAATGGCGGAAAAGCAACCATGCCAACACCCAAAATAATGCATTAATCATTAAAACTACATATCAAAATCATTGCTCATGTAAATCACATATCTGAACTACCTACTACATAACCTAATGCTCAATTTATACACATGTATATAAAAAATAAAAAAATTAGAAAAATAAAAAACGTACCAAATATGAGTTAAGTTTGATGTTGAGTGAGCTTTTTCATTGATTTGATGTTTGATGGAAGAAGATTTGAAGTGAGTTGAATGATTTTGAGAGAATGTGAGTTGAGTGAGTTTGAGAGAGTGTTATGAGAAGTGAAGAAGGAGAAAGGTTTGGGCGTCCTTTTGATTAAAACAACATCCGGGGATGCATCTCTGTGACTTTTTTTACAACGTCTTAGGGCCCAATTTAGGAACCAATGTGTTTAGGGTGCTTGTGGAGATGCATCTCTAAAATCAAAGGTTATTTTTTATTTTTCACGAGGGTGTGATAGCAATCCATAAGGTGCCTTAAGCAATTCCCTAATTTTTTAGGTTGCTCTTCTCACCATTAGTGGTGAAGAACCACCCTTAAAAAAGTCTAAAATATCATGTGCAGTAAGTTTGTTATAAATTCGGCATATTTTAGTAAAACTTATATTTTCATTTATAAAGAGTAAGCATAATTGTTAAAAAAAGTGAGGTGTATGAGAGGCCTTCTTGAAAAACATCAAGAACAACAGCAACAAGTTCAGTAGGTTAGACTTGTGGGGCAGCAGCAGGGGACACATGCCTCGAGAAGATGATGCTGGAGACACTTGAACTCAAGAGGATAATACTTCTCCATCAAATGAAGTGACACCAACAATACAAGTTAGGCCACTCTACTATGTCTCAATATTTCTCGGTTGTCTGACATTTTACCTTTAATTAAACTAGAAAAATTATATAGTAATCAAAGAAGTCAAACTCAGGGGACAGAACAGGCAAAATCAAACAAACTATACATATTAGGAAAATCCAAAAATTAACTATTGTACCAGACGAAACCATAAGAACACATAATTGGTTGCATTTTGAGAGTGTATAGAGTTTAATTCCAGATTTTAGAGGTACTATTGGTTTTTCACTATGGTGGGTGAGCACCGCTAAGGTGCAAAGAGTAAATTCCCTAATTTTGTTTGTATTACTCATTGCACCACATTAGTAACTCACACTCTAGAAAAATTCCACAAATAAGACTTGAACCTGGATTTTAAAATTTGAATGCACTTAATACACAAAAAACCATATTTGGAACACACCATAGCTAGATATTAAAAAAACTCTAGAGATTGGAATCTATTTAGTGTAAACTATAAATATTAGAATCCATATGCGCCTAACCGATCACATCCATGGTCAACCTTAGGACCACACAATTTAAAAAATAAATATTGATTTCAAAGTCCAAATTTAATCTGCATATTGAAATTCATACGCTTATGTTTAAGTAAACATGTGCCTTTCCCTCTACATTCACATTTTTATTTATGCAAAAGAGCAAAAATAATGAATATGAAGAGTTACTTCTCATTTGCGTTTACAAAACTTGTTCTCCTCACTTTCAATCATTCTCATAACTTTTATCCATTGTGCCGAAGCTTATCGCATCTCTACTTCATTGCATTGCATTCTAAGTTCCTCTCCATTGCATTGGTAAGTTGCTGATAAGTGCCAAAATGTACTTATTTTGTGTATGTAAATAGTGGCACTTATCGATACTTTTGTTAATACTGTTTGAATAATTCTCCGTTTTGTGTATAAATACGTATACTTTGTGAATAGTTGTATTTTCATATACTTTTATACCATTTGATAGTTTTTCCTTTGTTTTTATAGGTATTCATGCTTATTGGAGCCTTGAGGAATAAAGTGTCAAAGGCACGGCTTCGATTTCGCAGTTTTGGTGCAAGCCCGCTTAGCCACCATCAAGCGGACTTCCAAAGACTCAAACTAAGGATGTCCAAAATCATCACTTTGGTTTCCATTCATTCATTATTGGATAGAGAATTGAATAAGCTTTCCAACGCTTCGAACCGGGCGCAATTCGGAGTTACGGTTCTCGAGTTATGGCGAAAACAAAATCTGATTTTTAGCAGACTCCGCTAAGCGGAGGGGGGGTCCGCTGAGCGGAGCTCCAGCGGAGAAAATCAGCGTCTGGATGCAATTTTGAGTCCGCTGAGCGGAGGGGGTCTGCTAAGCGGACCTGCTAAGACAGCAGCTCGTTAAAAGGGGCCAAAACACAATTTTTAGGTCATGGGTTGGGTATTTTTGAGTCCCAACACCATCAACTTCATTCTTAGAGTAGGACTGGCTTAGAAAACAACACCGGATCATGCACTTTGAAGATCGGAGGTGGATTTCTCATCAATAGGAGCTGACAACCCGCGAGATGTTTGGTTTATCTCTTCTATTCTCTGTGTATTTCTTTGTGTTGGGTTTGTTTGTATAGTTACTCGAATCTTATGTATATTTACCGATTATAATGTTATATTTAACTTGCTTTACGAATCTGTGTTGATGTTATCCTGGATTTTTGCTCTATGCTGGGGATTTGGGGTGCTTTAGAGATAAACTTCTTGAATCCTTATCTAGGATGATAATCTGTTGGTTTTGAACTCTAGAGATAGATTTAGAGCTAGCATTCACTGTTTGTATCTGTTCTTAATGCTTTCGTGTTTGAGCGGCGCGCGAGAGATCGCCGACGCGAGAATACGGATGTTCTCGTGACTTTGCGTTAGAGATAACCTTAGTTGTGAGATGATCTCGTTTGTGCTCCAGAGATGGACGCTTATGTGAGAGATATGTGATGACATAGATGAGTATCGTAGGTTGAGTATAACGGGTTGGTAAGTGTATGTTTGTGAAGAGTGAATATATTTACATTCCTGGTAAGTTATTTCTCTTCTAAGAATGTGTTTATTCTTTTCCTGTCTATATCTTTGTTTACCTTTCGTTCATTCAAACCCAAGCTCGAAACTATAGAAACTGTTGAATGGTATCTCTCCATCTCTGAGGACGATAATTCCCGGATCAATATTTCCAAATCTTTTTTGTTGCTTGCCCTATACTGCATTCAACAAAATGGCGCCGTTGCCGGGGATGGTTATGATTGCATCGCAATAGTTTTCGTGGTTTTGAGCTTTGTATATATCGTATATATTGTATAGTTTCACTTGTATATATATATTTACTTGTACATATTTACTTGTTTATGTTCACCATATAGTTTTACTTGTATATGTTACATATGTTACATTCAAGTATACTTTTGTTAGTGAATGTTGGTGAAACATGTTGATCTCGGATTAGCTCTTTACTTACAAATCTTCACTTTTCAACTCGTGCATCCAACATTCACTAACTTTCTCTTTGTGTATGTTAATAGTTATATGTGTTTCATGTTTGTATATATGTGTTTGTTCATGTACATATTTGTATACTTGTGTTTTCCTTTATGTTCGTTTAATCATTGTATATATTTGTACCCGTAACGTTTGTGGAGTGGTTGGTTAGGACACTTTCTTAGGCTTGTGCGGTGAGACATCACCATGGCATGATTGGAGGAAGCTACTTTCCAAACACCAAAACAATAAAGGCGTCGAGCTAACGACGTAAAACAAGCGCTTGTTGGGAGGTACCCCAACGGTTGTAAATGTTGTTTATATTTATGTTTATGAGGTATTTAGGTGAAGTGGCGAGTGATTGAAACAACTGGTGCAATTCTGATTTTTCTGAGTTCTGATGTGCCCGCTAAGCGAGCTCAGCTCCGCTAAGCGAGCATAGCAGAATTTTGTTTTTCTGCTCTGTACCAGTGGGGTTCCCATTCCACTTGGTTCACTCGTTTTTCCCACTTTCACCAAGGCTATTTAGTAGTAGATACTAGTTTTATTTTTCTAATTCTTTTGTTGGTTGTTTGTACTCGAATTTTGTCGGTAATTCGAAGATTTTTGAGGTGATTTTCCAAAGCTTGAGTGTTCCAACTTGCGGATGTATGGTAGGATATTGTTTTTAAAGTCGTATCATTCAAGGTACTCATTTATCGCTTTCTATAGCATGACATGTTTAGGAAACTTTTCATTTGTACAATTACCATACCATTCATTCTTTTGCATTACTTGCTTGTTGATTGAATCACTTTAGTTCCCAAACCATAAATGTGAGGAAGCTTTCCATTGTTCATATATGTTGGAGGCCACAATCTTTGTTTTAACTGGATTTTATTATGCTTAATCTTTTGTTTATGTTGATTTTATGAAAGCATGAAAAGGATCAAGGCATTTTGTTTCATTTTGAGCACAACCACCATAACCAAATAGTCAATTCACCTTGTGAGTGTGTGATCATTTGTTAACCCTTTTGAGCTTTTTGTCAATGTCCATGTTGTTTTTGCTAAATGCTTATCTTTGAGTGTTTAGTTCTCATTTTTTCATGGATGATTGATTCTTTGTTTTCTTGAACCCTCAACCATGATTTTTGGTATGAATTTTTACCTTGCCTTAGAAAGTAGGGAGTATTCATATGATGGTGTGGTTGAATTCAAGTTGGGGAGAGAAATGGTTGTGTACTTATTTGGTTGTTGCTATGAGGTTGAAAAGAAAGAAAAAGAAAAAAAAAAGTGAAAAGAAAAGAAAAAGAAAGAAAAAAGGAGAAAAAGTTTTGAAAAACAAAAAGAAAAGAGAAGTGAATAATTGTGCTAATAAGTATTGTGATTGGTTTGAGAAACTTGTGGTTAAGGAAGAAGTTTGATCGAGATTTTGTTGTTTGAATCTTTGGTGGATTGATCACTCCCTTAGGTTTAGGCAAGTTTTTGTTTCGATTAGCCTTAGGACTTATCTCTTGTTTGTTAACCAAGCCACATTACAACCTTGAAAAGTCCTTGTGATTCTTGCTTTTGTATCTTCAATGTGATTTTTGGATGAATGCATAATTTAATCTTTTGTTTGCAAGATTGTTGGATGAGTATTAAAAGTCCTTCACCTTTGTGTGTTCTTCATCCATTGATGAATTTTTGCTAGGTGTGATTCATGATGTGAGCATGTATTGTGTTAGAATGTTTTGTATGCTTTTTGTGCTTAGGATTCGTTTCGTTTACATGTTTTCGTTGTAGGATAGTGGTAAGTATTTACTTTGTTTATACGTTTTAATATTGAGCCATACATTTGTTTTTGGTTTTTCTAAACTTGTTGATTCACAATTCTTTGGTTTATTACTTTCAATTCTTTGATTTATTTGACATTGTTTGAGGACAAACAAAGTTTCAAGTTGGGGAGAGTTTGATAAGTGCCAAAATGTACTTATTTTGTGTATGTAAATAGTGGCACTTATCGATACTTTTGTTAATACTGTTTGAATAATTCTCCGTTTTGTGTATAAATACGTATACTTTGTGAATAGTTGTATTTTCATATACTTTTATACCATTTGATAGTTTTTCCTTTGTTTTTATAGGTATTCATGCTTATTGGAGCCTTGAGGAATAAAGTGTCAAAGGCACGGCTTCGATTTTGCAGTTTTGGTGCAAGCCCGCTTAGCCACCATCAAGCGGACTTCCAAAGACTCAAAATAAGGATGACCAAAATAATCATTTTGGTTTCCATTCATTCATTATTGGATAGAGAATTGAATAAGCTTTCCAACGCTTCGAACCGGACGCAATTCGGAGTTACGGTTCTCGAGTTATGGCAAAAACAAAATCTGATTTTTAGCAGACTCCGCTAAGCGGAGGGGGGATCCGCTGAGCGGAGCTCCAGCGGAGCAAATCAGCGTCTGGATGCAATTTTGAGTCCGCTGAGCGGAGGGGGTCTGCTAAGCGGACCTGCTAAGACAGAAGCTCGTTAAAAGGGGCCAAAACACAATTTTTAGGTCATGGGTTGGGTATTTTTGAGTCCCAACACCATCAACTTCATTCTTAGAGTAGGACTGACTTAGAAAACAACACCGGATCATGCACTTTGAAGATCGGAGGTGGATTTCTCATCAATAGGAGCTGACAACCCGCGAGATGTTTGGTTTATCTCTTCTATTCTCTGTGTATTTCTTTGTGTTGGGTTTGTTTGTATAGTTACTCGAATCTTATGTATATTTACCGATTATAATGTTATATTTAACTTGCTTTACGAATCTGTGTTGATGTTATCCTGGATTTTTGCTCTATGCTGGGGATTTGGGGTGCTTTAGAGATAAACTTCTTGAATCCTTATCTAGGATGATAATCTGTTGGTTCTGAACTCTAGAGATAGATTTAGAGCTAGCATTCACTGTTTGTATCTGTTCTTAATGCTTTCGTGTTTGAGCGGCGCGCGACAGATCGCCGACGCGAGAATACGAATGTTCTCGTGACTTTGCGTTAGAGATAACCTTGGTTGTGAGATGATCTCGTTTGTGCTCCAGAGATGGACGCTTATGTGAGAGATATGTGATGACATAGATGAGTATCGTAGGTTGAGTATAACGGGTTGGTAAGTGTATGTTTGTGAAGAGTGAATATATTTACATTCCTGGTAAGTTATTTCTCTTCTAAGAATGTGTTTATTCTTTTCCTGTCTATATCTTTGTTTACCTTTCGTTCATTCAAACCCAAGCTCGAAACTATAGAAACTGTTGAATGGCATCTCTCCATCTCTGAGGACGATAATTCCCGGATCAATATTTCCAAAAAAAATTTGTTGCTTGCCCTATACTGCATTCAACAGTTGCCCATTCTCTTCCTTTTTTAATTTCGGATGCATGCATTACCTAAATAGTTTATAGTATGAGAATTTATGGTTAAATCCAATAGATATGTCATTTGTGTTTGTCTTGAACTACCTTGCATCGAGTTTTTTAGCACCAGAGCTTAGGGTTCGCATGTATATCTCAGTGCAGTATGAATTGTATAATTCAAACCCTCAGTCCAAAAATTGGAATTCGGAGTTACCTATTATATGACTTTTGGTTTGACTTGTTTCTATTTTCATGTTATGACATCTCTCTATTATGTTTGTTTGATTGCAAAAAAAATATCTAACAACTACGAATATTGAGAGATGAGAATTAAAAGGTCTTGTCACAGTCATAAAAGTGGACCTTGTTTGAACAGAAAAATAGGGGAATAGGTGATGAGACCTATTTAATGACGTCGTTTCAAGAGTAATGGGTGAGTTGACATCTGTAAAGTGTGCAGATGAATCACTGTACATATGCAAAAAGTATAGAGAGTGTAATATAAATATAAGAGTGTAATATAAAGATAATAATATTTTCATAAAAAACTAATAAAACTAACATTATTGGCATAAATCACATATATGTTGTACACCTATTACTGTTTAATAAAGTCGTGGCAAGAGTACAAAGTGTGTCAACTTCTCAAAAAAGTGGCTTAAATCAATATCAGGAGTGTATAATATAATGATAAAGAGATTAATCTATTTGTACAAATTCAAAAAAAAAATGAAATGAATTAAAATATAATTATAAAGAGATAAAAATATTTGTACATATTATTATTATAATTAAATATGAGATATACACATCTATTTAGACAAGTAAAAAAGAAACAAAATGAACTAGTAAAATTTTAAATTAACCTATTAAGATATATTTAATTATTAATGTTGCAAGTTTCAGATATATCTTTATTTAAATAAAATTAAGGTAATTGTCTTTTAATTATCATAAAAAGTCTTTTGAAACAATATGATATTATTTTGTCTTTAATTATAAGTTTTTCAATTGTGTTTTTTTTTCTAACTTTCAAAAAAAATTCTTCATTTTAACTTCGAAATTGGTAAGTTGATCATCTTAATTATCATCTTTAAGCTATATTTATCTCTACTCAATTATACATGGACCTTGTTCAAATTTTGAATATAACTGAATTAAACAGTTCGGACCCTTAGTCTAGAAATTGGAATTCAGAGTTACCTGTTATGTGATTTTTGGTCTGGCTTGTTTCAATTTTCATGTTATGACATCTCTCTATTATGCTTGTTTGATTGAAGAAAAGTATTTGACAACCAAGAAAGATTAAGACTTGGTAGAGTGCCCAACATGCTTTCATTCGTAGGGAGAAAGCTAGACCCTCGCGACCTGTAATTAGAGAGATTTATTTTGTTGGTGAGGGATTGTCTCCACGGGTTCATGTGTCTCCATCATCGTCTTCCTGGATTCATGTGGCCGATGTTGCCCCAAAGCCCGTGTTGCCCAAGATGCCCCAAAGGGTTTCCTAGGAGGCCCCTTTTACCTTTCATTAATTCCTATGTATCCAAACCATGTTGCTAGGCATATATGCAAAGTGTTTGATGCTTGATTGTGTCCAAAGTCAATTTTAAGTTTATTTTTTGCTCAGAGTGTTTTTGGGTTCTTTTTCACAGTCTTTTCGTAAACTTAATCAAGCAAATAGTGCCAATAATGTTTTGAAGAGTGTTTTAAGTATCTGAACTCAACAGTTAATTAGCCTAGTATTTCTACACTGAGCGCGCTAAGAAATTTTTGGCGCATGTCAAAGTGCGCTTAGGGAGATGCCATTTATTATTTATTACATTTTGTTTCAATAAAAATGATTTTTGAGAAAATTTAAAAGACTATAAAATAGGTTGGTTTACCAACAAGCGCTTGTTTAACGTTTGTGTCTTGACGATTTTCAGTGTTATATAATACCAATTACCTTAGAACATACCTCATGATATTTGATCATAACCTTAATTTGACCTTCGTCAATGTCTACCAACATCCTTGAGGTTCATGAATGATCTTCCTAAAATAAGAGGTATCTTTGTGTTTGCCTTGATATCCAACACCATGAAATAAATAGAAAATGAAAACTTGAGTATTTCAATCAAAACATTTTTGATTGTTACCACTAGTTTCCTGCATGTCTTATCTGCCATCTTCAATGTTTCCATAATTGGCTCTATTTGGAAGTTACCAATTTTCTTTACCCCTGAGATTGTTATTACATTTACACTTGCACCCAAGTTAGTGAGTATATTTCTAACTTCCATATTACCTATGGATATAGGTAACATGACTACACTAGGATCTGCTTCCTTCTGGGATAGAGTCAGTTGGGTAATCTCGCAGTTTTCCTCTTGCGACTCCGATGAGTTAATGTTTCTTTCTCTTTTGCCCTAACAACAATTATTTCATCAATAACAATACCATTACAATGTTCTTTTATATTAGTTTGGATGTTGGCATTGAATGTGTCTTTTTGTTGGCCAGTCAATTGTTAGCTAATTGGAGGACTTGTGTCTCAAGGTTCCTTATGAAGAGGCTTTAGTGTTCTTCTGGTTGGCAATAGACACAGGGATAAAGTGATTGAGTATGCTATCCAACTTTGTTTCTTTGCATTTTGTGGAGTTCCTTGTGTGCAATGGTGATAGGGTTGTCTATTTGTTAGCTCAACTTCAAATCTCCATCTTTGATAGAAGTTGTTGTTTCTTGGGAAGTTGTTGTTTTCATATTGCCCAGGCCTTTGTTGATTTCTTACGTATTTGACTTCTTCATCAATTGGGGCTAAATCCAGTTGAATGTTCACCACTGCATAATGCACAAAGTGTAATATGCCTTTGTTGTGGCGACCCGTGCATCTCTTTTAATTGTTGTGAGGGTTTATACAAGTGCTTTGTCACCTCATCCACTATTTGTGTCAACAACTTGTTTTGTATGAGAATAACATCATTGGTATTCAACTCTATAAAACTTTTATTTCTTTGAAAAAGATTTATGTTATATTGTCCTTGATTATCACTAAGCGTTATTCTTTCAATAATTGCAATTGCATCTTTTATGCTATTTGACATTAGAGAACCCCCTACAGTAGCAAATAGTAACAACTTTTATCCTTATTGAAATCCATTTTTGAAGATGTGAATTTATGTAAGATCATCAAAACTGTGATTTGGGCATATCCTTAGCATGAATTTTTACCTCTCCCACGCTTCACAAAGAGTTTAATTTCACCTTGAGGGATCAACATAATGGTTGTGTTTACTTCCATGAACTTGTTGTAAGGGAAGAATCTGCTCAAGAACTTTTCCTCCAATGCATTCCAATTTGTCATTGTCGATGTCAGTTGGTCTAGATACCTCTCATTTTCTTTTCCAAACAAGACAATCTCAAGATTATCACTTCCACCTTAGTTTCTAGAGTTCATGGCATACTAGAAATCTCATAGAACTTCGTGAGGTGTTTCCTCATGATCTAGTTCTGCAAAAGGGTTAACATAAATAATTTTTAGCAATCCCATTTTCCATTTCTATTTTACATGCATTCCTTTATGGTCTAGTTATGTGTTATATGTCTTGGAATATTGTGGCATGACATGCCACCAACATTATTTCCATTGTTGTATTGTTGTCATTATTGTTGTTGTTATTGTCCATATTAGCCATGGTTACCTTCTTTGAAATAGAATACTCTTCTAGATCTTGTTTCTTGGCTTACAACTTTTTCTTTTTGTTCTTACTATTGTTTATGCATGAGATTAATTCAATTTCTGGATCAAACAGAAGTTGTTATGCAGGAACCTTACCTCGCATAAACAAGTAATAACAAAACTAGCTAGCACGATTAGTAGCTTAGGGACTATAAATAAAATATGCAGAAATATTAACAGATATAAACAAATTAATTAAAATGGTAAAAACTATTGCAATGTCATCAACAACTACCTCCAGTCCACGACAACTACGCCATTTTGATGCAGCACAAAATTGCAAGTGCAATTTTTGTCGTCTCCACAAGGACTGGTTGTGTTTTAAAGAACGCTCAATAGTTCTATTACTTTAAGCTTGGTTTATCATATGATTGATTGTTTGTGAATACTCAAATATAAAATAGTAGAAAATAAAATTGAACTTGTGTTGTTTAACCGTGAGAAAACTTGTTGGGGTTATATTTCATTGACATGTTCTCAAATCACATCCTTTAGCACTAATATTAAATTCTAATCAATTATTAATATTACTGCTCGAAGTTCTCATCGCAACTCAAATCTGAGATAACTACATGAGATCAATCGTCATACCTAATAGATGATTTCTCATCTTATTAACCAATTCGTCAGCATTAATACGGATATTGAACCTAAATCCATGTCTAGACTTTAGCATATCCAATAAATGAAAAAATTGGATCTAAATATCTAATAATGAACATTACCTTTCGAATATCAAGTCATACCATACAAACATGTTTTAGTAGCTAATCCAAAATAAGCATTAAGAACGAAGAATCCATCAATATTAAATCTATGTCTAAATCTATGTCTAGACTTTAGCATATCCAATAAATGAAAAACTTGGATCTAAATATCTAATAATGACCATTACCTTTCGAATATCAAGTCATACCATACAAACATGTTTTAGTAGCTAATCCAAAATAAGCATTAAGAACGAAGAATCCATCAATATTAAAATTTAAGAAAAATTACATAGAAAACCACAGTCAGGGTCAAAACATGAATACTAGGACAACTACATTTAACTCTAACAAAAGAGAAAATTAGCCATTCTTATTCAATGTAGCTTTACAATTAAGCCCCAAAAAAAAGTTGAAGAACATTTGCGACGATTCCTCGAGCACTACTTCCAACCTCAATCTTTCTCTCACATTCTCTCATGTTGTGATTTGTAGTACTAAACTATTTTCTCTAAGAACTACCTCAAATCCACCTATTATTGATTCTGAGTTTAATGACACCCCTATTTATAAGGCTTGGACATGTATGCTCGCTAAGTGCACCGCTCATCTGCGCTTAGCACACCTATTTTCTTCCTTGCTAACAAATGTCAGCTCAACTACAATTTTCTTTTTCGCTTTTGCCCACTAAGTGCACCACCCATCCTATCAGAGCGTACAAACCCTTCCTTCATCTTAAAGTAACTTAGCCCTAAAGTCATAAAGCACCTTTGCTCGTAAAGCGTCCATGTTCTCTTGGCTTAGTGAGGTGAGCTGCTTAACCTTGAATTTACTTGACTATGAAGTCTTCTTTTTTGCCTTTGCTCTCTATGTGCGCCTATGTTAGTGGCTTAGTGAGCCTTGCTTGTGTCATACCCCAATTTTTGACCTAAGATACCACCTCATATCATAGCATATGCATCATTTGCATCTCTAACAAATTGCATAGCTTGTGTTTGTTACTTGTGACTCAGCAGGATTTAATCAAGAAATCACTCATCAGTACAAGTAACAATCAATTAGGGTTTTGTTCTCCCTTCATATCAAATGAATTATCTTCATCAATAATCAACATTTGGTCCTCAGAGATTCATTTCAACAAGCTCAACAGCTTTGAATCGACTGAGTTAGGGTTTTGACTGAAGACAGCATACTCCTGACTTTTGCTCAGAATTTGACCTAATGACTTGGGACATGACCTCAAGACCCCAAGTGCATCATTTTGACCTAATCCATTGGCTCATAACATCTCTTACACAAAGATTGATCAGACAAATCCTCAGAATTAGGGTTTTGAACTATCAGGGACTGAAATCAGGGATCACATTTGGGAAACCCTAAAAATCCCCAGGGAGTCAATCAAAGGTTTCAATCATCTTCAAATAATCCCTATGACAATATACAATGGAAATTGTATCTCAATTCAAGATCCACAGTCATCAATTTCATCAGGTCGACAATTAGGGTTTTTGACCTAATTCACTGAACAACTGACCTTTTTAATCAGGACATGGTGCCACAACTCAAACTATGATTCAATATCCTCTAATACCTCAATATGATCCATTCATACCATTCATTTGATGAGGATAGCCTGTTTCATTTGAAATCTCCAGAAACGCGATTCGTCTGAAAAAAGTCAACTGTACAAGATCACCATTGACTTTTGAGGAATTTTGGTCAACCATGACTTTTGAAGTTTTAAATCATCAATATATGATATGAGAAGTCATTTGATCAAGAAAAATCAAGAAAATCAATCAAGAATCAAAAGTCAAAAGTTTGACTTTTCATACTTAGAAAAATTTCTAAGTGTTTTTCAATGGTTTTTTCCAAACTTTGGAAGGGAATTTCTCAAAATTTCACCTACAAACTGAAAAAAACTTCCAACATGAAAGTTGTAGATTTTGATCCAATAAACAACTTTGACACATATAAATTTTTTCCATAAGATCAACCATTTAAGAGATATGGTGCTTCAAAGTTGGTACTTTTTGAAAACTTCACTTGAAATCTCATTTTCTTCAAAGTTCATGGATCTTTTTCACCCATTTCCTTAAAGGTCTTGAAGAAACTTTCAACTAGGGTTTTGAAGTATGTAACATGAGCTTTCCAAAATGTCCAAGAGCATGAAAAAATATGGAGCATAGCTATGGTTTTGAATTATGCATTTAGTGATCATTTTCACTTGAAATTTCAAGCCATTTTCACTAAGTTATGAACCATTTTGCCAAATAATGCAAGTAATGATGCATCAAGACAATAATTGAAGATATTTTCTGATTAGAAGATCAGAATGGAAGAGGATAAGAAGCTTGAAGTTTAACCATGGTTTAGTCATTTTTAACCATCATGCATTAAATGTAAAGATTCCATTTTATCTCCAAATGCCAAATCACCATTCTTTGATCAACTTGCAAAGCTTGGAGTTCAGAATCCTTGGCCTATAAATAGAGGTCCAAACCTTATTCAAAATCACACCAAAACCTCACAATTATAGGTTTTCTCTTTCTTTCTTAGAATGCAAGTTTCTTAAGTTTCAAGGAGGTAGAAATTCCAACCTCCAAATCCTTGAAGTTCTGGCCAAAGTGATGATTCCAACAACTTCTAAACATCAATTAGGAAGTGTTTGAACCACTCACACACCTCAAATTACCCCAAAACTCATAATTGCATTTCAACCTCCATATGAACACATAATGAGCCTTATCATGCCAATTTTCACTCTAGCTCATTTCTGTCCAAGTTAAACATCCAAATACATTCCATATACCATATATGAGCTATCCCAACCATCATCCATGATCTGAAACACCTCCATCTTCAAATTCGATTCATACTTGAAGCAACTGCAGATCGGGTGCCATGACCATGCTCAGATGAATTCAGCTTGTTCCAGACATCCAGACACCTTCCATAATCATCATTGAAGCTATCCAAATCATCACAAAGCATCTGTAACACCTCCAGATCAGAATTCAATTCTCAGTTGGCCGTTTTTGAAGGTAAGCTCTCTTGAACTTCAAACTCTATCATTCATGCATCATAAATGAAAAACTGGTTTACCATCATGTTTCTGCATACATATGGATCATTAACCCTCAATCAATTGCATCATAACTTGCACATACACGATTTCAGATTGAATCATAGAATTAGGGTTCTTCGTGTTCATCAGAAGATTAATGATCTTAGAGTGAAAATAAATGAAATTAAATGGTACCATCATGTTCCTCGTCCAAAATCGAGCAAGATAGGCTATTCACTTGATCAAAATGGTTCAGTTTTCAGATTTTTCAAATTCAAGTTAGGGTTGTGTTCTTGGCGCCAGATTTTGAAACTGAAATTAGGAATTGATTCAAAAATATAATTCATTCATTGCAAATGTTAAACAGACCACGCGCGTGGTCCAGTTGGTAGTGTTTTTGAGTGGTAACCCTCAGGTCACGAGTTCAACACCTCTAGGAGCCAAAACATATTTTTTATCACTATTTTTCTTCCATTTTTTACACAACTTCACTTAATTAATTGACCAATCAAATCAACTTATTTTTTCTTCATTTTTTACACACCTCTTATTTAATATACATATTTTGACAATATCAAAAAAAATCACAAAAAAAGATTTATTTAATGTGTTTTTAATTAGGTTTAAAATGATACATTTTTAAGTATTTTTAAATACTTTAAATATTTGTTTTTCATTTAATTTTCAAACCTAATCACTTGTAAATATTTTTTGATCAAACCCTAAATCACTTAGGTCTTAATTGAGTATTAAAACTTGTTTTAACTTAATTAAGTTGACTTTTGTCAAATTCAAATCGTTTTAAAACAAGCGATCGCATTTTTCTTCAAAGACGATAAACCATTTCTTTTTGAAACTATTGATTAAACTTTTTTTAATTGATCAAATGATTTTCAAAATGAAGTGGGGCCTCTCGAATATTAGAGAGTGTAAGTCCCATTTCTTTTCTTCTTGTACAGTTTTAAACAGAAAACTCTTTCAAAACAAACTTTCAAACAGTGTTTCAAACAACGCGTCTGTAAATAAAACAACCAACCATGTTTTATAAAATAAAACACGGGCCTCCACGTAGGTATAAGTCCCAAGCCCTTTTATACATACCCATTCCAGTACATGAAATTAGGTATTTCATTGTACGCCTTTTTGTACACACACCGTTTTGTACATATCTCGATCAATTTATTTTTTAACTTTGAATAACAAAACAAAAATGAAGTTTTCTTTAAATCTTCCCAAAAATACCATGGGCCTCCATGTAGGTATAAGTCCCAAGCCCCTTTGTAAATACCTGTTTACATAGCTTTGAATAAATTCAAGTGGACCTCTCCCCGAGTGTGAGTCCCGAGCCCTGTGTATACAAATGGATCATGCTTACAGGTATATTTCCTTCATAAACTCCATTATATACACACACTTTGTCATATATACTTGTTCATACCTGTTCATGTTTGTTAATACTTGTTCATGTTTGTTCATATGTGTAACACCCCAAATCTACCCGATAATTATAAACAAAAATCAGAGTATTTTAAAATTTTCATACGATGAAATAGGATGTCACATTCGTCATTTAGTTCACATACGGCAATTATGCCTCCACATAGATACATAGCACTTAAACGAAAGTGGACAAATTATAGCATTAATTTAATCCTAAAAAAACACTTCATCTAATAAATTACTTCGCAGCGGAATCATCAAACTTCATAAATATTCAATTCAAGTCGTAGCATCTTTGCACGGTAACTTTAAGTTACAATTTAAGTCAAAACTAAATAAAATTCAGCAATTAAAACAATAATAAAAACAATCGTTTTATCCCCCCGAGTGCTACGTATCAGAGCGACAACTGACTCAACTCGCGACAGCTAATTCTTCACTCACTAGCATCACCTGCACGTTACCAGTATAAAGGCAACGGCAAAAACAAGCAAAGGGTGAGATATCAAACAATATAAATAAAGTCATGATAAAGAGTATATTACGGTTCAAGTCATAATATATATCTCACGTCTCAATTTCAATCACAAACAATTCAAAAATCAAAATCACATAATCACGCACAACGTCGCAATAAAGCAAATGGATGAGACACGACTAATGCATCATGCATGTGGTACCCAGGGCTTCAGCCCCCATCGCCAATTGCCAGATAATAGAGGCATCAAAAACAGGCATAAGCCTCCGTCGCTGTTTTGCCAATTCAGGCCGTCGCTACAACATGCAATTCATGAGACACTATGACATGCAACAACCACAATCAATCACAAAACAACGTCGCATAAGGCATTCGCCCACATCGCCAAAATATATCAATTATAATTGATAATTACTCGTCACTTTAAATTCCTGCAACATCAAAAAAATTTGCAATAGTACAATATACACATTACGTCACTACATCGCCAAAATACATCGTCAATTTACAGATACCGAATTAATTCCGGACTCGCCTAAATTATATTACTCGGTTAATTAATTCCCGATTCTCTTATTAATTTTAGTTCGGTCACTGATATGCTCAATAGTTAGTTCTGTTATTGCTACACTAGCTCAGTGCTACTCTACTATTTCTAACAATTACTCTGCTGGTTACTAGCATTGTTAATGTCATGAAGTTATTCTACTAAATCCTAGAGTTTATATTCTTCTGTTGCCAATCATCCTTTACTAATTATATTGATTCACTCAATTTATTTATTTATTTTTTTTAGATTTTTAAATTAATCTAACGTGCTATTCACTAAAACTAAAACTAGTTATATCACTTAGTATTACATACTGTTTGTGATATCACTTGGTATAACATACTGTTAGTTATATCATTTAGTACTACATACTATTAATTAAATCATTTAGTACTATATATTATGACTACTACCTAAACTAATTATGATACAAATTTTGCCTAAGATGATAAGGGACCCTCATCTCACCCTGTGGCTACCGTCCCACCTAGCCACCCCACTATACAACAACAACAACAAGGGACGTCCGCCCCTGGCTAGAAGGCCCCCGCCCCTAAGAAATTCCTTCTTCCTTTTCAGTGTCAATTTTCAATTACGGTTCCCAGTTTTATTCCAAACAAAATTATCACAATCGCATAATTAATTTCGGACCATCACCCATCACAATTCTAATTCAACCAACGCATCACAGAGTCACAAATCAAATAATAGAACCACTAGCATACCTTCACAGACAAATTGCAACACAAATATCATACAAATTATTCATACATAACAGAAAGGACATCAATCGAAAACATAGAGGCAATAAATTCCCCAAACCCACATACAATCCATCATGTCCCTATTTATAGAGCAAGAACCCCACCCTTACCTTTGGATTGAAGGTTTCTCTAAATTGTCCCGATCAAAAATCCCCAAAAATTCTTTTGTTCGGCAATTTCACGTGCACTGGTTTCTCCCAATTCTCTGCTAACTGCTTTCTCTTCTAAAGTTATGCCCTTACTGACTGTTTCTAAACCTAATATATTACCTCACTAATCCTACTTTGGGCTAAACTAATTCACATGGGCAACACAACATTTATCCCAATTAATTTTTTCTCTTCTAAAGTTATGCCCTTACTGACTGTTTCTAAACCTAATATATTACCTCACTAATCCTACTTTGGGCTAAACTAATTCACATGGGCAACACAACATTTATCCCAATTAATTTTATTTTATTAAACTCCCTACTCCAAACGTCTAAAGTAAGCGAATAATCGAATTTCCGGGCGTTACAACTGCCTTTTTAATGTAACACCCCGATATCCGCTGCACGCATCAACCGTGTCGGCCAACCGAGCATGTTACCGGCTTAATCAATAATCCCCCCTAGGTCCGCTTATCGGCTGCCCAGGAAATATTGTTTTTGCCTCCCGCAGGAATCGAACCATGTACCTAGGGGTTAAGTACATATTCATAGCAATTCCTGCTACCAATTGACCATATGGTCAAGTGGTAGCAGGAATTGCTATGAATATGTACTTAAAAGAGTAGAAAGAGAATTAACAAGATTAAAGACACCAAAACATGAGGGAAAGATAAACATTACAACAAGAAAAGTTGGACTGGCTACATATTACTTTATGCACATTAAACTGACTAGACTTATTTGCATGAGGAAAGGATAAACAATAAGCAGTAGAGTTGTTATTATTAAAATGCAATGTACATACTTCTCTGACAGTTCTGTAGTCGTTTACAGGGTTTTCAGTAGATGCATCAACAACATGGACCAATAGACGTGTTCTTCTTAGGTGCCTCAAAAAATTGCGACCAAGACCCTGAAAGATAAAAATGATTTCATTTTAACTACTTAGCATCTCAATGGTTTAAAGGAGGGACATTTGACAACATATATAAATTTATGGATACCTTTCCCAAGTGAGCACCTTCAATAAGGCCGGGCAAATCAGCCAATGTGGCTTCAGATGAATACATTCCAGCTCCCAAGTTGGGATCACCATCAAGGCGCCCAAGATTTGGCATTAATGTTGTAAAAGGATAATCAGCAATATCGGGTTTTGCAAGTGTAATGGCTCCCAGAAGCGTTGATTTCCCAGCATTTGGAAGTCCCTACAACAAGATTAACTTGATCTTGAGCAGCTGAATGAACATATTTGAAAGAGTAAAACCTTCACTTACTCTACAGCCAACAAAATTCACTTGGACAAACAGTAATAGGCAACTTTTGTTCACCGTATTAAAATATGATTAATACAATCCAAAGAAACTAAATGAAACCACTCAAGCTTTACACATCACCCCATTATCCTTCACAATCTTCAATAAAGCTTAGCCACGATAAAACCAATATTTTAGTTTCTCAGAAATCTAAATCTAAAAGTATCATCCTTGATAAAGAGACACATACAAAATCCATCCATCAAAATTGCACAGATATTATGAAGATAAGAGTAAGAAGACCCATATAGAATTAAACAGGGCATCATGCATAGACACAATACTTACAACCAAACCAACGTCAGCTACGACTCGTAGGGTCAACTCCAACTTAACTTCCTCCCCAGGTTGACCGTGAACTAAAACCTGTAACAATTTTAAAATGACGGTTTTATATTACAGCAAGATAGGAATTAGGAACACAACTAGCAAAATGCAGTGACATCTAATTGCAACTAGTAAGTACAAAATGTTCAAATACTATTGTTTATGGATTCAAGATACATTTTAAATCTTTTATAAAACCAAATATGAAATTGATGATTTACGATCACAGTTCCAGGCCCCAGCAAATACTGAGTAAAGAGCATGTATTTTGGATTTAAAAAATTGGTTGGCCATTACTGGCCCCTGTTGATTTAATCCTTTAATACATGCACAACGAAGTCTTAATTGTAAGAGGCCAGTAATGATATCTTTTAATGAACACGTAAATACTCAATAGATTTTACCTTATCCGAGTCATCTCTCATCATGTTTGTTGTCAAACTCGTCGTCTTTTTCCTATTATGTTTTGGCATTTCTAACAAGCTAATCTGGGAAGACATAGAAAAAGTTGGAATCTTGTGCAAAATACAACAATAGTACCTAATATATGTGTATACCACGAGTAACCCTATATTTTCAGGGAAAGAATATAATGTTAGAACGAAAATTCTCAAAAATAATCCTTACAGAGTACAGTACCCAAGAATATGAATTTATTTATTCTGTCAAACTATTTGATTTTGTCACCAATTTGAACTGGCACAACTTATGTGATACTAGGTTATTTTTAAACTGATTGAACATGCCCGATTCATTACTCTGCGGTTACAAAAACCAATTAAAATTTTGAAAGAATTTCAAATCTGTGTGTATTGCTATTTACCCCTCCTTGTCCACCCCTCGCAACAAGAACTCATCACCATGTCGTGCTAGATCAGCTAACATCTTTCCTCGTTTGCTTTTCACAACTGTACCTGTAACTCACAATCATAAACACAATAAGAGATATCAAGTTTAGTTTTCTAAGAGTCCTTTTCACCAAAATGTTGTTTCGCAATCTTTTTCACAGAAAAATTTAAACAGAAAATAAAATGAAAACAAGGTGACGACTTTTGTAATAATATTGAAAAACATATTGGTTCAAAATGAAAACAAGAAAACAAGCCAATACAGTTTAGGTGGCTTTTTACCAATGCTTTAAAAACCAAGCGAACAATTTAAACCAATTGAATTATGAACAGAAACTGTCTACAGTTCAATTACTTGAACGGTTAGATCAGGATTGGGTCCCAATTCAAACAGTTTAAAACAGTTGAACATTGATTCAAATATCACACCAGTTCGGTTTTTAAAACAATTCATTTAACTTGGATTTAGGTGATATTTGTATTCGTAATTACAAAAACGACACCTTAATCTAATCTATATTCACATTTCCAACATATAATGGACTACAAGGTAAAATTTAAATCAACTAAATTGTATTTATTTTCCAAATCCCCTTTAAAAATACAACATATAATGGACTACAAGGTAAAAAATAAATAAACTAAACTGTATTTATTTTCCAAGTCCCCTTTAAAAATACAATGTAAATCTTTGCACCATTTGGGATGAATTCAAGAATAACCAATTAAATGTAATATTACTAACATTGCAACTCAATAACAACAACCAAGCCTCATCTCACTAAGATCAATCAGCGCCATAATTTAAGTCTTCCTCTACCTCTAATGGTTTAACTACCCCAAGTATTTTACTACAAAGTTAATATGTCTTCCCTCTACAGGTCTTTCCTCTACATGCCCAAATCACATGAGCAAGGTTTTTAAAATACAGTCCCTAACCGCTAAAACAGACGCAGCAAAATGGTATAAGCAATACCGTTATTAAGTTGTGGTTAATTCACACTGCGACGACTGTAATCAGTGTAGCAATATTTGTACCGACTGAAATCGCGAAAGTCTTTATGTCACCACTACGCGACTGTTTTTAAAAACTTGCACCAGAGTCTAGTTTCCAGTTTCCACTATATTTTCTACTAAATACTAAAGTGCTTCCTCAACTCTCCCTCTCTAGTCTCTAATATTTTTATTTTCAATGCTACACATTCAATGCAGCATCTTCACTTCCACTTACACTACAACTAATTTTCTTTGGTGTTGCTAATCAAAATATATCAAATCTATCTATAGAGAAGGAGCATATAAACTATGCATAATATCAACAACAACAATAACAACAACAACACAGCAAAACCAGAATGAAATTCACAAACCTAGAGGAACAGCAATCCTAACAGCAGGAGCAGCAATTCCATTCCGCAAGTAAGAAGTAAACACACCAACCGCATCAACATTCCCTCCGCGTTTCGCATTAAACCTATTCTTATTATGAAACTCTAACAAAGTATCTTTACTCTCATCCGCATAGATAACAACATCGCCACCATGACCGCCCATCGGAAGTATAACCGATCCATCAAAATCCCTTTTCAATGCACTTCTCTTATGATTATCAATCCCTTTTCTTTTTTTGCCCTTTTCAGCTTCTTTTTTAGGTTTCTGGTTCAGAATCGATCCGTGACCGCCGTCGCCTCCGCGAACGGTTATGGTAACGTGGTCGAAGTATTTGTGAGGCTCCTTTGTTAACGCCGTTGACGATGGAGGGTTTGGATTCGTAACTCTGCATTCTACTGTTTTGCGTTTGTGATGGAGTTTGATTGTCCTGTATGAATGAATGTAAGGAATGAATGGTGTTAGTTAGTGGAGAGGATGAATGTAGAAATGGTGAAATGGTAATGATGATACCTTGGTGGAAGATGAAGTGGGAGTGGAAGGAAGTGATGAGCGGAACTGGAGAAGAGGCGAGT
Organism: Vicia villosa; assembly: GCF_029867415.1. Classification (NCBI taxonomy): domain Eukaryota; kingdom Viridiplantae; phylum Streptophyta; class Magnoliopsida; order Fabales; family Fabaceae; genus Vicia; species Vicia villosa. The sequence goes on along the minus strand of NC_081183.1, from coordinate 195,063,757 downwards.
TTGGCGGGGATGAAAGGTGAGGAATGATGGTGGTGGTGAAGTCAGTGAAGCCATTATCCGAAATTTGAATTGAGAGAGGAAGATGAAGATGAAGATGGGAATGAAGAACGAAAGTTGGGCCGCAGGAGACTGAGTATAAAGCCCAATATATATTGGAATTTTTTATTCCACCCCATTTTTTTACAGCACAACACGTGAAATTCCTAAAATGCCCCCCAAAACAGAAAATATATTTTCGGTTCGCATCATAATTGACATTAACATTGAAACTAACTGGAAATATAATTACGGTATAGAACCGTAAGTATATTTTCGGTTCGTGGGACACCTAAAAGGCGCGTTGCCTTTTCCCCTTCCATTACAATTTCAAAAACACACTACACAAAATACTCTCTCAATTTCATATTCACCGAAACAACCGCATTTCCCACCGAAATTGTTCGTAGCATCAAGAACTAGTATATCAAGCATCCAACAACAACCAATAAACAAAAAACAACAACAATCAATCAAGTAAGCTGACTTTGAACTTTTTAGAGTTTATGTAAAATCCACTCAAATGTGTGTTTTAGGTAAGAAATTAAGAATTATGGCTTGTTTTCAACATTATAAATCATTACTAAGGTGTTAGACATGTATTTTAAATGATCAGTGAGTTCACATGTGGGGGTAGGGTGCCATTAACAAACCACTGAAATCGCAGCAGAAACCGAAAATGCATTTGCGATATTCATCAAGAACAAAACAGGAAGTGCATTTCCAGTTTTTTCCCTTATGTGTTTTCAAGTTTGTTTTCAGCATTGGTCCTTGAGTTAACATTTTTTCTATGCTTCTACAGGAGCAATGACTGACTGAGCATCTTGATTGGGACACGGAAGGGTAGCACAACATGCTTCTGTGTAGAGAGAAAAGAGTCATGCATGTTAGAACAAGTTTGAGAATCTATGTTCAGAATATAGTTTTGATGACAACAAGCATATATTTTGTGAGTAACAATTTCATTATTAATGGTTTCATTTAGTGTGCAGATATTATGTCATAAATCTTATACCCGATTCATCATAAAAAGAGTACAACAACTACATCCAGAAGATTGACAAAGCTAAACATCATTATCAGATGTTCTAATCAAGAATACGTCAAACAAACCAAAGACCGTAGATCAGAAACAAAAGAAGCAACAATCAAACACAATACTACTCAGAAGAACAAGCAATACCAATGCTTACATACAACAAGCACAGAATCAGAAAAGTACATCAGACAAGCCTCAAGGAATTACAAAGAATCATCTGATACATGAAGTCTCGGTACAACAAGAATAGAAGATCAGAAGTTCTGATGTTGCAACGCAGCATCTCAACAATTGAAGACAGAAGATCAAGTCATCACGCAAAACAATAAGCACTAGCACAAGCAACATCTTGGTCCACTACAACATCTACGGAAGATACTCATAACTCAGCAGTCAGAAGATTCAGAAGCTTTAAAGACAACTAGCTTTGATAAAATCGCATGACATTTATTCTCTGTCTACAAAGAACAAGAAGACAAGCTATCATATAAAAACAGTCTTGAAAGGAGTCTCAGAATCTAAGGGAGAACCGTTACAAACATCATCATTAGCAAAACGGTTACAACAATTAAATGGAACTACTCCCAAGGCTGATTGAAGAAGCAACCCACATGCAGCGCGTTGGGAAGACAAGCTAAACCAAAGAAGCACGCCGCCAACTGTAATCATCTTATTGAAGATAAGGCTCTGCAGCAAAACAACACTTGTCATTAAAGGATCATACGAGACAAAGTATTCAAAGCAAATCTTCAAACAAGTCTCAACGGCTAGATTCCAACGGTAACCACTCATCAAGCTATAAATTGAATCAAACTTCAAAGTGCATGCGATGATCGATCTTTTTCCTTCCTAACTAATGCATGTTGTACAACTCTGTTGTGCCTTATAATATCATGGTTATCAACCATAAAGCTTATAATTAAAGCACACAATCATTACACAAATGAAACACAATGAGGTCAAGCCAAAAAATAATGATATATAAACTTCAAAGATGCATCTCCCGATTTTGGAAATCAAAATGTTAGAAAATTCCGGAGATGCATCTTCATAATATTGTGCAACTTAGAAGAGTGTTAATGGCGAAAAAGCAACCATGTCAACACCCAAAATAATGCATTAATCATTAAAACTACATATCAAAATCATTGCTCATGTAAATCACATATCAGAACTACCTACTACATAACCTAATGCTCAATTTATACACATGTATATAAAAAATAAAAAAAATTAGAAAAATAAAAAACGTACCAAATATGAGTTAAGTTTGATGTTGAGTGAGCTTTTTCATTGATTTGATGTTTGATGGAAGAAGATTTGAAGTGAGTTGAATGATTTTGAGAGAATGTGAGTTGAGTGAGTTTGAGAGAGTGTTATGAGAAGTGAAGAAGGAGAAAGGTTTGGGCGCCCTTTTGATTAAAACAACATCCGGGGATGCATCTCTGTGACTTTTTTTACAACGTCTTAGGGCCCAATTTAGGAACCAATGTGTTTAGGGTGCTTGTGGAGATGCATCTCTAAAATCAAAGGTTATTTTTTATTTTTCACGAGGGTGTGATAGCAATCCATAAGGTGCCTTAAGCAATTCCCTAATTTTTTGGGTTGCTCTTCTCACCATTAGTGGTGAAGAACCACCCTTAAAAAAGTCTAAAATATCATGTGCAGTAAGTTTGTTATAAATTCGACATATTTTAGTAAAACTTATATTTTCATTTATAAAGAGTAAGCATAACTGTTAAAAAAATGAGGTGTATGAGAGGCCTTCTTGAAAAACATCAAGAACAACAACAGCAAGTTCAGTAGGTTGGACTTGTGGGGCAGCAGCAGGGGACACATGCCTCGAGAAGATGATGCTGGAGACACTTGAACTCAAGAGGATAATACTTCTCCATCAAATGAAGTGACACCAACAATACAAGTTAGGCCACTCTACTATGTCTCAATCTTTCTCGGTTGTCTGACATTTTACCTTTAATTAAACCAGAAAAATTATATAGTAATCAAAGAAGTCAAACTCAGGGGACAGAACAGACAAAATCAAACAAACTATACATATTAGGAAAATCCAAAAATTAACTATTGTACCAGACGAAACCATAAGAACACATAATTGGTTGCATTTTGAGAGTGTATAGAGTTTAATTCCAGATTTTAGAGGTACTGTTGGTTTTTCACTATGGTGGGTGAGCACCGCTAAGGTGCAAAGAGTAAATTCCCTAATTTTGTTTGTATTACTCATTGCACCACATTAGTAACTCACACTCTAGAAAAATTCCACAAATAAGACTTGAACCTGGATTTAAAATTTGAATGCACTTAATACACAAAAAACCATCTTTGGAACACACCATAGCTAGATATTAAAAAACTCTAGAGATTGGAATCTATTTAGTGTAAACTATAAATATTGGAATCCATACGCGCCTAACCGATCACATCCATGGTCAACCTTAGGACCACACAATTTTAAAAAAAAAATATTGATTCCAAAGTCCAAATTTAATCTGCATATTGAAATTCATACGCTTATGTTTAAGTAAACATGTGCCTTTCCCTCTACATTCACATTTTTATTTATGCAAAAGAGCAAAAATAATGAATATGAAGAGTTACTCCTCATTTGCGTTTACAAAACTTGTTCTCCTCACTTTCAATCATTCTCATAACTTTTATCCATTGTGCCGAAGCTTATCGCATCTCTACTTCATTGCATTGCACTTATTCTAAGTTCCTCTCCATTGCATTGGTAAGTTGCCCATTCTATTCCTTTTTTAATTTCGGATGCATGCATTACCTAAATAGTTTATAGTTATGAGAATTTATGGTTAAATCCAATAGATATGTCATTTGTGTTTGTCTTGAACTACCTTGCATTGAGTTTTTTAGCACCAGAGCTTAGGGTTCGCATGTATATCTCAGTGCAGTATGAATTGTACAATTCAAACCCTCAGTCCAAAAATTGGAATTCGGAGTTACCTATTATATGACTTTTGGTTTGACTTGTTTCTATTTTCATGTTATGACATCTCTCTGTTATGCTTATTTGATTGCAAAAAAAATATCTAACAACTACAAATATTGAGAGATGAGAATTAAAAGGTCTTGTCACAGTCATAAAAGTGGACCTTGTTTGAACAGAAAAATAGGGGAATAGGTGATGAGACCTACTTAATGACGTCGTTTCAAGAGTAATGGGTGAGTTGACATCTGTAAAGTGTACAGATAAATCACTGTACATATGCAAAAAGTATAGAGAGTGTAATATAAATATAAGAGTGTAATATAAAGATAATAATATTTTCATAAAAAACTAATAAAACTAACATTACTGGCATAAATCACATATATGTTATACACCTATTACTGTTTAATAAAGTCGTGGCAAGAGTACAAAGTGTGTCAACTTCTCAAAAAAGTGGCTTAAAACAATATCAGGAGTGTATAATATAATGATAAAGAGATTAATCTATTTGTACAAATACAAAAAAAAAATGAATTAAAATATAATTATAAAGAGATAAAGGTATTTGTACATATTATTATTATTATAATTAAAGGTTAATAGTAGTTTACCCCCTGTAATATGAGCGTGTTTTGGTTTACCTCTCTACCGTTGCCAAAAGCAGGTTTTGGCAACGTTTTTTTTGAAAAAACCGTTGCCAAAAGGTAGGGAGGGGGAAAAAGCAAAATTCGCTAATATTACAGGGGGCTGAACTACTATTAACCCTATAATTAAATATGAGATATACACATCTATTTAGACAAGTAAAAAAGAAACAAAATGAACTAGTAAAATTTTAAATTAACCTATTAAGATATATTTAATTATTAATGTTGCAAGTTTCAGATATATCTTTATTTAAATAAAATTAAGGTAATTGTCTTTTAATTATCATAAAAAGTCTTTTGAAACAATATGATATTATTTTGTCTTTAATTATAAGTTTTTCAATTGTGTTTTTTTTTTCTAACTTTCAAAAAAAATTCTTCATTTTAACTTCGAAATTGGTAAGTTGATCATCTTAATTATCATCTTTAAGCTATATTTATCTCTACTCAATTATATATGGACCTTGTTCAAATTTTGAATATAACTGAATTAAACAATTCGGACCCTTAGTCTAGAAATTGGAATTCAGAGTTACCTGTTATGTGATTTTTGGTCTGGCTTGTTTCAATTTTCATGTTATGACATCTCTCTATTATGCTTGTTTGATTGCAGAAAAAGTATTTGACAACCAAGAAAGATTAAGACTTGGTAGAGTGTCCCAACATGCTTTCATTCGTAGGGAGAAAGCTAGACCCTCGCGACCTGTAATTGGAGAGATTTATTCTGTTGGTGAGGGATTGTCTCCACGGGTTCATGTGTCTCCATCATCGTCTTCCTGGATTCATGTGGCCGATGCTGCCCCAAAGCCCGTGTTGCCCAAGATGCCCCAAAGGGTTTCCTAGGAGGCCCCTTTTACCTTTCATTAATTCCTATGTATCCAAACCATGTTGCTAGGCATATATGCAAAGTGTTTGATGCTTGATTGTGTCCAAAGTCAATTTTAAGTTTATTTTTTCCTCAGAGTGTTTTTGGGTTCTTTTCACAGTCTTTTCGTAAACTTAATCAAGCAAATAGTTCCAATAATGTTTTGAAGAGTGTTTTAAGTATTTGAACTCAGCAATTAATTAGCCTAGTATTTCTACATTGAGCGCGCTAAGAAATTGTTGGCACATGTCAAAGTGCGCTTAGGGAGATGCCATTTATTATTTATTACATTTTGTTTCAATAAAAATGATTTTTGAGAAAATTCAAAAGACTATAAAATAGGTTGGTTTACCAACAAGTGCTTGTTTAACGTTTGTGTCTTGACGATTTTCAGTGTTACATAATACCAATTACCTTAGAACATACCTCATGATATTTGATCATAACCTTAATTTGACCTTCGTCAATGTCTACCAACATCCTTGAGGTTCATGAATGATCTTCCTAAAATAAGAGGTATCTTTGTGTTTGCCTTGATATCCAACACCATGAAATAAATAGAAAATGAAAACTTGAGTATTTCAATCAAAACATATTTGATCGTTACCACTAGTTTCCTGCATGTCTTATCTGCCATCTTCAATGTTTCCATAATTGGATCTATTTGGAAGTTACCAATTTTCTTTACCCCTGAAAATGTTATTACATTTACACTTGCACCCAAGTTAGTGAGTATATTTCTAACTTCCATATTACCTATGGATATAGGTAACATGACTACACTAGGATCTGCTTCCTTCTGGGATAGAGTCAGTTGGGTAATCTCGCAGTTTTCCTCTTGCGACTCCTATGAATTAATGTTTCTTTCTCTTTTGCCCTAACAACAATTATTTCATCAATAACAATACCATTACAATGTTCTTTTATATTAGTTTGGATGTTGGCATTGAATGTGTCTTTTTGTTGGCCAGTCAATTGTTAGCTAATTGGAGGACTTGTGTCTCAAGGTTCCTTATGAAGAGGCTTTAGTGTTCTTCTGGTTGGCAATAGACACAGGGATAAAGTGATTGAGTATGCTATCCAACTTTGTTGCTTTGCATTTTGTGGAGTTCCTTGTGTGTAATGGTGATAGGGTTGTCTATTTGTTAGGTCAGCTTCAAATCTCCATCCTTGATAGAAGTTGTTGTCTTGGGAAGTTGTTGTTTTCATATTGCCCAGGCCTTTGTTGATTTCTTACATATTTGACTTCTTCATCAATTGGGGCTAAATCCAGTTGGATGTTCACCACTGCATAATGCACAAAGTGTAATATGCCTTTGTTGTGGCGACCCGTGCATCTCTTTTAATTGTTGTGAGGGTTTATACAAGTGCTTTGTCACCTCATCCACTATTTGTGTCAACATCTTGTTTTGTATGAGAATAACATCATTGGTATTCAACTCTATAAAACTTTTCTTTCTTTGAAAAAGATTTATGTTATATTGTCCTTGATTATCATTAAGCGTTATTCTTTCAATAATTGCAATTGCATCTTTTATGCTATTTGACATTAGAGAACCCCCTACAGTAGCATATAGTAACAACTTTTATCCTTATTGAAATCCATTTTTGAAGATGTGAATTTATGTAAGATCATCAAAACTGTGATTTGGGCATATCCTTAGCATGAATTTTTACCTCTCCCACGCTTCACAAAGAGTTTAATTTCACCTTGAGGGATCACCATAATGGTTGTGTTTACTTCCATGAACTTGTTGTAAGGGAAGAATCTGCTCAAGAACTTTTCCTCCAATGCATTCCAATTTGTCATTGTCGATGTCAGTTGGTCTAGATACCTCTCATTTTCTTTTCCAAATAAGACAATCTCAAGATTATCACTTCCACCTTAGTTTCTAGAGCTCATGGCATACTAGAAATCTCATAGAACTTCGTGAGGTGTTTCCTCATGGTCTAAATCTGCAAAAGGGTTAACATTTATAATTTGTAGCAATCCCATTTTCCATTTCTATTTTACATGCATTCCTTTATGGTCTAGTTATGTGTTATATGTCTTGGAATATTGTGGCATGACATGCCACCAACATTATTTCCATTGTTGTATTGTTGTCATTATTGTTGTTGTTGTTGTTGTCCATATTAGCCATGGTTACCTTCTTTGAAATAGAATACTCTTCTAGATCTTGTTTCTTGGCTTACAACTTTTCTTTTTGTTCTTACTATTGTTTATGCATGCGATTCATTCAATTTCTGGATCAAACAGAAGTTGTTTTGCAGGAACCTTACCTCGCATAAACAAGTAATAACAAAACTAGCTAGCACGATTAGTAGCTTAGTGACTATAAATAAAATATGCAAAAATATTAACAGATATAAACAAATTAATTAAAATGGTAAAAACTATTGCAATGTCGTCAACAACTACCTCCAGTCCTCGACAACTACGCCATTTTGTTGCATCACAAAATTGCAAGTGCAATTTTTGTCGTCTCCACAAGGACTGGTTGTGTTTTAAAGAACGCTCAATAGTTCTATTACTTTAAGCTTGGTTTATCATATGATTGATTGTTCGTGAACACTCAAATATAAAATAGTAGAAAATAAAATTGAACTTGTGTTGTTTAACCGTGAGAAAACTTGTTGGGGTTATATTTCATTGACATGTTCTCAAGTCACATCCTTTAGCACTAATATTAAATTCTAATCAATTATTAATATTACTGCTCGAAGTTCTCATCGCAACTCAAATCTGAGATAACTACATGAGATCAATCGTCATACCTAATAGATGATTTCTCATCTTATTAACCAATTCGTCAGCATTAAGTTTCAATACTTAATACGGATATTCATTAAGCTCATTCATTAAGCACATGCTAACTCAACTTCGAGGATGAAGCTTATCTACTCAACCCCAACAAACAATATGGTGACAGAGTCCACCTAATAGCAATAGTCTCTTGTTCCTCCCTCACACGATCTATACAGATGTATTTTTAGTCCTATCTATCATAATATTAAGTTGATATAGTCCTATCTATCATAAAATTAAGTTGATATTTAAATTTTTATTTTAAAAAAAGCATGGTGAGGGTGAGGGGATGAATATTGTTATTTATGCAAGGCAAGAAGAGACACTTAGCTCTACAATTTAAAACGGTTGAACTCTGGCTTACAAAACTGGGTGGTCAACACATAGTTGATAATCATAACTTCTAAAACCCCTGATTTTTTTGCATTGGTGGTGAGAACCTCTTAAGCTAATAAAATCAAATCCCCTTTTATTGATAAAACTAGCTATAGCTGAAAAGTTACTTAGCTCAATAATACATAGTTCTAAAGATAGTCTCCTTAAGATAACTCAATTTATAGCTAGGACAATTCAATTGATAGGTGTACAAAGTATCCGGCTACATAGAGAACTTCAGACATATCATTGGTCCATACCAAAAAATGTTTCAGGCTATACCCCAAGCGCAGATGCTTTTACATATTGCTTGAAAAATATTGAAGAGACTGATCACTGACCCAAAACTTGTCATACACTTCCAATTACATCAAAAAATGTAGCCAAAATATGCATATGTATTTCATAACATGAATTTTTTTTTGTGTTGACTTAAAACTACACACTAGATCAACTTCTCCTAGATCAACTTCCCCATGCGGAAATTATTTTCTCCATCCGATGCCGAATGTATTTTCCCACATTTTCATGAACACTTGTAACTAGTACTATTGCAGTAAGACTAGAAAAATCTAGATAGCCTGATATGAAAAAATTTATACAAGTATAGCATTCAGACAACATTACACCTATGATCAAATCATACACCAATCCAACAATTGACAACAGAGGTATCAGATAAATGTGCATAAGGTAATTGTGCTTCACTCCACAATTTCTAGCAGATATGTAATTGCTTTCTCATCGCCTTTTAAGAAATTCTTTCAAAGAAAATGGTCGAGGCCCGTCCTGCAGAGAGTGAATAGGGAATCAGTTTGAACATTACGTGATTTATGGACAATCAAGTATAGTAATTATATCTCTTTGTTAGTTGTTACAAGGTGAACTTGCGCAAGTTCTTTCACTCTATAATGACAGCCAATTAAATGGTTACTCAGTTAGACAGAAATTTGTGTCGGCTTAAATTGCACAACAATCTATGGCATAGAAAACTAGCCCACATATGCAGCCATCAAAACCTGAAGCTGATGAAAGAGGGAAATTATCAATTTCCTATTACCTTTCCAGATACCTCGTTTAAGCATTGTCTAACTACTGTCGCCTGCTGTGCAAGCCTCTCCATTGCTGTGTAGCTGGGAAGGTTAAAGTATGCTGCCAATCACCAATATCACCGGAAAAGAAAACGACAATTATACATCATGTATATAATAGGGTAAAATAATGTATTGAGATTTGTAATCAAATACGTATCACAAGGAGTATAGTCAAGTTAACTAACCAAGGATAGTTCGATTCAAATTATCTGCAAACTCTTGACGATAATCCAAGCTAAGTAAATGAAACATTGGAGAATTTTCTGGCTCCTTATAAGCAAGAAGGGCCATAAAATCCTGCAAAAAAGAAAGGATAGCTTTATAGTCACTTAAACCTTGAAACATGCACAAACGCGCACAAATATGTAATACAGAATCATTATGCAAAAAGCAAACATACTTCAAGTTTTTCCATATATTTTGTCTCCTTTCCAAAAGGGCTCAACTTGGTCTGAGCAAACTCCAAAGCTTCTGTGCTGCCAATAACATGAGATTCTATTAAGGCAAAAAACTTGCAACGTTTTATTAGGAATAAAAAACTAATCTCATCTTACCATTTCTTAGAACGGACAAGCTCTACAAAATGAAGACTTAAAAGGTCAAATAGCAAGTCCTTATTCTTCTCCAGAATTTCTGGTGTCAGCTGCTCAGTTAGCTCAATAGCCTTAAGTGCATTTCCCTCCATTGCATAGTGAATGATTTCTAAAGAAAAATGGAATTTACTGTCAGGGAAGCTTTACAACCTAACATATCCTCCAATTGAAAACAATTAATTGCATATAGTAGGAGGACTACTCCGCCATATTATGTAACCAAAGTGCGGAGGAGGGAAGGAAATACATAGTAGTCAAGAGAAGGAAATTTGGTATCTTAACGCAATACGAGGGGGAAAAAAACATTTGTATGCAAAAATGCCATACTATTGTAAAAAAGCGGCGTATGTTTCAAGTAGCAATAAGAGCAAAAATTGATTCTGTATCAGTGACGAATCTTAGTGTGAACTAGAGTAGGCTATGGCCTGCCCAAAATTTTCCTATTTTTATCAGATATATGTACATATTCTAGTATCAATGTATATGTATATATATCATGTCCAAAATATTACCAATTTACCATGTACTGTACTTGTTTGCTTAGTTCTGTTTTGTAGCTTTCGGGTTCCGTGTTCAAGCCTTGAAGAACCCATTTTAAGTATTTTTTTTATGGCATAAATAAACCCCTTTTCACATTTTTTTGGGAAAAAATGTTTAAGATCAGGTTTGAACTCACTCCGTCTAGACACTAGAATTTTTAACCACTTTGTAGCTTCTTTTATTTGCCCACTACGCTATCAGATATTTCTCATATCAGTCCTTGGTGAACCGCTATTTTCCGTGATCCACTATTAAAAACACTGCACTAGACTAGTAAACTAATGTTGAAAATAATTGACAATACTACCATATATATTCTTTATACATTTGGATTTTGGCCCCCTCATAAATTTCGAACAAGCTCCGCCACTAGCATCCAACATTAGTGTCTTATATCATATGTTACAAATTTTGATATTAAGCAAAGGTTTAAGAACTAAAGCAAATAAATGGCATTAGGACAAGTAGCCAAAGGTCAAAAACTAGAATAAACATACCTTTTCTTTTCTCCATGTTATCCAAATAATCTGTCGGCCGCGTCGTCCCAGCTCCGGCAATGAACGACTCTGCGGATTCTTCATAGCAGTTATGTATAAGGTATGAGAGAACAATGTTGGGGACATCTTTTTCATTTATAGACTGTAAATAAGTACAAACATGAAGTCAAAATATTTACAGAACAAAGTTACAAAGCTTGTGACAAGACAATAAACATAACCAGAAAATACCCAATAAAACCCTAAAATGCTAATACTAACTGGATCCAGCATAGCAACAAATCTTGATTAGCTTGAGTTTTATAGAAATTCAGAAAAATAATATCTTGAAAACATGATATTTGAAGCACATGATTGCAAGAAAAGCAGTAAGAATTGATGATTAGAGTAAATTCTAGGGTTTAAGAGTAAGAAAGCGTGATTGGTAAGTGATATCGGAGAGTGTGATTGGAAGGGTGGTAAGAGATGGAGAGAATACATACAATGTCATCGTAGTTGTGAGGATCAACTTCCATGGTTAAATTGAATCGTCTTGGAATATGTCACAGTGTGTCACGACACGACTAAGAAGGAGAAGAGAGCATACAATAGACGGCACTCAAATACTACATTAACTTCAACATTATAAAGTTAAATTAGTACAATGAGATAATTTTGACCTTATATCTTTCGAGATTCATAATTTAAACTTGTTTGATAATTGTTTTTTCATTACGAGATTATAATTTAATGTTTTGAAAGTTTATAGTTTATTATTTTTTTCCTTTTTATTTTTATTACTATTTTAACAAAAATTAGTTTTTATTTTTTATAATTTATTTTAATTTAAAATAAAATAATTATATATTAAATATTTTTTATATCATTTATATTTATAAGTTACTTGAATTTCAATCAGCATATTAGTTATCAGTCTCAATCATCACCTATAAGCTATAAACTATCAGTCATCAGTCAACCGCTATAAATTAGTATAAAGGTCTTCATGTTATTTGTCCTATTTCTGGCTCTTAAGGACATTATACCTGTGATTGCAAGAAAACGCTAGATAACCAAATGCAGTCGGGCGTTCCTACGGTGGCGCAACCAAGAGGTCATTTGGAAAAACAATGATGTCCATGAGTAAGAACTAATTGAACTCTATAAGAAAATGGGCGATGATAGTGCCGAAATTATAACAAAAAGAATTTGGAGAAACAAATGCAGTTCATGGTGATTGGATGGTGGTGCAGAGGAAAAAACACCATAATAGACAATTACAGACAAGGGGAATCTTTATCCAATAATACGCTTAGAGACACGGGGAGTTCAAAAATCATAGGAATTGATGTTTCCTTAAAAGAAATAAGCATTGACAACAAAATTGTTGGACCCAATCAACTTGACACGATTTCCAAGAAATGACGATTTGATAAGAGTGGACCCATGGGCCTTCACATAAAATAGGGCCAACTTTTAATTTTTTTCCCAGCACAAAGTGTATGCCTCCATCGTTCTCATAGCAAATTTGGGTTTGGAGACCATCACACAATACAACATTCAACATTTAAAACCAACGACGAGTGACTCAGATGGAAATAACCAATGGGCTGTGGATGAGGGTGTTGCGCAAGAAGATGAAGTTTTTCATGAAACTCGCATTGAATGGAAGTCTGCTACGTAAATTGTCTCGTGTCAAGGACTTGCTTTGTCACCTCTATCAATTTAACTAGTTATGTTAAGTTTCAAATAAGTCATCATGCTTTCGTGGAATATCTAGGGAGCCTATAATATAGGGATGACAAGCAGACCCGCACCCGAACCCGAGTCAACGGGTAAAAACCCGAGTTGACTGAGTTTGGGTTCGGGTGCCACTCGATATTTCGGGTGCGAGTTTGAGTAGTGTGAAACCCGCACCCGAAATCACACCCGCTTATATATATATATATATATATATATATATATATATATATATATATATATATATATATATATATATATATATATATATATATATATATATATATTGTGGAAAGTTGTAGGAAAAATGTATTTTATGTATTTTGTTGCGGGTTTGGGTTTGGGTGAAAAAACCCGAACCCAACGGATGTGGGCGTGGGTGTTATTTTGCCACCCTAACAACATTTGGGTTTGAGTTCAGATTCGGGTGCCGATTTCGGGTGCGGGTTTGGGTAGTATGAAACCTGCACCCGACCTGACCTGTTGTCATCCCTACTATAATAACTAGTAGATCACCCGTGCGTCCGCACGGGTTTGAATTTTACTAAGTCAAAGTTAAGAAATGTATATAATGAAAGGAGAAGTAAGCAGGAAGTATAGTAATTATGTATCAGAGTACTAATTAATCACAATGTAATAGTGCAAGATAATATGTAATTGTAAGGAAATAAGTAGAAGTGAAAGTTTAATGAGATAATATGTATATAATAAACAATTGTAAGTAATTAATAGTCACTTCAATAAAATAGGTATTCTGGTGATGATAGTGTCCTGTGTGAAAGTTAATTTCACGTTTCTCTTAATTTTTCCAACTTATACTTCTCTTAATTATTTCATCTCAAGACAATAAAATATTAAATTAAACATGGTCACTTCAATAAAATAGGTATTGTTGTGATAGTGTCCCGTGTGAAAGTTTATATCATGTTTCTCTTAATTTTTTCAACTTATACTTCTCTTAATTATTTCATCTCAAGACAATAAAATATTAAATTAAATATGGTCACTTCATTAAAATAGGCATTGTTGTGATAGTGTCTCATGTGAAAATTATATCATGTTTCTCTTAATTTTTTCAATAACCTTAAGGTCTACACTTACATTTAAATTTAAAATAAGTTACTTAATTGTAAAATAAATAAATATTATATAAATTTAATTGTATTAAATGATAATGAAAAAAAGAAAGAGAAAAAGGAGTGATTAATGAGATGGAAAAAGAAAGAAAAAGAAAACAAAATAATTTTTTTAAAAATTTAATTATTTTAAACATGGATTTGTAAAGAATTTATGTACATCTTAATAGCCGTGACATATATGATTATACAATAAAAAGAAATTTAAAGCAATTTATGTGTTCATGATTTTCTTTTGTCTCTTTGATAAATAATTGTTTTTTATCTAAGTAGTAGTTTATAAAGACAATTTTTTTTAATAATTGATCAATAAACATATATTTTTCTTACATATAATTTATTTTTAAAAAATATTGAGAAACCTTTTTTTTTAACATATCCTTTACTTACAACTTTGTATTAAAGTTTTTTAACATGTAATCTGCTCTGTTCTTAAAATACTCAAACATAGTGGAAAGAAATTTTAGCACTAATTTTCTTGCTAAATTGAGTTCTAGCAATAACGTCAAGCTGAAAATTTGTTAGTCCACCCCTGATGATTTTAAGAGTTTTCTAGTTTCTGAACCAACTAAGAATTAGGAGATTAATTTTTATAACTTGGTTTCAAATGAAAGCTACAAATGAGATTGATGAGTAAAATTAACACTACATTTTTCAAATCAAAAGAACATAACTACAAAAGAACATAACTACAAATGAGTAAAATTGAAATACATTAGAAATCACTACGTTCTGTTCTCATGAATTGGACATTGATCATAAGCCGCAGAAATTATAAATGGTAGACAACATGATAATCTAAAATCTTAATATTTTCAAATGTTGATTTGGGTGTCCGCATAAACCTGTACTCACACAAATAAACCTGTACGCCACACATACTCATCTCAAAAATCCAACCAGATGCAAAAGCCAAGTATTCAGATAGCATAACAGCTCAACATGAGCTACAATTAATTTATTCAATCCCAAAGCCAAACCTGCAGCCTAACATTGTTCAAGACTATCTCAATCATCCATAAAAAACCTAATTCACATTCAAGTTTCACATTTTGAACCTATTAACCTAACCTGATTATCAGTTAACAGTATTGACAGAACCAACCTAATTCAAACTAACATTTGAACTAACCGGTCCAAGCCTGCCAGCTAACTTCATTCCTATCAGTCCTTACCAATAATCACGGCAGCCCACAAGCTATACAGTCAGGGCATCGATATGACATTACGTCGAATTCATCACCACTCTATCATCTCCACGTATTTGCAACTGGCCAATTTGTCATGACGTAATCAGAAGCATAACAGCCGATCTTGCATAAGAGAAAATAGTCCAGTTCAGAAACTCAAAACAAAATGATCAAAATGATCAATAAAAATACATCAAATGAGTACAAATATAACCACTAAAACCAGTCAGCTAGCCATGCTTCACCCCCTCTTCTAATCAAGCCTCCAAACGTAGTTCTCTCTCGGTGCATGCAAAGCCATGCCAACCATCTTTGAGGTTTATTGATATTTCTGGTATATTAAAAACAAAACTCCAGAAGATCCTAAATCAAACCTGATGCATGTGTAAAGACTCTATGCCAATATTAAATTAAACATGGTTGAAGAAAGTCAACCCTGAAGCTGCTAATTACACCAAAGTGCTTCAAACCAAAAATCTCAGAAACAGTTGCAACCATTATAGAATACTGAACTCCATAGCACACTCCAAGTAAAGTTGTTGCAGACATAAAGAGTTCCATCTAGAGCTGAAGCATAAAGCAAAAATTCTATGATCATAATTTCTTGTGTAATTGCCATCCAAAATGTTTTAGGTAGTGTTTTCAACCTGTCATGATGATAACCTCGTTAACACATGCTCACGCCAAGTATTTGAATCCAAAATGCAGCAGCTAGTCCAACCCATGGAGGTCTGCTTCCTGCTTTCAGAACCAACTTCTCCATTTTGCTATGAAATTTCAGTTTCTTACTCTCTTTTTTACACTATCTGGCTTTGAACTAATAGCCCAAATGAGGATCACAAGAAATAGTGTCAAGTGATTAGAAATAATTTCCATAAAAGAAAAACATTAAAATTAGAATATCAACACACGTACTCCAATAACAATATAAGCAAAACTTGAACCAGCTGGTGTAAACATTTTATCAAACACCTTGTCCGCAATAATTGAACCAGAACTGAACTACTGAATCCGGTTGCGACATTTCATCCTCTGTTATTAAAGACTAAATTAAGATAGACACATACCAACGAAAGCAACAGATCTTCAAAAGTATATGCTAATTATAATCTATAACATTAAAAATGAGCTAAGTTTCCATAAGCATATTCCATATCAAGATACAATTGATCAAGCAAAACTTAAAGCAGTTATTCTCACAACCCAGCCACAGCTTCGGCATTTCCACAAACACTCCACGCTTGAATGAAACCGAAGGTCCGAATTCATAACACTCCACTCTATGTGCCTTCAGTCTTTTATCTATATGTATTTCTTACAGATTAATCATGTTTCATCTGTGTTTATCGTCCAGAATATTTTATTTTCAAAGCTCATGGGAGTATAAGAATCATGAATATTTCAGAATGTACACATTTTTTCAGTAAAAAAAAGAAAAAAAGGATGCACTCGAAATCAGATTATAAGCAAAAGGTAATCAATTCCTTTACAAAAGAATCACTAATAAAAGCATAAGAATCTTAAAATCAAACTATAAGCTTGTGATAGAATAGGAACTGTGTATGGATGTCTCACTAATATGTTTTTAATAAAATCAAATTCTTATATGGACACCCATATTTGTGATGGAATTTGATGAACACTAAAATGTGAAACACAAATGTGAATAAAACATGAAGATGAAGATGAAGGGGCAGAGCGAAGGGAGAGAAGGGATAGTCCATATTTGTGACGAACACCATAAAAATCAGAACTTTAACATCAATAAACAAAATCAATAGAAAGAGAACTATAAAAATCAGTACTTTATGTGTTTTCTACATTTATACACCATTTTGGAAAAGAAAGTCACAAATGTTTTGGAAAAGAAACTCACAAAAATCAGCTTCGAAAGTTATAACATGAAGAAGAAGAAGAGAGAAGGGTTAAACGCATAGATTTCATTACCTGTGGAAACCGAAGAACTGTGAAGAGAGAAGGGTTAAACGCATAGACTTCATGTTGTCTGGTTCCCATTTTTCTCAATAACAACCCACACATCAACCACCCTAATGTGCATTTTCCAGACTTGATTTCCTTTTACCAAATCTTTAATCAAAATGGGAGGTTTTGACATATTTTCTGCTATAGATGGAAAGTATAACATAGCAGAGATAAAATAAAGAATTTCAGAGCATAGAATGAGAGATAAATAGCATTTCAGATCAGAAGAAATAAAAAATAATGAGCATTCCAGACATAAAACATAAGAATCATTACAGATCAGAAGAAATAAAAAAAAAAAGATTTGGAGAAAGAATGCGATATTCTATCTCAAGTCATTCGCGGACAAAGGCGGCAAGCAAGAGAACATGTTGTTCGGAGAAAGAAGAAATATGATAATGATAAGCAAGAGAAAGAAGTTCGATGAAGAAACGATTTAAACGGGCAAAGGAAAGCTATGACTTGTTGGGACCATTCATACCTGAGGAAGGAAAGCTACCGATTTCTGGAAACGTTTGATGAAGGCCTTGTTCAAGGTTCTCCTTACGGTAAACAGAGAGGAGCAATGTGTGCCATGCTTTGGCTTTGTCCCTATTGCAAAATCTGAAGTGACCTTTAAGAAGAATACAATTGTTAGTACATAAGTTTTTTGAATTGACCAATAAGAAGAATACAATTGGCATAGTTGAATATTTCTTTTGTTAATTACATAGATAGCCTTTCTGCAGTGTAAATTTTTTTAGATGGAAGGGTAAAATAGGAAGTTTGGGCAACATTATAGTATTGGGTAGATAGTAGATAAGACAAAAAGACACATGATGGATTTGATTAGAAAACAATCTCCCATGTTTTTAATCATTATGGAAACACACATTGGTTTTCATAAGATAAGTCTTTCTGGGACAGAGTTGGATATGTGAGTGTTCACTACGTGGATGTGCATGGTCAACTTGGGGGCATTTGTTGTTAAAGTAGAATGGTAGTACCATTGTAATTGTTGTGCATGATGTCTTTATGGATACACTTACTATCAAGATATCATTAAGAACTTCCTCTTGACATGTAAATGGAATTTATGCTAGTCTCGTGTACACTTCTCATTTTGACTTGTGCCTCTACCTCATTGACCGAAGGAACATTGTTGATTGTCCTTGGATGTTGATTGGAGACTTTAATGACATAATTCATTCGAGTGAATAAAAAGGAGGTAATTTTAATTATTCTAGGGAATCTTCTTTGTTAGATGTCATTGATAAATGTAATTTAGTTTAATTAGACATGGATGATGGGGAATTCACTTGGAATAGGTCTTGTACAGGTAAACGAATGGTCTATCACAAGTTGGTTAGAGCCATGGTCGATGTTGCTTGACACATAGCTCCCCCTGAGGCATATGTTCAGGTGTTGTGTAAATTTCATTCTAATCACAACCAAATTCTCATTAGGTGTGACATTCCCCTCCAAGACCACAAGTCGTTTATAACCCATAATATGTGAGTTACTACAAGCCCTAATTCTTAGTTATTTCTTTTTGTTTTGTCATTTAGTAGTTAAATTTATTGCTTTTTGTTATATTTAGAGTAGCTTGCGAAAAGCACAATAGGTGCTATCTTTTGTAGTTTTTATGCGTTTGTTGCTTTGTGCAAGGTAGTTCTGATAAGCTCAGGGCATGATAGACAGGGACATCAACCGGGAGTCAAGGGAAAGCAAAAGGATGGAATTAGCTAAAGAGAAAAAGAGAAACAACAATTGCATTCTTAGGGCATACATGACAGAAACCATGAGATTTGATTTGAATGGATACGAACAAAGGTGCGCCAGAACAATGTTGTAAAATTGGATGGTATTTTTTGGACATTTTTTGTTTTTCAAATTCTGCTTTACATAATTAGAATGGTTCTCTTATGCATAATTTTGGGGTGGATCCGGAGATGCATTTTCGGACACCCCTTTATTAATTAAAAAAAAAAACAAAACATGAGATCATTTGGAGTTGCATCTCTGAAAATACCCTTATTTTTTGAAAAAATAAGGCGGATCCGGAGACGTATCTCTGAGGTATATCATGCAAACATGATCATGTATGTAAAGTCCTTATTACTCTACAACTTTTATAAATAGGGTCTCTCATTCTGTTTTCTTTACTCAAACCAAAATGTCTACATATCTCCATCTTGCTTTCGTGTATTTCAATGGCACAAAATCTCCCCACTTCAATTTCGAATCTGTGAGGACATACTTCTCGTCAATCTAAAAACCAAACTGAATATTCCCCTGCAATATCTAAAAATCGAAGAGATATCAAGCTCGAGTACCATTCACCCTCGATAGACAACGAAGGAAAGATACAGTTCACAATGCTTGAACTGAAGACGGATGATGATTTGAAGGTAATGTGGAATACCTGTTTTAAATAACATATTTATGTAATGTTTATTTTGGATTTAATTTAAGTTTGTCCAATTCCATTATGTCATTGTTGTTTTAGTTTATTTCTGCTATGATCTAATAGAGATACTCCGGAGATGCATCTCCGAAATGCTCATTGACTAATGAACTAAGAGGCATTTCGGAGATGCATCCTTGGATCAACCTTTTATGCATACGGAGATGCATCTCCAAATCAATTTTTTATAGAATAAGGATTTCTCACCATATTTACTACAGTAGTATATGAAAAAGGTGCGTCCGGAGATGTATTTTCGAACGCTTGAAACATTTTAATCTTTTCAAGGTGGTGTGAAAGAACTCATAGAGATGGAAAAAACAATTCTCTCTACTTTTCCCAATCTTTTTCTTTTTTCAAAATCCCTCTCTCTTTTCTTCCAAACTCTCATACAAAGCATAAATTCTTTTATCCTTATTTCATATTAGAGAGAAATAGTATGTGTTGGAATAATAGTTAAATTTTTGTGTGAACATTGATAGTTGGGGAATGTGTTCGAATTTCCAACATTGGATTTATTTAAATAGTGAAATTTCAAAAATTAAACTATTAAGGAAAAAAGTTAAATTAACGTTATTATCTAGACAAAGGTATAATTAAGTTTACAATATGCTAAGAATATAATTTATCTTAGTGCAATATGAAATATTATAAAACGGAGAGATCGTGACTAGTAGTAGTGCATATGCTTTATCGTGCAGGCTAAGCAACCAAAGTTCCAAGGAAGAGAAAGAAGAAAAACAAATGGCAGCAGAAAATGAGGTGATCGGTGTTCATTCCGTTGAATCATGGAAGGAACAGATCCAGAAGGGAACCGAATCCAAAAAACTGGTAAATACTATCAAACTTTACGTTTTTCTTCAATTATTTATGTGTGGTTTGCAAAACTATCTATGAGTGTTTATGAAATTGTTCTATCTTCTTTTCTGAAAAATATTTACTCATAAATCTCAGAAACCGTCTCATATAACTTGTATTGGTAGATAAGTTCAGATAAGTTAATCCAAAGAGGTTTATAGTATATGTTTGAGTATTTGAAAATCTTAATTAATGATATTTTAAAATCATGATTAATACATTTGCAACACTTGTTATATTCATTGATCCTCCGATGAACTTAATTAGTCACTTATTTGTAATGGATTAATCATCTAAATTATTTTCAAATTTATGTGTCAAAATCTCATTTCTAATTTGGAATTGTTTCAAACAATTAACTATTGAAATGAGCTGAATCATCCGCAAATCCTAATTCAGCAGACAAAAGGTTTGACCGAAAACGATACTGTTAGATTGGATGTCATCACTAGGATTTGAACACTGATACTTACAATTATGTGTGAGTTTTTAAAAGTTATAACTTTGTCTATAGACAAAATAAATAAATAAAGAGCTGGATTATATACAATAACTTGGTTGTTTACTTTTTTGTTTGAAGAGTTAACATCAACACGTAATTATACTCATGATTTATGGACATTGTTTTGTTGGTTGAAATGACTTTTGCAAAATTCAATTTCATGTTTGGCTTAATTTGTAACCAACCACCTTTATGCTTAATTGTTTAAGAATTTTAATATGCTTTTAAGTTAATTGCATTACACTGTATAATCATAGATTGTGGTGGATTTTACTGCTTCGTGGTGTGGTCCATGCCGTTTTATTGCTCCAATTCTAGCCGAGATTGCTAAGAAGACACCTGAAGTTATCTTCCTTAAGGTGGACATCGACGAATTAAAGGTATAATAAACATATCTTAGTCTATGTTATTTCATTCTTTGTTAAGTTTAATGCATGTTTGAAAACACGTTGAGTTTTATAAAATCACTGTGATAGCGTGATTCTGTCCAACTCTTGTTAAACTCTTTTTTAAGTTTAATGCATGTTTGAAAGCGCGTACAGTTTTATAAAATCACCGTGATAACGTGATTCAGTCAAACTAACTCTTGGTAAGATCACACCAGCACGTCGTGTTATGTCAAACTCACAGCTAGTCAGATAACACAATCAAATTTTACGATTATTTGTCATGTTATGATCATACTATGCTAACATTGTTTGAAACATGTGTACTATTTCAGAGTGTTGCCGAGGAATGGTCTGTCGAGGCTATGCCAACCTTCTTGTTCTTGAAAGAAGGCAAGGAAGTGGACAAGGTAGTTGGTGCTAAGAAAGAAGAGCTGCAGCTGGCAATAACCAAGCATGCAACAGCTGTTGCTACTGCTTGAAGTATCATATCAAGATCATCAATAATACAGTTAATATTTTCGTGTTGGTTTGCGCGTTTTTCATTATACTTCAAAATAAATTGTGGCATTAATGGCCTACTTCAAATGACTATTATTGACTAAAAGATATTTGTATGAAAATGCCATAGTTGGTTAATGGCTGGCTTTTAAAATATGTTGATGAAAATGGTCCCTTCTGGTTGATGATTGTTGATAACAACTAAGAAAATAGATCAAGTGATTATTGAATAAGCCAACCAACCACCTAAATAATTGCATTTGTAGATAGATAGATTCATAGATATTAGATATACAGACAAATTACATGAATAATGCATAGAAAGCACTAACATTTCTGAATTTTGTAGTTTTCTCTCTTTCTGGTAAATAAAAATTGACACTCAAGTTCAAAGAATAAATTAAGAATGAACTTGGTCACACACCTTTTGTATAATGCCAATAGAACCTCTATAGAAATTTCACACCTGCATTTTTTTTATTCTTCATAAATATGGCCCTTTTATATGTAGTTCTGTCGATCGCCATTTGGCTTCTCATACTCGTGTTGTATTAGACATTAAATTTGATTCACTAGTTCTTGGAGTATGTATTAACCTCTTTACCAGAGATATTTTCCAAGGATTCCCTCCTAATTCCTCAAAAACTACCATCAAATTATTTGTCGGCTTTAACCATGACCGTGGAACATGGTACCTGCAAAATCGAAGTAGTGAGTTGCATTTTCCTAGAGATAACGAAGCAATGTTGAAGTTTAGAGAAAAGTAGTATCGTACCATCGTTGAGTAGGTTGTCCGCAACCGAGCTGGCACTTCGCCTGACGATACGTTCCAGCGTAGTTGCAAGAATTGCAGTTACCCTTTGCGTAAACCATCCAATATCTTCCTATGCTTTGTCCATTGATCCATACTTGACCCTTTCCCATACTGCTCATGTCCAATGCCAATGGTTCATTACCATTAGGTGCATTGAAATAGGCCTGAAATTTTTGAATTAGATTAGAAGCTTTTCGTGATAGACTTTCAATAGATGTTATTAGTAATGTAAACCAGTAAGTAACTGTTATTACCTTGTGCCATTTCAACTGTGGCTGGTTTTGTGAAGCTAATGATTCTCTAACCCAATCAACAGATGATACACCATTAGGAGACACCAAATTCATCGTTTCGCCTTTTAGGCCGACCTGGTATGACCATTTCTGCCCTGTCAAATCTTTCTGGCCGTGATCGAGACCTTTGAGTAAAACTGGACCGGTGATTCCTGTCTTCCATGATTCGTAATGGATTCCCCCATTCTACGGAAAAAGAAAAAAAACCCGAAAGAAGTGAATAACTAGCATAGTGATGATCGAGTACAAGTTGGAGTCACAAGCAAGGTACTAACAGGTAATCCAACAGCTACACTGAGAAGTGCGATTTTATTAGTTCCAGCACGTAGGTCGATAGGGCCGTCAAACGTGCAACTTCTCTGCTCTCTTGTCCCAAAAGCTGAGCCTGCAAAAGGAAATAGGAATCGGTCTCAATTATTTGAAATTGATTGAATGAGAAAAGTTGATTACAATAAGTATAAGATACTACTATACATGCCTGAAAATTTTCCATTGATAAACACATGAACGGCATCGCCAGAGGAATGCACACTAATGCTAGGCTTGTTCCTTCCGCGAAGAAATGATTCTGATGAACTTATGTCTACGCTGTATCATGAAAACCAGAAAACAGTGAGATTTCAACTGCATCGAACTAAAAAGGTTAAAGAAAAAAGCTCGATGACGAAGAAATTCACTAACCTGGTTATGTACCAAAGATAGTCACTAGTGTCTCGAGTAGCACTTATCTGATCTAGAAGTCCAGAAGCTGTAATTCTGGCACTTTCCGCTAGAGACGATACATCTTCGTCATAGGTTTCCCATGATAACAACTTAGAATTGCTAGGGAACATTTGTATTTGTGAAGGTTTAAACCTCACCTTCATGAAACCATAACAATCCAATCATCAATAACTTGATCCCAAAGACAATGCTAATAATAATAAATATTTGGATATTCTTACTCTTGCAGTGTTGAATACATCAGTTCTACAATCAGGGAGGATGCTAATGGACCAAGGAGGTAAATCATAGTGCCGATTATTGAATGTCACTCTTGCAGCCGAATTCGAATGATAGTTTGCTAGAAAAGCTGCACACGTCGTTCCTGAAGAGAATACATGTGCCTGTTCGTATGTTCCTAATGATGTAACAGTAGGATCCGAAGAAACCAAAGCATGTTCACATTGTTTGATAGCTTGATGAAGATCCGTCAAATGACCATATTTAGGTTCCCTTAACAAACCTGAAATCAGTTTTAAGCTCTCGATTACGATTTGCTAATGAGGATATTTAAGTTGTTTTCAAAGTATGATTAATTATCTAACCGTATTCATCAATTGGAGCATCATAGTCATAGCTCGTAGTTATGAATGGTCCTCCAGCTGATCGTCCGAAATTAGTTCCTCCGTGATACTATAGTTATCATTAATCACGATTAATACTCGTATTTAGTAAATTAACAAAGCATGTTTTGTTTATCAGAAAAAAATCAGTTAACTTACCATGTAATAATTAAAAAATGAACCACCCGTTTGTAAGAAACGAGCAACTGCAAACGCTAGATCCTGAACCGGTCGCTGAGGAACAGGTCCACCGAATTCCGAAAACCTGAGAAAAGACCAAAAGGTTAAATAATTAAGACAAATGTGTCTAATTTTTCCCAACCGGATTTTTAAACATGAACAATGTTATATATAACTTACCAGCCAGTCCAAGACTCAGTCCAGAGTTTAGGCTTGTATGGTTTATTGGGCGAGAAATAATCACAGTAAAAACCATTGCAAGTATTTATCTGTAAGAAAGTATTGGATGAATCATACTCGACTCTTAACTAAAAAGGTAACCATAATCGACGGTGAGTTTGACAGAATGACAATGACTTCACTTCATCAAAAGTTACACTTTTAAACTTCAACAAAATCGCAGTGTCATAGTGATTTCATCAAACTCATCGTAAATCACACAAGATCAGGAGAAGGGTCACTCACCACCGGATCTGGAGCATCATCTTCCTTACACATCACCCAAGGGACACCGGTACCTAATCCAACAGCCATCTTTGCAGCCCAATTTGAGTATGCATGACCAGAAGCTCCAAGTACTCTTCCTTGCGGTCCATACTCATTCTCAATCTACAAAGTTAAGATTTTATCATCAACTCGATCGTGTTAGATCCATTCTTTCTTGATCTTTCACAACATGTAGGAGACAATAATATTCTAATTCGAACCAAAATGTCAAACATGAAAGTAACAACTTACCTGCGAAAGAATAATTGGTCCACCTTGAGACTGAAACAACTTTTCATTCTTCATCATCTGAACAATCTTCTGAGTAAAACCTTGCATTGCAGCCTAAAAAAAAGCACTTTTTAAGCAACAAAGTTTCAATATTTCTTTAGTGAAACAAAACTATTAAAAATTAAACTCAACCTTAAAAGGACCATTATCTGTTCTAAAACTGATCCCAGGAACATACTTCAACCAAACAGGAAAACCTCTACACAAACCAAAAAAAAAAACATCATTCTAAATCACACCAAAAAAAAACATCATCGTTAATCACAAAAACAAACTACATTAAGAAACAAAACATTAAATGTTTCAGCTTGCATTATTGCATATTTACATACCCAAAGTTCCATTCAGCACATACATAAGGACCAATCCTAAGATGCACATAGAGACCCACTTTCTGAACAGTCTTAATGAACCGTACCAGATCGTACCTTCCTTCAAAATTGTACTGCAACACAAAACATCATTAAAACAACAAACAAAAAATGTAACAAGAATTAAGAAGAAAAAAGATCCTTTAAGAGAATATTCAAACTTAATCAAAACAAGATCCAGATTCCAGAATAGTACATTACTAGGAGAAGGTTCATGAACATTCCAAAACACATAAGTGTCAATAACATCCAACCCTCCATCTTTTGCTTTCTGAATCAGATCCTCCCACATCTATACACAAAAACCAACAACATACATTACAAAAAAGACTATTTTTTTCTTCAAGAAAGTAGAGAGAGAAAGAGAGAGAGTATACATACTTCAGGGGTGCTTCTTGGGTAGTGAATGGAACCAGAAATAAGTATTCTTCTTTGTCCATTAATGATGATAGCTTTTCTATCATATGTAACACTAGAATGAGCAAACTGAGAACCAAGAAAGAAGAGAGAGAAGAAAAGTAAAAGAAGAAACTTGGAAACTGAGATGGTTTCCATAGCTTAGAACAATGGAGGGAAAGTTTTGAAAAGATGTAAGAAGTTGAGTTTAGCAGAAGGAATAAATAGAGAGAAAAAGAAACATAATGGGTTGTGAAGTGTGTTCTGTTCTGTTTTGTTCTGTTATCTTTGAATCTGATCTAAGGAAGAAAAAAAAAACACTGTACCTACGACGATGTTGTTGTATTAATGTTTTGTCTGTGATTTTATTTATTTGTTCTAGGAGTAGTAATATTAACTAATGGAAATTCCTTACATGTAGGGTAATTTGAAATTTATTACTATTTTTGTTTTGTTTTGTTTTGATATTTGAGAAGTGTTTTGAATATGTGGGAATGAGAGTGAGAAAGTACTATGCTAAAAGGTTCTTGTTTTTGCTCTTTTTTTTAATCAAAGGGGTACTATTTATTGCTTTAATGTCTTCAACTTTACTACAACTAGATTTATATTTGATATAACTTTGGTCAAAAAATATGGAAAAGAAGTTGAAAGTGTTGTTGTGGAAATGATCATAATTGATTGTTGTGTATATATACAGTTTGATGTGCTTTCACTTCAAGTGTTAAGGAATGAGAATTTTCATATTTGAACTCTTTGATTTTTTTTTGGTTGATAAAGTAGGATGTGAAATTATAAAAATTTGAAATTTTTTTATGAAGAAATTTAATTTATGTGCTTTGATTACAAGTTTTCTTTTGGAAAATTATTTGATATTGTCTTTTACACCATCTCCAAAACTAGTAACAAATTCGTGCATACGCACGAGTTCTGGTCTGATACACACATTTATTTACATGATATATATTTTTCAAATAGAAGGTTAAAAAATAAAATATTAAAATTAATAATAGATTTTTTCGTATATAAAAATATTTAAATTAATATTAAATTTTTTTCCGTATACAATTTTGGGATCATAGATATCATATTTCGTATATAAAAATATTTAGATCAATAATAATTTTTTTCGATATATAAATATTATTTATGTTTAGGTATCATTTGCAAAAATATCTGGATTAATAGTAAATTTTCGTGTATAAAAATATTTAGATCAATAATAGAGTTTTTTCTCGTATACCATTTTTTAATCAAAATTTTGTGGATCATAAATATCATTTTCTGTATATAAATTATTTATGTTTAGGTATCATTTACAAAAATAACTAGATCAAAAGTACATTTTCTTATATAAAAATATTTAGATCAATAATAGATTTTTTTTCGTATACTATTTTTGGATCATAAATACGATCTTCTGAATATAAAAATATTTAAATTAATAATAAAATTTTCTAGATATTCAAAGATTAATGTCAAAATGAACTTTCATATATATATATATATATATATATATATATATATATATATATATAGTATTAAAATCAGAACTCTTCGTATTAATATGATCTTAAAATTTAGGATTTATAACCTATTAAGCAAATTATCATGTTAATAAGAAGAGTTCTGATTTTAATCTCTTTAAATTTTATTTTTCCACCTTAAATGTATACATGTTTTTTTGTCTATATTGTTTTATTTTTATTCATATTAAAATTGATTTCAATAATGTATAAATATTTTATTTTATATTAAAATAATAAAAAAATAAACATCACAAATCAATTTTAATTTAAATTTATTTTTCAAAAGCTAAACAAACACGAAGAACTGACAAACTAAAACAAAACATGAAGAATTAAAATAGAAAAATTATATATTTACAAAAACTAAAAATGAAAAAATATTTTTACACAGCCAAAAAAACCAAAATTCTATATTTGCATGAATAAAAATATATTTAAATTTTTATATTTTCGTATTTCTTTTAACTATTTATAATATTTTTGATGAGTTGTTTGAAGGGTCACCGAAAAAATAAAAATGCTAACATATGTAGGGACTAACTTATAAGCTATAATCAATCACCAACTAGATTATCATATTTGTTGTGAAATTTGAAAACATATCCTTGTGCAACAATCAAATCTTTATTGAGTAGACCATGAACTTGAGCTGTATTTCTTAGCTAATTAATAACTGAGAAACTAATATATCGAATTAACTGAAATCTATTTGAAAAGTTAATATCTTTCAACAGATATTTCTTTATACATATTAATTAGAATTGAAATGTTTGACTAAATAATTAAAATATGAAATATATAAATGCTTACTGAAATATTAACATACTATTCAGTAAAGAAATTTACACTATTCGAAGTTGATTTTTGTTGAGGAGATTGAAAACGTGAAATTGTCCTTAGCTAAACTTTCATGATCCAAAATAATTGATATTATATATTTATGCAAAATTTTAAGACAACTAGTCATTTCTCTTATCACGTCGCTAAATTACGAGATTGAAGACGTTTTTTCTTGTAGTGATTAACACTTTTGAAAATTTAATATTTTATTCAAACAAATACATATCTCGGTCCCTTTGTCATGAGTTAATCGATTAGCCTTTTCGCGGATTTAGAAAAATTCAAAATTTAAAAGTGTCACTTCATGCTATTTTTGAAAAATAATTAAATAATGCTTAGAATAACTTTTTAAATGAGCATCTAAAATTTATATTATCAAAACATTTGTACCTTAACTATGCCATTTATATATAAAAAATGGTATTTATGATCCACAAAATTTTGATTCAATTTGGTATACGGGAGAAAATTTATTATTGATCTAAATATTTTTATATACGAAAATTTACTATTAATTCAAATTTTTTGTAAATGATATCTAAACATTAATAATATTTGTATACGAAATATTTTTTATTATTGATATAAATATTTTAATATACGAAAAATGATATTTATGAGCCAAATATTTATGATCAAAAAATGATATACCGAAAAAATCTAATATTGATTTAAATATTTTTATACACGGAAAAATTTATTATTGATTTAAATATTTTTTCCTTTTTTAATCTTATATTTAAAATAAATATATTATGTAAACAAATGCACGCATCAGACCAGAACCTGTGTGTATGCACGAGTTTGTTACTAGAAAATAATAAATTTTGTAAGAGAACCCAAATTATAATAATATTAAAATTTAAATTTATGTTATTATTTAGTGTTATTTATACATAGAACCATATGAGTAAAATGTATGATTGATTCAAAAACAGGAAATACGGGAAAGTATTATGATACATGTTTTTATACTATTATATAGAAAAATACGGAAAAAGTATATGGTTGATTCAAATACTTTTATAAATAATGTCAAAACAATAAATAATATTTCTACACATAAAATATTATAAACGAAAAATTATACAGGTGATCCAATAACAATAACAATGGAAATTGTACTAGCACAAAATATTTTTACTATTGATTCTTATATTTTTGTAAATGGTACCTAAACAAAAATAAAATTTGTATACAGAAAAAAAATCTTTTATTGACTATTTGTATATAAAAAAGATAGTATTTATGATCTAAATATTTTTTATCAAAAAATGTTGATCTAAATATTTTTATAAACGAAAAATTTATTATTGCTCCAAATATTTTTTATAACAATATCTAAACAAAAATAATATTTGTACACGAGAACATGAAGTTATTGATCAAAATACTGATTATTATCGGGAAGATGAAGTTACTGATCAAAATATTTTTTATTAATTATACATTCAATTATTATTTTTTCACGGGTAACCAAGCATTTTTTTATTAAAAAATATTCATTTGAAACAAATGCGCATTGTGTACCAGAACCCGTGCGAACGCACGGGTTTGTTACTAGTTCTATTCAAACAAATACATATATCTTGGTCCCTTTATCTTGAGTTGATCGATTAGCCTTTTCGTGAATTTAGAAAAATTCAAAATTTAAAAGTGTCACTTCATGCTATTTTTGAAAAATAATTAAATAATGCTTAGAATAACTTTTTAAATGAGCATCTAAAATTTATATTATCAAAACATTTGTACCTTAACTATGTCATTTGTACCTTAACTATGCCATGATTAATTTCTAAATGTTATAGTTTGATGAAATCTTGAATCATTTGCTAAGAGACTTACAACCTATCTTAAAATTTATTTCATTGTTAATTTTTTTTCCTTTTCTATATATATTTGTCTTGATCAAAATATCATCATAAGAGATTTGTCTTCGCAATTGATTCAAGATAATCTATTATTAATCAATCTTTTATCCGTACCTCATTGTGCATCACACAAGTTTGTTTGTTTGCATTGCATGTGCTGTTGACCCATATTTCCTCACTCGTGTTGCATATGTCCATTCCATACCACTACCCTAATGCTTACTTCTCTTTTTTTTTTATTATTCCCACACGACAAATTTTATCTTCTATGTGTGTCTGTTCCATTATAGCTTCGTGATGCCCTTCTCTTGTAGGGTATCCTTCCATGTGACTTCATCATGTGCCATTTTTGTGCTATATCCTTATTTTGCTTCTTTTCTTTTTCCTAAAGAGAAGTAAAATATTAGGTAAATGTATTATGCATACCCATAATAGCTTTCATAGAGTAGTAGCTACTAGCTATAGCATATTTAGAGTTAAATATGTCCATGATGATTGTACACTAGATATATATTTTGGGCTTTCTTTTTCTTAAGAAAGAAAAGAATACTATATAAGCATGTTAGCTTTTACTTGATAAGAAATGAAAACCTTGTATGAGTAATTAATGAAATAATTAAAATAGTAATAAAGTTAAAAATATAATTTTTAAATATTAAAGAAAGTGAGGTGGGTAGATCTATATATTTATAAAAAGATGGTTATATAATTTTATATAAAACTAGTAACAAACCCGTGCGTTCGCACGGGTTCTGGTACGGGACGCGCATTTGTTTCACATATATATTTTTTAATAGAAAAGAATTAAATTAAAAGTAATTAACATTTTGTGGAAAAAAATAAGAACAATTAACATTAAATTG
Organism: Vicia villosa; assembly: GCF_029867415.1. Lineage (NCBI taxonomy): Eukaryota > Viridiplantae > Streptophyta > Magnoliopsida > Fabales > Fabaceae > Vicia > Vicia villosa. The sequence continues at coordinate 195,032,320 of NC_081183.1, read as the reverse complement.
TGTCTAAAAAAAATAAGGAACAAAATTGATCAGTAACTTCATGCTCCCATTAATATTTAATATTTTGATCAGTAACTTCATGTTTCCGTTAATATTCAATATTTTGATCAATAACTTCGTGTTCATATTAATATTAAATATTTTAGTCAGTAACTTCAAGTTCACGTTAATATTCAATATTGTGATCAGTAACTTCATGTTCCCGTTAATATTTAATATTGTGATCAGTAACTTCATGTTCCCGTTAAATATTCAATATTTGAATCAGTAATTTCCGGTTTCCGTTAATATTTAATATTCTGATCAGTAACTTCATGTTCCCGTTAATATTCACTATTTTGATCAGTAACTTCATGTTCCCTTAATATTCAATATTTTAATCAGCAACTTTATGTTCCCGTTAATATTCAATACTGTGATCAGTAACTTCATGTTCTCGTTAATATTCAATATTTTAATCAGTAACTTCAAGTTTCCGTTAATATTCAATATTGTGATCAGTAACTTCATGTCCCTGTTAATAAAAAATATTTTAATCAGTAACTTCAGGTTCCCGTTAATATTCAATATTGTGATCGGTAACTTCATGTTCCCGTTAATATTCAATATTATGATAAGTAACTTCATGTTCCCGTTAATATTCAATATATATATATATAGTGTGATAAGTAACTTCATGTTCTTGTTAATAAAAAATATTTTAATCAGTAACTTCAAGTTTCCGTTAATATTCAATATTGTTCAGTTAGACGAATTTGGATACATAATTTATTTTAAATAAAAATGTTAAAAAAAAGAAAAAAGTTAGATAATTAATTGATTATTTCGTATATAAAAATATTTAGATCAATAATAGATTTTCTCCCGTATACCATTTTTGAATTAAAAATATTTAATCATAAATACCATTTCTCGTATATAAAAATATTTAGATTAATAATAGATTTTTTTGTCTGTATACAAACTTCATTTTTGTTCATGTATCATTTACAAAAATATTTGGATCAATAGTAAATTTCGTATATAAAAATATTTAGATCAATAATAAATTTTTTCCCGTATAGCATTTTTGAATAAAAAATATTTGGGTCATAAATACCATTTTTCGTAAATAATAGATTTATTTCCATATACAAATATTATTTTTGTTTAGGTATCATTTACAAAATTATTTGGATCAATATTAAATTTTCGTATATTAAAATATTTAGATCAATAATATATTTTTTTCCTTATACAATTTTTGGATAAAAAATATTTGATCATAAATATCATTTATCGTATATAAAAATATTTAGATCAATAATAGATTTTTTCCCCGTATACAAGCCTCATTTTTGTTTAGGTATCATTTACAAAAATATTTGAATCAATAATAAATTTCGTATATAAAAATATTTAGGTCAATAGTAAATTATTTTCCCGTATACCATTATGGAATAAAAATATTTGGATCATAAATACCATTTTTCTTAAATAATAGATTTTTTTTCATATACAAATATTATTTTTGTTTATGTGTCATTTACAAAAATATTTGGATCAATATCACATTTTCGTATATAAAAATATTTAGAAAATAATAGATTTTTTGGCCTATTCCATTTTTGGATAAAAAATATTTGAATCATAAATAACATTTTTCGTAAATAAAAATATTTAGATCAATAATAGATTTTTTTTTCTTGTATATTTTTGTCTAGGTATCATTTACAAAAATATTTGGATCAATAGTAAATTTCGTATATAAAAATATTTAGATCAATAGTAGATTTTTTTTCTGTATATCATTTTTAAATAAAAAATATTTAGATCATAAATACCAATTTTCGTAAGTAATATAATTTTTCCGTATACAAATATTATTTTTATTTAGGTATCATTTACAAAAATATTTGAATCAATATTAAATTTTCGTATATAAAAATATTTAGATCAATAATAGATTTTTTTGAATAAATTTTTCCTGTATATCATTTTTGACTAAAAAATATTTCGATCATGAATATCATTTTTCGTATATAAAAAATATATATCAATAATAAAATATTTTTTGTGGAAGAAAGAAGTGAGAAAGTGATGAAAGATAAAAAAAATAGAGAATGGAGAGAGATTTGGTAAGTTTAATAAAATATAAGAGTTGTATTATTTTAATAATAAAATTAAAAACTTTTTGGTGCAAAGACCAAAAAACCACAATTTTAATGTGGTGGCAAAAAGTTAAATAAGGGTGTTTTTGACTTTTCCATAACCATTAATTTTCTTATATTATAGATATAATAATATATTAGTTGATAAGCCTCTCTTCTAAGTCCATCATCATATTATGATGGGTCCGTTGTAAAAAGGACAATTTGATAGTGTCATGATCACTGCTACTCATACCACAATATATATTATATTGTTTTATTTTAAAAAATGTAACTTAAATGTGTTTTTAAACTCATATTTTTATTTTTCTTTCTATTTTCAATTCTTTCATTAAAAAATGTTTATTTGGTCCATTTATTTAATTTTATATTTTTTGAATTTTAGTCACTCAATCTTGTATTTCTGTTTAACTTTCATTTTAAATGATATGACGTTTCATTCAGTTATGTGTTAAGTATTAAGTGAACAATTAAAATTATAATCTATTATTTAATATTTTTATAACACTATTATTTATTTATATTAATTTAATATTATTAAAATATAATTTGTGACCGATCCTCTTGTTTCATCGTTTTCTTCTCATTTTTTCTCTTTCTTTCTTCTTTTTGATTCACATATTTCCTCTTTCACCATGACTGATTTTAATTATACTGTTGCGAACGCTAATAAGTCTGGTCTGAGAAAAAAAGAAATAGATGTTAGTGTAATATTGAATCATTATTGATTGCATCGTGTGCCTACGAAAATTTAACAAGAAGGTTTAATGGTTGTCATTGTTTTATGCTATGTTTTTGATTGCTATAGTGTTGGTAATCATCCCATTCTAATTAATTTGTGTTAATATATTTTTGGATTTTGATATAGGTGCTACAAAAATAGGATGTAACTATTTTAAATGGTTTGATGTTGAGATGAGTGGTCGTGCAAAGGACGCCATTAGCTTATTGAAAGACAAAAATGACAAGATGATGCATATGTCTTGACTTCAAACAGAAGAGAAATATAAATTAGGATAAAAATAATTTTCAAAACTTTTACAAAAACAATAAATTTTATTTGGTCAACTTTAAAAAAGAGGTGAAAAAAATATTTAATCGTGAATTAGTAAATAAGGAAACTAAAAGATAAGAAGCTACACTAGAACTTATACTGGTTCAATCTTAAATCACGCAACTTTTTTAAACTCATAAGAATTTTTCTTTGAGAGTTCAACTAACAACTTAAACTTTTATCTCACGATCATCCTACACCTTTCTAACATTGAACTTTTACTCAAATTCAACTAACTATTTTCATAATATTATCAATCTTACAAGATAACACTCTTAATTTACAATACAATAATTTAATTAGATTCAAAGAACAGTTACACAAAACACAATTTTTATTTAATTATTTCACTCACTCAACATTCTATCAAAAATATTATAAAAAAAGAAGTAAAAATAGAGAAACAAAAAACACATTCTTTTGCTTGAAAAATGTTAGCTAGGAGTGGTTACTATTGGCATATATTATGGTGACAAACAGACAAATATACATATGCAAATAGCATCAATCTGTATTTGTTTTCTTTAACTTTTAGGCATCGTGGCCAAATAAGAAACAAACAAATTCTTTATAATAAGAATAAACATAATTGATGCTAATGTTTGGTGTACCTCATATATCAATTAAATGTTCACTCTTGTTTTCTTCCTAAATTGATCCCTCTTATCAAATTAGGTTTCTTTAATTTTATGTAGATAGCTCATAGCTGGCACCATTGTTTTTGTCTAACTAATTTAGAGTTTATATTTTACTTTTTTTGAATGTGATCTCATATTTATAAATTAGTTTTAAAATTTTGAAATCACAATAAATTTAATTTAATAATTTGTCCGCAATCAACTAATTTATTATTCATTGTAATTAATTTACCAATTACCTACTACTTTTTTTTTTTATCAAATAGAATGTGCTGACAAAACAAAATCAAAAGAAAACATTGGTAGCTATAAAAATAAAAGTAGCATCAACTATAAATGATTGCCATTTACTTTGGTCATCCTTTCCATTAGCTATCTGCAGATTACAAACTAGTATCAACAACTCTATCGGTTTGATTATGTTTCAATATTATAACTACTACTATTATTACTAGTAAAGGACCCGTGCGTTCGCACGGGTCACGCAAATTCAATATATATAATAATAAATTATATAATAATATAAAATGCGTATAAAAATTAGTTTAATTTAATATGAAATTCATATAATTAGGTAGTTAGACACCATTGTGTTCGCACTCGAACGTTATTCTTTAAAATATACCATAAGTATCCATTACCCCTGGGTTCGCATGGGTCGCGTAATAATTTATATAACCAATAATAATATTATTATGAAAATTGTTTTAAAATGTTCCACATATAAATTCATTAATTATTATATTGTGTATGAAAATTCATTCTGATATTTAAATAATGTCGTATAAAAAAAAATATATGTATTTGTTTAGAAATCAATTTATTTGAGCATAATAAATTTTAGCTTGTCAAAAATATATAACAAAAAATAGACCAAAAAAGGGAATATATTAAATTTCTTTGGCGAAAAATATAGAAGACAAAAAAAGCAATGAATGAAGATAATTAATATTAAATTAAGTAGTAAAGGAATTGTAAAAATTAAATTGAGTTAATGTAATTAAAAATAAATCGAATTCAATTTTGAAAAAAATAAAGTGAAGACCCAATGTAAATAGTTCAATGTATTAAATTTTTTCAAAATTAACAGAGTGATGTGTATTTAGATAAAACGATATTAATTATTCATTTGAAAAATTTAATATAATTTTAATGTGGTCATCTAAAAAGCCAGTATACCAGTTTCCCACGTTTTTTGCACGTTTCCCTACTGAGTAATGATAATGTATGTGAAGATGTACTTTGGGAAAAGAAGACTAAAGAGGTTGGAACGTTTCAGTATATAAGTGGATGAGAGGAACTTGAAATTAGGTTTTAATCTCAGAAGCGAAATCCACTGCATCTGTTGAACGAAAATGGGTACCTTCTCCCAGGTTAAGAAAGCATGCAGGTTGTGGATTCTTTTCTTCTAAATCCAAAATATTTCTTTCATATTTTTTAAGAGTTTGATTTTGATTTAACCTTGTTCTTTATCATGCAGAAATTTAAAATTTATTATGGTTGAAGATCGTTTACAGGGATTCGCCATTAAAAGGAAGATTAGAGAAAGATCTAAACTACTGCGCATGAGGGCGAAGATGAAGAAAGAGCGGGTTACGAAGGCGTGCACTGATTTGGCTGTTTATGTACGGGACAATGTTGCATGCATGTGGGAGAGTGATAGCAAGGTGAGGAACATCGGAGGGGTGTGGCAGAATGAGATGGTTGCAATCAATTGGATGCTTCGTCATGAAAGAATCAGATCTGGAGTTAGGTTTGCTGTTGTTGAAGATGTTCAGTTTGTATCTGATGTTATGGGCAGTGTGGGATTGGATATGAAACCAAGAATGGTAGAGATATCAGATGGAGTGTGTGTTGGTTGGATACGCTTTGAAAATGAAAGGTATAACTTTATTGTTCAGAGTTTTACGAAAAGTTTGAAAATATGTTAGATTATATTTTTTGGGTTTTAGAATCATAAAATGCTTGTATTATGGATGACAGTGAATGGAAGATCTGGACAGAGTTGGTGAAGAAACTGAAAACAATGGTTAGGATTGTATTTGTTGACATATAATGTTGTATAACATTGATATTGAATGCTTTTCATCTAATCCGTATGTTTCTGGAATTTTTTTAACACTGTTATGAATGTAAAATGCAGGTTTAGAAGATGGTGATTTGTTGATGTCTTAATGGTTAGTGTGGATGCATTGATGACGACTTTTTGAAGAACAATATTTTTTGGTTTAATCATTTACCTTGTTTTAGTAATTTTGCATTCTTAATTTGAATGTAATTTTAAGAACTTGTTTTATTTAATGTTCAGAATTTTTGTTTGGTTATTAATTTGCTATGGATTGATAAGAACTTATGTAGTTGCTCTGATAATCTGTTATATTAATTTACTGTTATGTATGTTATGATAATCTGTTATGCAATTGCTCTTGTTTTGACATTGTGTGGATTTGATATAATAAATTAAATATACATGATATGAAATGGGAATATATTATGATGCATTGCTTAAAAAATATATTCCACAAATTTTGTCTGTTAAAATTATTTTATTGTGTATTTAATTGTGCTAAATAAGATGTAAATAATAATAATAACAAATTAATATATTGGTAATTTTGTTATATAAAAAAAAATTATTAGTTTTAATATGATGAGTGGGTTATTTTAAAAAAGAATATGTTAATTATTAATTGTGTTTGTTAAATAAACATATTAGTCAATCGCTTTTACATTTCTTGGGCTATTGGGAATTTTCTTGGTCAGGGCAACCCAACAATTATCTTGGCCCATTGGAAATTAATAGCTGTAAATTGCCAACATTATGAGGTAGCAGAGAGACAGGTTATAAATTCATTTTTTATTGAAAACAAAAGCACCCTCGGCAAACCAAACGCGCGAGCTTTCTGAACAGTACGGTAATTCCAGATTTCCTGCATGGTAGAGAAGATGACCGGAGAAAGGAAAACTGTCCACGGATGTATATCAGACGAAGACGGCGTAGAAATCAGGTACTTCTTTTCATCGTTACTTTAAGAATATAAATCCGATTGTTATTATTTCAAGTTTCAGTGTTGAAGCATTATTGTTTCTAAATGGGTTGAGATGCATGTGTTTGGTAAAGGCGAAAATTTATCTGCAATTGAAATTTTTTCTGAAATCAACTTTTTAATGATTAACTAGGATATATGCCCTCTTATGGCTATTATAGATGTGGGGGTGACGAAACATTGGCGGTTGTGTCGTGTTTTTTCTGTGAAGTTTTTTTCAGTGTTCTCTAAGTATGTAGGTGTATGTTAAATAAATACGTACCAAGAGTCGTTAGGGTTAATGTGTATTTCAAACTGAATTTGCAAAAACAGATTACATCTGGTTCGATTAGTGATTCTTGGGTTTTTACTACTGTTGGGTATGCATTTTCTTTTTTGTATTAAGTCTGTGTTTCTATTAAGGATCGTTTTACATATTTGTTTGTTCATATTCTGAATATTTGGGGATTGTTCAACATCATTTCCTGTGAATCATCAGTAATCTTGAATTTGTTCGTATAAAGATAATTTTTATTGAGTAATTCAAATGGCTTAATAATTTCGTTAAATTTATAAGACAAATATTTAACTATTGTTATGATTGTTTTTGGTTGTTAGCGACGAAGGGGCGTGGAGGTTGATAGATGGGTTGGTTGCTGAAACGGGGTACAATGCAGATAAGGCAAAAAAAGCTTCGAAGAAAGCGCAAAGAGCAAAAGAACATGGGAAAGTACATCGGTTTGATCAAATGGCTACGACATCCCCCACTGCAGTTCCTCAACCTTCAACTCATGAAAATGTTGTGATTCTGGATGTAAAGGAGGAGCCAATGGAAGAAACGATTGAGGATAAAACGATTGACAGTGTTAATGGGGATCCAGGGATGGTTTCAAAGAAAAATTTGTGTGGTGAACGAAGCGTAGGAATTAAAGAAAAGGCAAAAAATTCAGCTCGGGCGGTTTCATCACGGGGAAAAGTCAATCAACATATATTGAGAAAGGGAAATCAATCAAAGAAAGGGAAAGGGAAGGCGTCTACTGATATTAGAGAGGAGTTGTCGAATGGCGCAAAGAAATTCACTTGGAAAACTCGTATTACAAACGGCAAAAAAAGTGCAAAAAATGTGATGGTAAGATAACACAATTTAATGTGATTCGTATTCATTTAATATAGGAACAATATGAAATGTAAGCTAAAATATATGTGTATTTATGCAGCATTTTCCAAAGGACATAGCTAAGAAATGCCTCCGAGTATATCAGGATGAAATTAAAGTTGTAGACGCGGCGACTCGAAATGTGTTCAACTGCAGGCTTCATAAGGCGAGGAGGAAAGGAGTCCCAAGCACTTATGAAAGGTACATGGCTCAGGGCTGGTATGAATTAGCTAAGAGTATCAAACTTTGCAATGGCGATACTTTAGTCTGGAGCATGTTGCGGTTTTCTCCTTATGTGCATTTAATCGTGGAAAGGCGTTAGGATGGGGACTTTGTAAAGTGCTGTTTTTTATAATTCAGAATGATACAATCAAATGTTTTTGTAATTGTAAAAACCTGTATAACATGAGTTTAATCTTTGTGTAATAATGTTGGATTTTATTTCAACCATTCTACCATTACAAACAGAAACTTGATATGTGTTGTTTAACACTGACAAATAGAAAAAGGATATAATGTATAATTTAATCATTTGGAGGCAGTTTTATTTGTGTAATAAAATGATAAAACATCCAATGAATTTAATAAAATATTTTAAGATGGGTGTACTAAGTTTATGAAGCAAACTTCTTTCTATAATGTACATTGTTTTCGATAATGGTTGTTGATAAATATCCTGATTATATTAAATTATGGGACTGATAAAAGGGAACTGTAAAAGAAATCGGTAATAATTTACCTTTTAAAAAAGTTTAATAGCTGAATAAAATAAAAATTTTGTAGGCCTTAATTGTTGAAAATCAAGACATAACAACTTTTTTCGTTAAATATGTAAGTCATATTAAGTAATCTTAAAGGTTAAAAAATATATGAAAAGATATGGAAATTTAAAAAATTTATGTCGCGTCCCAATTAAAATTTCCAACATGTTAAGGGCCAACATGATGGGTTTTGTTATAATATTATTGAGAAATATAAATTTCATATTTTGTTGATAGAATATTAGTTTGAAATATATTTTTCATATAATACGAATATAGTATTTGTTTGTTTGCACATTATATGTGTTTTTTGTATGTTATGGATAAATATAGTGACATCTATCTTTAATGTGGTTTTTTTAATGTAAATATGAAAACTATAATTTTGTTACAATGCTGTCCTTTATAAATAGTTAGTGCATCTATTATATATTGATTACAATATGTGTGGACATGTTGCACGGCCCAACATTTAAGTGTGTGCCAATTATCATATATAGGAAGTTGTTGAAAAATGGTCATGACTTGGTATATTATAACCAAAAAACTGTTGAGTATCCAAAAATAAGCATTTAGATTTGATTGGAAACGTGCGCTCGGACTTCCTATATTAACCAATTGTATTACATTTTAATTAAAGTAACCTTTCAGATACATTTGTTTCCTTAACTATTATATTAAATTATCGTCGTTTGGTTCAAGAAGTATAGATAGAGAGGTTGGGATCCTAAGTGAATAAACATTACTTCTCCAAAGGACGTTAGGGTTTCGTACTGGTGAGGAACAGTTGGTCTCCACAGCAAAGAAACTTTCGCTTGGCAATGACGTACTCTCCGCCATATGACATTCCCGATCGGTGAGTTGCATGTATACTGAATGTATAGATCGTATAATAAACATGTAGATGTTGTTTTTTATGAAGAGATGTAAATATCATTTAGCTTGAATGCTTGGATTGTCTGTTAAATATGTAGATTTTGTTAAATCTGAAGAAATGTAAGTTGCATGTTGATTGTTGTTGTTTTTTTCCGCTATAATTTTTGTTGTTGCAATTTTTAGGACTATCGAGGAACTTGGAATGGAGAACAATTGGGAAAGACTAAGGAGGGAGGCTGGGATTCGCAGGGTGTTGGAACTGATTCATGTTGTAGTGGAATGGAGGAAAGTTTGGGAGAGGAATAACCGGAAAAAATGGAAGGGATGCCTTTGGAGACGCGAAACTGATTTTAAGGCAATAATGGCTGGTCTTGCGAACAGTCGCACTTCAGTTGAATGGAAGGCAGCATGGCAATCAAGCAAATCTGGGGTGTACAGAAAGCATTCTGCAAACACTGAAGCAAGAACTGAAGAACATGTAGTTGTTGGTGCTGGGAAAAGGAAAAGAATGTCGAGAAGAGAAGCCCAACAAAATGTGATTGTATTGTCTTCAGATTCTGAAAGGTAAAATGTATACACTATATATGTTACATAGATATTAATTGCTTGGCCTGTCTATTGTTTTAAAAATTATGTCAGTTAATGTTTCGATTCGTTTCTGGATGAATGTTGGATATCTCTAAGATGCAATGTGATAATCAGTAAGTAATAAAGAATGATAAAAGTAGTGTGATTATAGTTTAAATGTTTAGATACAATAGACTTGCTATTTGGTATTTAGATATTTATTATTTGCGTGTTAGTAGTATCCTGATAGCAGGAAACGATTTAATACATGTAATTTAAAGATGATAATAAGCGCGTGATAAATAATGATAATAAGGCTGTGTTTGAAGTTAAAATGTTAGAAAGAATGGTTTATTGTGTTTCTTCTGGATGCAGTGAAGAGGGGTGTGGGAAAGAATTTAATAAGCCGTCTAAGAGCAAAAACAACCAAGAAGGACCAAGTAACATTGCAAAAGAAAGGGATTCATACAGGAAGGGAAAAGAGGTTATGGAAGAGGTTGAAGATGACCACGTTTCAATATCATCAGATACGGAAGGGTAAGTTAAATTAATTTATGTTATATGTTTAAAAATATGTAGAAGTGTCGTATTTGTAAATGTATATTCCGTTTTAGTATTAGATTTGGTTAATTATATAATAGTTTTAACTATTTATTTGAAATACAGGCATAATGATGATTCGGTTGTAATTCAAAATGAAAAAAGTTGGATTATGGAGGTTAAAAACCCACCATCAGTGGGCACGCAAGTTCTTGTAAGTTCTTAATAAGACAATAAGTAACCGAAAGTATTCCATTTACTAATGTCTGTAATTTATACTGCATTGTAGCAAATTCCTGCCGAGGTCATAACTGCGTGTGAATTGAAAGGCAAGGACACAATTGGGCTGTATGACACCGACAGACGCAAGGCATACAATTGTGTGCTCAAGAAGAGAGAAGATAAGAATGAAATGTTTCTTTGCAGGGGGTGGTATGAGTTTGGGAAGAGCAGGACTTTCAAGAAAGGTGATGTCTTGCATTTCACCATTAGGTACCCACCTGTCGAAGAAATTCTGGTCTGCGTTGTCCGTGGGAATAACTAAAGAATGTGTTGCTGATATATTATGTGTTGTTTTATAATTCTGTGAACTATTTTGGCTTTTTAAGGAAGTTTAATTTTGTTTTGCTGTAAACAAATTATGGATAACCATGCAGGATGGTATAAGTACTTTTTTTAATGCACGAATTAAAGTAGTATTTTTATATGAATGGGTGCTGGATATATAATATATATATATATATAACTATTGTATTAATTTTAAAAGAATTCGAAAGTTGTTAACTTTAAGTTGTTAGGTCTGTTTTATAATTTCAAATGGTGTGTGTGTGTGATATATGTAGGCTTCTCTTTTGGATTTAGAGAATATATTAATTCTTAACCCTTTTTGGAATATGGTAACTTTAAAATAGATGGCAACTTTTTTTACAATATGAAAGGAACCATGTGTTGGGCTTTTGAATCTACCCAAAAAATTCAGACTATGCATTTATCAGGTTCAGTATTTGTAATTTAATACCAACACTACAACAGTCATCCACGTGACAATTTGAACAAACACTGGATTACAAAATGATACTAATTAAATGGATTATAATTAGACATTTTCAAATACTTCTTTGAATACCACGTTGGTGGTAGTGTCTGCCGCTTCATTGTCTTTGTTGTGGATTAGTATCTTGAGACCGTTTTTGCTTTTCACTCTTGATATTGCAACGTACAACTGACCGTGGCTGAAGACATTCCTTGGCAGATACAACCCAACATAGTCTAACGACTGACCTTGCGACTTGTTAATCGTCATTGCGTAGGACACAATGATTGGAAATTGCCTTCTTGTTAATTTAAAAGGCCAGGGTGATTGTGTTGGAGAGATATCCATTCTTGGAATATAAAATGAACTTCCTATATTTTTACCGGAGATAATCCTCGCCTCTATAACATGGTCGGCCAATTTTGTAACAATGAGTCTTGTACCATTGCACAACCCTTCAGA